>NC_135341.1:67901835-68211668 GCF_023851605.1 Tamandua tetradactyla
AAGACGTGGGTCTCTTAATCACCCTTTGTAGGAGAACTGCTTCTGGATGACCATTTGGACTTTTTAAAGTAAGCCAAGTTTTGCTGTTTCTTCAAAATAGCAGATAAAAGATCCTGAACTGCTATACAAGGTTCACTGAATAATTCAGATTTGAAAACCACAGGAGGTTTGTTGACAGTGCTTACATTCAGCTTATTTTCACTGTTTTGTGACACATGCTGCTTATTTGTGACTGATTGGATGTAATAATGCATGATGTTATCTAGTTTTAACTAAATTAATCCTCAACAATGGACAAGTGGCTTAAAAAGATTCTTCCAGAAAAACTGGTGTGAAGAATGTCCTAATAATACAAGCAGTGTGGAAATCAAGAAGAAAAGGAACTGCTTCTTCCTTATGACTCATATGCGGTCTTCAACAGCCACATAAAGGTAAAAGCAGTAATGATATAGTTGGATCTGAAAAAGTGTCAAAATTGAACCAATTCAGAAGGCTACTTGAACTACCAATTTAGATCCATCATTTTAAATAATAAACTTTGTCTTATATTGTATCTTGGGATATTAAGTAGTAAACATCAGTGTATATATATATATATATAATATATAGGAGCGCATATTCAGTTAAAAAATAGAGTGAAATGTGCAATTGAAATCCTTTGGAGGTCACCAGTCCACAACTCAAGACCCTGTGTTCTACCACTTACGACATAAGGGTATGAATTTACAATGACCCTTTGGACACTGTGGCTCTGGACACAACTTTGAGATTAACCTAATGGACAAGTCAAGACTCATGAGACTAAGGATATTCCTGTTTTGACCCTCAAAAATTAAAGAATTTGAAATTTTCTTTTTTTTTCATCAGGGAGAGGGGTGTATGGTCTGGGAATTGAACCTGGGTCTCCCACATGGCAGGTGAGCATTCTACTACAATTTACTTTTTATAAGAAACAACCTGTTGGAAATTTTCTGTTGTTTCCTTTTCATATACAAATATTAGACTGACTTTTTATACTGAATTCTTAATTTGAATACAGTCACATTTGGACCAGCAGGATTGTCAGGTTGTAATAATCTATGATTTAAATTTTAAGATTAAAGAGATAATTTTTTAAACCATAACTCTCAAAAAATGTAAGGTTTATTCTAATACTTAATTTGAAATGGATAAAATCAATTTTAGTTTTAGTTCCACCACAACATACTAAAGGTCTCCAGCTCTTTTTTTTTATTGCATGGGCAGTCACCGGGAATTGAACCCAGGTCTCTGGCACAGCAGGTGAGAAGTCTGCCTGCTGAGCCACCATTGCCCGCCCTCTCTGGCTCATTTTAAAGTTAACAATTGTTAATGTTCTGTTGATTCTTTGTAAGAAAAAAAAACATTTGTGTGTGTGTGTGTGTGTGTGTGTGAAATATATATACAGAAAAGCAATAAATTTCAAAGTACATTGTAGCAAGTAGTTATAGAACAGATTTCAGAGTTTGGTATGGGTTACAGTTCCACAATTTTGCATTTTTCCTTCTAACGGCTCCAAGATACTGGAGACTGAAAGAAATATCAGTATAATAATTCAGCAATCTTACTCATTTCTTAAAGCCTATCTTCTCTATTATAACTCCTCCTTGTCCTGTGATCCTTCTCCCAATCTTTAGGGGTATTTGGGTTATGCCCATTCCAAATATTTCATGTTGGAAAGGGGTGATAAAATACAAGAAGGGGGTGGAACAGGTTGATGTTCTTGGAGAGGCTAGCCCCTCTGGGTTTGGACTTATCTGGCCTAGGAACACATCTGGAGGCTGTAGGTTTCTGGAAAGTAATCTTAGTGTATGAAACTTTCATAGAGTCTCAGGCAGAGCCCTAGGTGTTCTAAATAGGGTTAACAGGAATGGTTTTGGTCAGGGTTTGGCAAACTATGGTAATAAGCAATATCTAGCTGAAGCTTGTATAGGAGTATAGCCTCCAGAATAGCCCTCAACTCTATTTGACCTTTTTTAGCCACTGATACCTTATTTTGTTATATTTCTTTTCCTCTTTTTGGTCAGGAAGGCATTGTCGATCCCATGGTGCCAGGGCCAGGCTCATCCTTGGGAATTATGTCCCAGGTTGCCAGGGAGACTCACTCCTAGATGTCCTGCTCCATGTAAAGGGGAGGGTGATGATTTTACTTACCGAGTTGTGCTTAGAGAGCAAAGAGGACACATCTGTGCAACAAAAGAGGTCTTCTGGCAGCAACTCTTAGGCATAACTATAGGTGGGTTTAGCTCTCTGCTGCAGAAATAAGCTTCATAAGAGCGAGCCTCAAGATCAAGGGCTTGGCCTATTGAATTGGGAGTCCCTAACGTTTGCAACAGTTTCAGGGGATTCCCCAGTAGTAAAGCTTAATAGTTCCCTGTTTTTTTCTCCTGTTCCTCAAGGACTTTGCCAATACTTTTTAATCATCTGCTTAACATCCTCTGGGATGTATCCAGGTGTTACATTAAGATCTACAGAATCACAAGCCTTAGTCCCATTCTGGACTTCAGGTGTTTGAGTTGTTTAAATGAGCTATCCAGACAGGTTGAGTTGGATAATGGGTTACAGAAAATTTAGGTTTTGGACAAAATAAAACTCTCCTTCTTTGATCTCAAGCAGTTTTAAAATATGGATAATAGCATCCTCTATCCTGCATTCTAATTTACCTTAGTTCCAACCAGATCATCTTTGTCCTTACCTCTAATTGAAGCCTGATCTCTTTTTCACTTTCTTGAACAGTTATATGTAGGAATGCTGGATTTTTGAGCTACAGAACTCCAACTCTGAGTCTTAGTTGTCACATATGTTCCAGGGAAATACCCGGTTATAGATATATATCACAGCATTTCAAAATAAACAAATAACACTAACAGCTGTAGACTAAATATGACTGCTATAAGAGCTTACAATCTATGCCCCAGTTTTCTTATAAGTATTTTCTAAAAGAGACTATTCAATATTTGTTCTTTTGTTTCTGGCTTATTTTACACCATATAATGTCCCCAAGTTTCATACACTTTGTTGCATGTCTCATGACTTCGTTCCTTTCTGTAGTTGCATGATATTCCATTATATGTATACATTGCAGTTAGCCATTCTACTTCTCAGTGAATGTATCCTTCAGTCACTTCCATCCATTGAGAATCATATATAATGTCCAAAATCAACAATCATGTCTCACATTATCCTCACTTAGTTGTACAATCAACATTCTCAATTTTAGGCAATTTCTCATTGCTCCAAAGAGAAAAATAACTGATAAACCCTCAACAAATAGAAAATCCAAACCAGCCCCTTAAATCTGACCCCCATCCCAATTATTCACCCCTGGCGTTGCTGTGGTGCTGTTAATGTCTTTTTGTTAAATATACATCATAGCATGCAATTGTAGTTTTCCCCCATCCTCCTCTACTATTTGACTCTTTGTACAAGATTCTGACCTTTGAAGTAATTCCTGCAAGAACTTATTTATATTGGTAGTGTTAATTGGTGGGATATATGATTTTATATAACCCTTTGGATCATGTTCACCTTCAGTATGGCAATATTACTTACAAACCCACTAATGAATTGCCTTCACCTCTATCCATTTCCTTACATTTAAATTCAACCTCACTAGCCAACTCTCTAGCTCTGCATGCATCTTGGTCCCCAATATTCTAGCTTGTAAGCCTCTGAGTTTTACCTTTGCCAACATTATAATAATGAAATTATACAGTATCTATACTGTTGTGTCGGGCTTATTTCACTCAGCATTATATAATCAAAGTTCATCCACATTTTCATATGCCTCAGGATCTCATTTCATCTTACTGCTGCACAGTATTCCATCATATGTATATACCACATTTTATTTATCCACTCATCTGTCGATGGGCACTTGGACTGTTTCCCTCTTTTGGGAATTGTGAATAGTGCTGCTATGAACATCAGTGCCAAAATATCAGTTTGTGTCAATGCTTTCTGCTCTTCTGGGTATATGCTGAGTGGTGATATTGTTGGGTCATAGGGCAACTCGATTTTTTGTTTTATAAAGAACTGTCAAATTGTTATCCACAATGACTGTACCATTATACATTCCCACCAGTAGTAGATAAGTGTTCCAATTTCTCCATATCATCTCCAACATTTCTAGTTTCCTGTTTGTTTAGTAGCAGCCAGGTTAGTGCCTTTTTAAGAGTTCATAAACAGCCCAGTGACCTTCAGCATTCTCTTTCATATTATACAATTCTGGAGTCTCCTTTTTGTTTGATTGTGATATTAGTTAGGTCATAAGTGTGCTGGTTTGAAAAGATGTATGTCCCCTAGAAAAGACATGTTTTAACCTAAATCTCATTTCATAAAGGCAGAATTATCCCTATTCAATACTGTATGTTTGAAACTGTAATCAGATCATCTCCCTGGAGATGTGATTTGTTAAACTGGATTAGATGATGACATGTCTTCACCCATTTGGGTGGGTCTTGATAAGTTTCTGGAGTCCTATAAAAGAGGAAACATTTTGGAGAATGAGAGAGATTCAGAGAGAGCAGAGCAGAATGACATAGCCACGAGAACCAGAGAGCCCACAAGCCAGTGACCTTTGAAGGTGAAGAAGGAACATGCCTCCTGGGGAGCTTCATGAAACAGGAAGCCAAGAGAAGAAACTAGCAGATGACACCATGCTCACCATGTGCTCACCATCTTCCAGATGACAGAGGAACCCTGACTGTGTTCACCATGTGCCTTCTCACTTGAGAGAGAAACCCTGAACTTCATCGGCCTTCTTGAACCGAGGTATCTTTCCTTGGATGGATGCCTTTGATTGGACATTTCTAAAGATTTGTTTTAATTGGGACATTTTCATGGCCTTAGAACTGTACACTAGCAACTCATTAAATTCCCCTTTTTAAAAGTCATTCTGTTTCTGGTATATTGCATTCCAGCAGCTAGCAAACCAGAATAACAAGTATAATTTTTTTCCTGCCCCAACTCTGGTAGGAGTTTAATCTGGCAGTAATTTCATAAATCTGGGCTGTGGTATTGGGGCAGAAGAGATAATGAAACTAAATCTTTGACTGGGAATACATGGGCAGTTAAAAGTTTGAAAATTTTTCTAAGCAATTCTGATATTTTCTTCCCACAATTACATTTAAGAATGACAAAGTTCGATAGTCACATTCCCATACATACCATATAAAATGTAAGTAATTTTGGTATGGAGATTTTTAACTTATGCTTAATTGGGGGAGATTATATATGGTTGTTAGTAAAATATCACTAATGCAAGAAATCCAGGAACTTTTCTAGTCCTGAGTGACTGGAATATACCAAGTCTGCAAGATTACCCACAAGTGGGGAAGACATCCAAGGAAACACCTCTGAATTGGGAGAAAAAACAAATGTCCAGGCTTGTTTACACCATCTTCTTACAATAGCAGTTATTGTTTATTAAAGGACATGCTTTGGTGATGGGAGAGAGGCATAAGAGGAAAAGATTGGGGAAAATGTCACTTGGATAAAGAGTCGTTTGTTTATAAAGTTATGTGAACATTGACTCTTTGTGAACTATACAGAGTCCTTAAAGAAGCTCAGCATCCCCATTTCTTTTGCTCACCCCAATGACTTCTGGGAGGCCTCAGCTTCTGGAAGAGGTGGGGTGGAGATGGAAGTTACAGAGCCTCTTTTGCATTTCTGTTTTGTGGATTTTCTTTTCCTGAATTAGATTGTCAGGAATTTAGTCTTTGCATTAAGTTTTGCAAGGAAACAGCTTTTGGATTTATCAACTGTACTGTTACTGTTTTCAAATTAATTTCTTTTTTCCCCTTATGATTTCTTTAAATTTATTTTAATTTTCTCTTTCTATATTTTGAGTTAAATCCATAGTTTATTTTTATTCTTTTTCGGTTTAACAACAAATCATTTAAGATTCTCATCTATCCTTTAGGAACAACTTCATTGCTCTTATTTGCTTACAAAAGCAAACATATCGAATGCACAAAATCTAAAAATATAGTTGGGGAAAAATAGACATTTTGTACAACTTTGGCTATCTCTCTATAAGTTTTGACACATGTATTTGTCTTGTACTTTTATCTGAATAAGTATTTTCAGTTTTGATTTTTTTTTAGAAATAAAATTCATTGAAAAAGTTTAATTTCTAGTTAACAGAGGTTTTATTTTGTTACATCATTATTATAAATCATCAGTCTTTTGTATAGGGAAAGAAAATAGAAATTTTATATTTCTTGCTCTTTGTAATTTAAGATTTTTTCATACCCTAATTTTAAACAATCAATATTGGGAAATAACCAATTGTTCTTATAAGTGGATCATTTGATTTATGACTATATTTTTTTCATTGTAACAAAATTTATAAAACAAAAACTTTGGAAACTGCCTAAATGATCTCAACAGGAGATTGGTTAAATATATCAGGTGATAGAACATATAGTGGAATACTATGCAACTGTCAAAAAGAGTGTTTGTGCTGGCACCCTAGCCGATCACAACTGCATTATAGTCTACATGAAGGAAGCAAGATGGAAGTGAAGAAAAGGGCTTCCTGAGCTACTGCGGGGTGGGATCTTTCTGTTAGTTCTTTGAGGAATCTTTGTGTTAGCTCTACATAGTGTTTACACTTATATTTCCTCCAGAATTGCATCACATGGCCACCATCAGCTTCAAGGAAGGATGGGAATTCTAGTCTTTTATGCTGGCAATAATATCAGCTACACATAAAGTTCTGTTCCTAAGGAAAAAGGGAAGAATGAATGTTGAGGTAGGCAGCTAATAGCTAGATAAAATTATAATTTAGTTCTCTTTCATTCTCTCCTGCCCTTACCGCAAATCTTCACTTTTCCTTAACTGCCAAATAGCATTCTATTTCAAGTTTTTCTTAAATAATAATCAGTGTATATGTTATTATAATTGAGAAATTAGGATATAAGGCATAATTGCTGAGTCATTATATAAGTATTCCTTTTTGCTCTCTGGTATATTGGAGTAGACAGAAGGAATACCTAAAATCTCTAAATTGTGATTCAGCTGCGTTGATCTTTGATAGTGATTGTAGAGCCTTTATCTTCTTTCTCTGAATTATAAAAATCTTGTGACTAATCTTCATTTGTACCCATTATCCAGATTTTCAACTTTAGCATCTTGTAATCACTAAAGACAGGCCCTAGTGTTTATTAATGAAGGGTCTTGGGTCAGTCCAGAACTAACCCATCCAAAGTCCAAAGTTATCTTGATAACTAGGAATGGATCTAACCAAAATGGGCCTGCCTGACACGCACGGTAGCTTGGACTTTACCTACAGGTCACTTATATCTCATTATAATACTAAAAAGCATGCCCATTATCATATTAAGGCTTCCATTTTCTTAATATGTTCTGTGAGTAAGTATGTACTTAATCTGCACATGCTCAGTAATTAAGTCACCTCTAATTACATCATCTGGGGCCACTGTGCTCATTATCCTAAACCCTGCCCATTTTTTTCTCTAGTAAAACTATCAGAATTACTGCAGTTCGGGAAAACGGATTTTGGGCCAGTAGGCCATCTGCTTTCCTACTACATGCCTAGTAATAAACTTTTTTTCTTTTTGAAATCCCTTTGTCTCAGGAATTGGTCATTTGAGCACATTGGACAAAATAATCCACCACCTTTGTCCAGTAACGTTATTGCACTTATTTTAATATTACTTGAATCTAAGTCATGTGGTGTGCTGATGGCAAGCTCCTTTGTTTATGTCTTAGTTGTTTCAGGGCTGCTATGACAATGCCATATAATGCATTGACTTAAAGAACAGGGATTTTGTTGTCTCACAGTTTTGGAGGCTATAAGTCCAGCATCAAGATATTGGCAAGGCTTGCTTTCTCTTGGACTCTGTAGCATTCCAGCAATCCTCTGTCACATGGAGATTTCAGTCTCCTTGGGCCTACTCTGGTTTCTGCTGACTTATGGCTTCTACTGACTTCTGGCTTCTCATGAAAGACTGCATCCAACTTTTCTTTGCTTGTAAGAAGTCTCCAGTCACATGAATTAAGGCCCACCTTGCTTCAGTTTGACCTCTTCTTAATATGGTTATCAGACAAAAGCCATGGATTCTTTTGCTAGACATGGTAAATAACCAATTCCTGAGACACTGGGGTTTCAAAGAGAGAAAGCGTTTGCTATTAGGTGTGTAGTAGGAGAGTAGATGGCCTAACCACCCAAAATCTGTCTCCCCAAGTTTAGAGTTAAGGAGGTTTAAGGTTTTTATGGATTTAACAAGAGGAGATGAGGTCATTACAATTTCAAATAGCAAGCCCTAAGCAGAAAAGGAGATAGTGTTATCATTTTCATTTCAATACTAAAGATGTAAGCTCAAAAGAAAGGGAGACAAGTTATCTTTTCAATAGCAGAGTCTAGCCGATATGATTTACAAATGTAAATGGATGAAATTAGTTAATGGCTGACTTCAAATTCTCCATTAGCATTAAGGCTTTTGCCCTACAGGTTACTTTAAGAAAATGACTGGATAAAGGGAGTAACAGCTCTCACAATCACAAAAGCGCGAGATAAGGGCTTTTACAATCACTCCAGATATCAAGGCAGCTGAATTATAGTTTAGGGCTTTCAGGTATTCTCTATTATCTACTCCAGTATACCAGAAAGCAAAAAGGAATACTTATATAATGGTTCAGTAATCAAAACCATCCCTTGAATCCTAATTTCTTGGTTATAATATGATCTTCTATGATCCTATGCACAAATGAAATTCACACCTTAACTAATGATAACATCCTCAAAGGCCCTATTTACAAAGGGTTCACACCCACAGAAGTGTAGATGAAGACTTGAACGTGTTTTCTGTGGGTGACATGATTCAGTTCCCAAGAGTGTACATTATTTTGCATCCAGTTGATGCAATCACTCAGCATCCATTCCACCACACTTTTCTGTTTCATTTCTCTGTAACAGAGACTGAAAAGCTCAAAAGTTGTTTCCCAGATTCCCTCGAAGCTAGGAGTGATCATGGGACAGTTTTGGAAGAACTTCCCCTTTTCCTTTTCTTTTCTCTTTTTTTCCATGATGACTGAAGTTGAAACAACCATACTGTGACCATAAGGGAAATACCATGAGATTCATAAAGACCTTGGCCAACTAATACCAGTAATCACCCATCTTCACTTCTTGCTGTATTAGAAAAATGAACCCTATTTGTTTAAGTCACACTTGTCAAATGTTCTTGTAATCAAAGCCAAATACTATAATTCATTGACATACCTAGAGTTCATAAAAGTCTCATGATTTATTTGGTTAATTTTCTGTCTACTTATAGCACTAAAAATTCCTCCCAGATTTTGGATATCACTTGACAGTAAATCTTAGTTTTCATTTTTCAAATTTTGTTCACTGTCTCTTCATTTCTATTTTACCATGAATTTATAAAATCTACATGAGAAACAATCATCAAACTATGCCTTAAAATTCCGAGATGTCGTAAGTGAATGATTTTTGTCTTTTATTCTATGTTTATTTCCAAAACTTAACTTTCTAAATATAAATAGATTGATTGTTGGATATCAAGGCATCAAGTTCCCAAACTGCCTTCTTCTTAAGAATACCATTTGAATTTTTTTTTTCATTTCATTTTTAATAACTGGAGAGCAGAAGTTCATTTCAACGAGGTAGAGAGAAATTTGGGGCCAAATATGGTACTCTCTGGCCCTGTGTAGTGTTGAAATTAAATGTATTACATGTTTAGAGCAACTAATTCAATGAAGGTGATTTATTAAGCAATCAAGAGTGTGTATGTGGGGAATTGTTTACTAAGAAATCGTTGGTCACCTTAGCACACCAAAACACTACCCTTTCCCATCTTCCCCATTTATTATTGATAAATATTATTTATCAATAATAAATGGGAAGTTGTTTTGGGAAATTGGCAGGAAGGAATATAGTTGAGTTCATGTCTTCACTCAGACTTTGCAATTCTAATCAATGATGATCTCAAACTCACTAAACAGAAGATTAATAATGCTGTAACTGGTTCCACTTCCCTTTTTTGGACCTTCTCCTTGAATAAGTAACAAAACTAAGGGAACAAATTCCAGCACAGAAATTCCCTAAGTAATTGGCTAATTCAAATGTTCTCAAAGTCTGGGTTTCAGACTAGCAGTGTGGGCATCAATCTCTTGGGAACTTGTTAGAAATGCACATTTTTTTGGCCCGGCCTCAGAACTGCTGTAACAGATCCTGAGGGTGGGGCCCAACAATCTGGTTTAACAAGCTCCACAGGTGATTCTCATGAATACTCAACACTGAGAATCACAGATTTTAATCATTAGGATCAGAAAAGAAACAGAAGCTCTGTTTAGCCCAGAAGTGTTCAACAAGTTCAGCTAGCAATCCAAGGGAAAAAGATGAAAAAGACCAAGTTACTTTTTCTTCAGTCTGCAAGGACAGTGGCTGCCAACAAAGAAAACTTATGATAAAATAGTGTTGGCTGCAGGATGTGAGTAAAGATGTATGATGCCATCATTCATTCATTCCTTCATTCTCTATTATTATTTTTTAATGTATTTACCAAATGCCAGGCACTGAGCTACTTATTAAGAAAAGATGTAAAGGTGTTTGAAACACAGAACCAACCCTCAAAGAATTTATACAGTGTGTGGGAGGCAGCAAAAGGGAGATGAGGGAAAACAAAGTAAAGCAAATCAAGCACTTTTAAGAGGTGCAAATAATGGGCTTTACAAACACACAGAAAAGACTAATTAAAAAAACAAAACAAAACCTTACTTTGTGAAAACAAAGGTACAGAGTTTGACACTGTAATACTTGAAAGACACTTCACATTTATATATCGCTCTGCAAGAGATATGTGAAAAGAACACAGAGGTCCAAATGCACACTAGTGATGGAGATAATGTGGATTATTGCAATAATAGTTTGTGATCCAGGAACTCTGCAATGAAGAAAACATAAATGTAAAGAGTATTCAAAATACTTGGCAACAGTCCTTCTATTCTGTGAGGTGAGCACACCTCAGCAGGGCAAACAATCAACTTACCTAGGAAATACAGTGATGTGATGAAGCAACCTCAGTGACCCTGTAACAGTTAAATATAGTTTGTCTATTCCTTTTGTTTTTGTTTTTGGTTTTTGTTTTGTCTTTTGTTTTTGGCATGTGCAGGCTCTGGGAAACGGAAGTTAAATATAATCTTAAAACTGTAAGCAAGCTGGAAATTGTAAAGTAGCCTTAGAATGTAACCCTTTAAAACAGCCTTTGAATGTAACTTGAAAGCTGGAAGCAGGCTGTTGATGGGAGTTCTTAGTCTCACATAGGAGCAGTATGTGAATGTAAAGTTGCACCAGACCCGAGTAAGCTTTAATACCCCAGACCTCCCAGATATGAATAGGCCTTTCATCTATCTCCCCAAACTGGGAGGCACCTTTTCCAGGTGTCACAGCATGTCAATCCTGAAATAGTTATCTTCTTAACTAAAATAAACTACCGAAATTCTCCAGACCTCTGTTACCTATTAATTACGATGATTATCTCTCTTTGTCTGTGATGGGTATCAAAATCAATTGAACAATCACTTTGGGGAGGCTGATTTGGGAAATCTCTCCAGTCCTGCACCCAGTATAACTAAACCTCTTTTTCCTCCCTGGCCCTTTAGTTTGGTGTGACCTGTTAGCTGCGTCCAGCAAGGAATCCACATGTGGGAAGTGCCCCTTCTATAACCTTACAAATACAACTGAAGGGCACATAGTAAAAACAACATCTTGGGAAATCCAATGAAATCTAGTCAGTATAGATTTTGACCTGCCATTTCAACCTGATCAACTGCAGCTCACTGCATCCTAATTTTCAAAAGGGAGAATTGACTGAGGAGAAAAATCAACTCCCACTATTGTTCCAGACACGTTTTCCAACTAGGAAAGAATTCAATCGCTAAGGGTCTGGCAGAGGCTGCTATGAGGGAACTGCTTACAAAACTCTTTCCCTATGATTTAAAAGCATGAAATAACCTCATTTCAAAGTTGAAAGTCTTAACAAAAAAACATTGCATACTCTTATCTGTCCTCACAGCCTGGATTTTGAATGTGGCATGGGTTTAAGTAACAGTCTGTGTGTGTCCAAATATCTGTTATCAAAAGCTCCATCATCCTTTTCAGAATTCATGGCAAATACTATTTACCATCCAAAATAGATCTTGAAGGTCGTTCAAGTATTTAGAATAACTTCTGTAGGGAAACAAAATAAATTCACAGGAAATCCATTTGTACTTAAAAAATGGAGTCCTGGAGTAAGTAAATCAGTTTGCTCACAAAGGAATTATTCTTAGAGAATGACTATCAATGATGCAAGATTGTAGAGTGGGATCCTAAAAGACAGTTCCATCTTCACTCTTTTTGCCCCCATCCCACTATACTGTACTTGCAACAAACTTATTTACATCTATTTTATTTACGAGACAGCAATGAGGGCACCTTTGGGTCTTTGGTGATTCTAAATAACCTTTGGCTATCTGGATAACTCATGTGTCTGCATTCCAGAAGGAAGTCCATAAAACTCAGAATAAAATCTCTTTTCGCAACATGTAACTGCGCCATGCCTCAGAGTTGCTTCCTGTAAAGGAAATAAAACCATATTGATTTCTCTTGGGCCATGCAATCTATTATGTGGAATTTTTTCTCATCTAGCTCAAATACCTGCATTGATCTTCAGGACAGTTGTTTTAGTGCATGACTGAAATCGGGGCTAGTGGGTTGGAAATGCAGGTGGCTACCATGTAGATAAACCCTGGCACTAAGCTTATTATTTATATCGTTAAAGCATACAAAGACAAAATCTTCACCCCTTATCACTTGTCAGTATCGCTGTAAGGCAAAAACTGCCAACTTCTCAGATTAAATAGAATGTTACACGAAGGTAGGGCAGATTTGTCCAAATTATCCACGCATATTATAAGTGATTAACTTCCCAAGGAAAGCCTCAGAAAAGCAATATCACTGAGGCTCTCTACTAATTCTTTGCTTCTACCCAGTGTCAATAGTGTGTAGCTTTGATCCAAAATCATGCAACCAAGGGAATAATTATTGCATTCTAATATTAAGAAGATGAGGAAAGAAATTCTTGTGCTACTTTATTTTTAAGTAGCATAATAATTTTAATTAATAAGTGTGCACTTATTTTTAATTAATAAGTGTTGTACACTTATTAATTCCTCTACTTACTTATTTGATTATTTATTGAGAGCTTATAATGTGTCAGGCACCATACAGACTTGAGTAAGACACAATCTCTACCATTGAGAATCTCAAAATCCACTAAGAAAGCTATGGCACGAACAACAACAGGTCAGATTGTGATAGATAAGTAGATAAATAAATGAAGGATATTTATGGATGGTAGACAATAGGTGTGTGGGATAGATGGTAGATGGATAAACAGATAATAGGCAGACAGATAGATTAATAGATAGATGATAGATGGAAAGATATGTAGATGGATGGACACATATGTAGGTAGGTAAGGCAATATAGATAGATAATTAAGTAGATAGAGATCAATGAATTAGATGTTATTACTCTCTCACAGAACACAAGTTAAGCGGACCCTCAAGGCCGACAGGTCTAGGCTTCTACCACCCTTAAAACTGTATCATCCCAATCTGTCCCTTTCTATTATTCATGTATCAGAATACTAACCTCCATGCTGCTATTGAAATACATTTAGTATATACTCTTCAGGGTGTTTGCATTTTCTGTTCACTATGACTGTTGGAGTTCTTTCCCCTGAGATATAATTCAGATGTCTGCCCAGGTATTCTCTGACCACCCATTATAACTCTTCCTACTTTTGCTTGACTTTGTTTCTTCATTGAAGCTATCATTGCCTATCATATTATGCATTTATTTATTGTTTTTTCTGTCTTCTAGAATGTAAGTTCTATATGAATGTGAACTTTTGTTGGCCACTATATATCCCCAGTGCCAGAATAATAATTAATATGTAGTAGGTTATAGTGGTTAAGTTCATGTCTCAACTTAGCTAGGTTACAGTGTCCAGTTGTTTGCTCAAGTAAGCACCAGCCTTTATTGTTACTGTGAGGACATTTTGTTTACTCAAATCATCAATATGTTGAGTGCATCTATGACTGATTATATCTACAATCAACTAAGGAGATTGCATTAACAATGAGAGAAGTCTCATCAAATCAGTGAAGTCTTTAAAAGGAGAAGGCATGATTTATTTCCACCTCTGCTTCAGCCAGCCAGCTTCAGCTGGGGAATTCACCATAAAACTTCATCAGATTTCCAGTTTGTGACCTGCCTTATTGAATTTGGACTTGCACATCCCCACAATTGTGTAAGATGATTTTTATTAAAATCTCGTAATATCTTAACTATCACTTGCCAGTTCTGTTTCCCTATAGAACCTTGAATAATACAGCTTTGGTACCAGGTATGGTTCCTGAGAAACAGAATGTTAAGGATGAAATTTCTGAGTTGGTTCTGGGGTTCTTGGAATTGGTTCTCTAACCTGATTAGATTCAGGGTACTAATGACCCTATTTCCAACAATAAAGATGACACTTATAGTCCATGGCTTGAGTTGGCAATAAAGATACATAAAATATCACCACTAAATGTGGCTACTCCAATGCTCATAAGAGGTAAAGCTCTGGGTGAGTGTTTCTAACACCGTAACAGGTGGAGTGAAAAGTTATAATGATATTGGCTAATTGTCCCTAAATATTGTCAATAAAAGAAAAGGATGAGCTCAAGGCATCAAATTTCCAACTTAAGAGTTGCGTGAACGATGTGAAAGTTCTGTGGGTGCCCTGGAAGAAAATCTCATTTTCTCCAAAAGAACTCCATGATTTTTCCTATTTATATAGATAGAAATTAGGGGACTGTATGTGGGAATGGATATGAAGAATGGGGGATAATGGTGGAAGGAATATAAAGTTAGATCAGGCTAAAACTATTGAAGTGGGCCAACTAAGCAGTGTTAGAAAGGGTTAGAAAGGGCTCTAACAATCTGTTTGGGTGGTTGGCCAAAACATGGACCAAAAGGTAGCTGTGCAAGTTTGAAGCTGTTATGTAACACAGAAAAATCATGTCCTTTTTCCTGATCATATATTGTGGGGGCAGCCATATTTATTTTAATATTGATTCAGTATTGCGAGGATAGAAAGTTTCATTGGATTGTTTCCATGGAGATGTGACACACCCAAGAGTGGTCTTTTTGATTAGGTGGAGATGTGACTCCACCCATTCAGGGTGGTTCTTGGTTAGTTTACTAGAGTTCTTTAAAGGGAAAACATTTTGGAGAAACCTAAATACAGATGCTGGTAGAACAGTTGCTGCTGGGCTGATGGAAACACAAATGTTTGGAGATGCTTGGAGTGCTGACAGAGAAAACAGATGTGTAGACATGGGCAGAGCCCAGCAGATATCACCATGTGCCTTCTGATGAGATGCTAGGCAAGCTAGTACCCAGAATTGGGTCCCAGAAGAGCTATGCGAAGACCCACAGATACTTAGAGAGGAAACCACTGGCATCAGAAGCTGGAAACAATGGAACCAGAAACAAAGACCAGCAAACCCCAGCCATGTTCCTACCCATGTGACAGTCATTGATCCCTCTTGAGTCAAGACATCTTTTCCTGGATGCCTAGTTTGGGCACTTTTCTGGCCTTAGAACAATAAACTTGTAATGTAATAAATTACCTCTATAAAATTTGTCCCATTTCTGGTATATTGTATTCTGGTAGCTTTTACAAACTAATACAGTGGCCTGAGGTTGAAGTGCCAGAACTTTCGTGGTGTAATGTAGATGAGGGGATCCAAAGCCTAAGAGAGATTGGAATGCTAGAGTGGAATTATCATGTAAGGCTGCTCATCCACCACAGGAATGTCCAGAGGACACATATTTCACCAGAACCTATCTGATGGAACTGCTATCACTGAACTTGGATCCTTAACCACAAAGGGATGATCAGATCTCGGGTTTGCAGAAGTCAAGTGGCAGCATTAAGTCACCAGAGACAAACTGGGTGTGGCTACCATAATGGATAGCAGACTCAAAGCAACATCAAAAGAATCTCAACAACATGGACTTCCATGCACCAAGGCCAACCTGGCTACAGCCACTGCTGAGAGCCTAGTCTTCCAGCAGCCGAGACCAAAACACATCCCTGATAATATGGCTACATTCCCTGAGGTGATTGGCCTGCTACCTGGTGGCAGGTTGGTTATATTGGACCACTTCCATCATGGAAGGGGCAACGATTTGCTCTAACTGGAATAGATATGTACACTGAATATGGGTTTGCCTTCCCTGCATTCAATGTTTCTGACAAAACTACCATCCATGGACTTACAGACTTCCACCTTCATGGTATGCCACACAGCATTGCTTCTGATCAAGGAACCCACTTCACAGGAAATGAATTGTGGGAATAGGCACATGCTCATGGGAATTAACTGGTCTTACTATGTTCCCCATTATCCTGAGGCAGCTGGATTGATAAACTGGTGGAATGACCTTTTGAAAACTCAATTACAGTGCCAATTAGGTAGCAATACCTTGCAGGGCTGGGACAATGTTCTCCAGGAAGCTGTGTATGCTCTAAATCAGCATCCACTCTATGGTGCTGTTTCTCCCATAGTTAGGATTCATGGGTATAGGAGCCAAGGCGTGGAAATGGGAGTAGGACCTCACTATTGCCCTAGTGTTCCACTAGGAAAAAAAATTCGCTTCCTGTTCCTGCAACCTGAAGCTCTGCTGCTCTGCAGGTCTTAATTCCAAAAGAAGGATTGTTTCCACCAAGAGACAGAATAATGATGCCATTCAACTGCAAGTTAAGACTGCCATCTGGCCACTCTGGGCTCCTCTTGCCTCTGAATTAATAGACAAAGAAGGGAATTACTATAATGGCTTGGAAGACTAATCAGAACTATCTAGAGGAAATAGGACTGCAACTACGCAGTGGAGTTAAAAAAGAGTTTGTTTGGAATACAGGAGATCTCCTAGGGCATCTCTTAGCAGTACCAATGGCCTAGATACTTTAGCAATGTAGGCACTCTAATATCAGTTGGTTGAATGAATGAATGACTAGAAAATGATGTAACAGCAACCTATAGAAGATCAAGGAGAACTTTAGATTCTGAGTTAAAGAATTTAGTCTTCATATAGTGGATGTATCACTTGGCTACTGCCACAAAAATGTGGTGTCATATGTATAAAAATAAGCTTTTATTTCTTATGCATGCAAGGTCAGTGGCTGATGATCCCAGTTGGCTCCATTCACATTATCTGCATCTGTAGCTAATGGGTCTAGCACTGATCTAGAACTAGACTTGACTTAAGTGGTTTTCAGCCTCCTTTCTCTCATTTTCATCCTGGGACTAGTGAGGTTGTTCTTCTCAGGGTGATTACAGGTTCACAAGAAATCAAGAGCATGCCAGCATGTCTCAAGCCTCTGCTTGCATCATTTCTGCTAAAACTCTCTGGACCAAAGCAATTCACATGAATAAACCCTGAATCAAAGGGCAGAGAAATCACTCTGCCCACAGAAGAAGGGGTAAGATTTGAATCTAAACTACTTCGGTAGATAAGCTGCCTTTATGGTTTTCAGAAGTTCCATGCTTATTTACAGATTATCGTGTAACATTTAAAATTTTCCAATAATAAGATCTATTATTTGGAGCGATGTTGAATTAGAATTAGTGAAAGGGAAGCATTGTCTGGCCTATTGATTAAAAAACAGCAGTTCCTAACATGCCTATGCTGTTATATGTGTAGTCTGATCACAATATGCACAGTAAGTAAGTCAGTAACTTGTGCTGCTTGGAGATAATTTGTCTTATACACAATTTATTTTCTTGCTTTTATCCTAGAAACAAGTAAATGCTCCCCGTGCTCCCATCCAATCTCCCTTCATAGGAATTTAATTTATAAGATTGCTGACTTTAATTACAGATAGATGCATGAAACTGTTCTATCAAAATGTAATTGACTGTCATAATAGTATAGCTTTGAGATTTTCTTATTTTCCACTTCCATCTGAAAAGAGTAGACTCTGGAGATTAGAGTTAATGATGCTGATGGTGTACTGATTGCTAGATTATTTGTTTTCTTTCCTCTCGCATTATGGACTAACCCGATTATTTTAAAGACACCTGCAATTCCAATCAAGAAAATTTGCCATCACATATGTGGATACTATAATATTCTGATGTTTTCCCAAAGATGCCAACAGTATTGTGTTGTTGTTGTTTTCTGTTAGAAGGAGTAGCAAACATCTGGGAGTTAGGACTTTTGTTTCTAGCAGGTTCAGGTTAAACAGAATTTCTAGCTTACATTCCCTAGAAGAAATAGACTTAGATTTCTTATATCCAAGAGGTGAAGTGGATACTGGGTACAAAGGGGCTAAGGGTGATTCATATTCTTAGAAGTCTTCTGGTCATAAATTTAGCCAATAAATCCTTAATGAATGCACACTATATTCAGTTATTCACAGCATTGACTAAAATTCGTAGCAACTGCTATTAATTGAAGCCTAAATGGAGTCAATTTCAGAGAGGTGAATTGTTTCATTTTATGAATAATAATGTCTATCACCCTTGGCCAGGTTGAACTTCAGCATGATAACGGTTTCCAAGAAATGCTCTGTGATTTCTTATTTTGCTTCCTATGCTAAAATGGAAGAGACCTATCTGCTTGTGCTTTTTTTAAAATATATTTTTTGCTTTTTTTTTTGCTTGGGCAGGTGCCAGGAATCACAGGCAAGAACTCTGCCTGCTAAGCCACTGTGACCCACTCTATTTTTGCTGTTTTGAAAGAGTCTCATTCCAACATCTGCCTCCAGTTGTTCACTTTGCCAATCCTCTGCAAATTATTTGATAATTTCTTCGTTAGTTTCCTTGATACATAGTATAAAGGTGACTATAAGGTAAACAAGTCAATACAGGCTTGCAACTAAAAGGTGCAAGGGTGCCCTAAGATGGGAAAAATTAAGCAAGTATATTTTCTTAACTCAATATATCTCTAAAACAATATCTGAATATATCTCTTTTTTAAACTACCAATATAGTTCTATATTTAAAGAGACTAAATAATACACAACCTAGTAATTTGTAAGTAATCATCTTAACAGAATCCAAAATTGATACAATTAAATCAATGGTGTAAGTGTATGCTTTTTATGCAAACAGTAGTACCCTGAACACACTTACCTGCACCTTGTTTTTGTTTTTTGTTTGATTATTTATGCCCTAGTTTATAATGGAGATAGTGCCCTATGGCTCACAGAAATAGACTTCATTCTTTTTCAATGACTGGAGAATATTCCATTAAGATTGGAAAAATAAGCAAGTATATTTTTTTAACTCAATATATCTCTAAAACAATATTTGAATATACCTTTTTTTAAAACTAACAATATAGTTCTATATTTAAAGGGACTAAATAATACACAAACATATTTAAGCAGTTTCCTACTGATGGACTTACAGGTTGTTTCTAGACTTTGCTATTATCCAATAATGTTGCTTTGACCTATGCCTTGTCTGTGCATCTTTGATTAATTTTATCACTGGATTAAAGAGCGTGGAAAATTTTGTAAGAAATGGGCAAATTGCCCTCCAAAGTGGGTGTGCCATTTTACCCTCCCACCAGCAGTATGGAGGTGGGTGTTTTCCCCTTTACCCTTGCTAAGTGTGATTGGATTTCATCAGTCCCATTCCCAGGATCTGAAGGACCTGGCAATTGAGAGAAATCTAGATTTTATGGGGTAGCGTGAGGGAGGGGAGGGAGCCCAGAATCTGCAAAAGTCAGATCTGCAAAGGCAATTTTGGCTGGAGAAGACACTAGAACATGAAACATTCTTTTGAAGTTTGTTTATTATCAAAAGCAAAATATTTTCTACATAGCAAAGTGGATATTGGGCTTTTTAAGAAAATTTCTATCATTTGGGTTGCAAGATTCCTTGGTGGGGGGCAAAAGTGTTCTATCTTAAGCAAAATACTGGAGAAGTGATCCATATGAATTGTAGGTGGATATGCCACTTGAAAGAGGACAAACGGGTGGTCCATAGACTGTCTAACCCAAAGATATGCTTGATCCACACAGTGCTAAAAATTTGGAAATGCTACCCAACAGATAGCATCTGGAGCACTCTCTATCTCTGAAATCCAGTGAGGCTCCAGTAAAAGGTGCCCAGAGATCAGTATTTGAACTTTGGCTGAGGGAAGGGCCAGGCAGGGGAACTGTTGTTTTGGAACCACAGTTCTCAAAGTGCAGTGCCTGGAGCAGCAATATTAGCATCACTTGTTAGAAATGCAAATTCTCAGGCCCCATCCCAGACGTCATGAATCAGTAACTCTGGGTTGCTGTGTTTTTTTCCTTTAATTTTTAAAAACAGTAATCTGTGGGGTTTTTTACTCTTAATTTTTAATTTTTTTGTTAAAGAAATCATAGGTTTACAGAGAAATAATGCATGAAATACAGTTTCCATATACCATCCCATTATCAACACTTTGCATTAGTGTGGTACACTTGTAACAGTTGATGAAAGAACATTTTCATAATTGCTATAAAATTATTAAATTTTATAGCCCATGGTTTACATTAGGGTTCACTGTATTGTATTTAAATAGTCTTTTTTATTAGAGAAGATTTAGAAAATACCTAAAGATAGTTCTGGTTCATTTGTTGGCATAAACATAGGCTTTTATTTAACCGTTGGATAGTCCCAGATATCCTATAATGGAAGAAAGACAAGTTTCAGGAAGACCTGTCATTAGACAGCATTATATGAATTTCTTTTTTTTTTAATGGAGCCAGGAATATTTTGGAGACGTAGGTATCATATCATACTGATGACATTTCACATGACTCTGTAAGTTATATTCTGACATAGTCCCATTAACAAGTTATGTAGGTTGCTTATTAAAATAATGGAAATTACTTTCCTGAACTCTGCAAGACTGGGTAAATGACTATGTGAGAATGAGTTAATCAACTGTCTTTGTTAAATGTTTTTCTAAGTGTGGGAGGCCTTGGTAGGTGATTTGGCCTTCTCTAATTTCTGGTATACTGTACACACTGTTTTGTAAGTGACTTTTTTCCACTTCACGATGATTATGAGATTTTTCCATGTCAACAGATAGATATATATCATTCTAAGTGTTACATAGCATTCCATGGCCTGAGTATATCAGAGTTTAATTAGCACTCCCCTACCGATGAGCATTTAGGTCATTTCCATTATTTTACTATAAACGTGCTGCAGTGATAACCTTAATACATATATGATGCAGCTACTGTCATCATTGCTATATGTGATTGATATCTCTGTCTGGATAGATTTGCAACCTGACATTAAAGCTCTTGAATGGTTTAAAGATATTGAATTATTGATAATTTCAGAAAGGACTCCTGGAATTTGATGTAAGGAGCTGGTTTTCCAATTTGCAGCTCCATGTCATGGTAATACTTTTGAGCCAAGCTTTCTCTGTGGGGAATTTTGAGTTAAGCCTAATATCAGAGTTGAGAAAATGCAAACAATTACACTATAAATTTTCTCTAGAGGAACAAATTCCTGTCCTTGCACTGGTATTAGGTAGACACATTTTTACAGAAAATGGATTTCTTTAGAGTTATGCCTCACTTTCCCTTGCAACTCCTTTATGAAGTGATATACCCTTTTTTCTTAACTGCTGCATCATGTTTTGTCAGAGATATAGAATATTGGACTTGAATGGACCATTCAATATCACATAATTTAATATTTCCCCAAATCTCTCCAATGTCAGAGGAGACCGGAGGGAAGAACAAAAACAAAAAATTCTTTGAGATCATAAGATTTTGGATCTTCATCTACCATTTACACATGACTATTGAATTAAAATTTCAGCTTAGTTGATCTACCTTGTCTGTGCAGATTAAATAAAATTGGCCTAGCATTCCCATCTCATGTCCTCTGGGAATTCTCATGCCCTTCTCAAGATATCTTGAAATTCCTAGGCTCTTATGTTCTCTTAATCACCTCTTTTACTGATTTCCAGTATTTTCAGTCTCACTCAAGTCTTATCACCTTTATTTTATCTCTTCTCTCTGCCCATTGAAGATCAAGAGATGGAACAGTTCCCCTTCCTTCATTTTCCCATAATGCAACCTATACAGGGTATTTCTAGGAGTACCAGACCTTATCAAAATTCTCTGTATGGCAAAGAGGTTTCTTCACAGCACCACAGAGCAAATAACTTAAAAGAAAATGTCAGTCATCCTTGTTCTTAGAAGTGCTTCTGCTGCTGCTGCTACCAGCCTCTTCTCCTGGGCTAACATTTCTCAGCAACATTTCTCCTCTTCTGCTATCCTATTGTTTATTCTGTCACTCACTCCCTTTTTCTCCCTTTACGTTCCTTTCCTCTCTGAGCTCTGCCACTACTTTTTCTGAATTTTTTGTCCAAAATGGTTTAGCTATCTCTTTGTCTAGCCCCAGAAAATTTAGACTATTCTACTAGGCACTGATTCATAATGAAAAATTTGTATCAAGGTGGTTCCTTGAAAAAGAGTTTCAATCTCAACCAAATTGAAATAAGGTTGTCTGAATTAGGGTAGGACCTAATTTCATATGATCAGTACCCTTATAAAAAGAGAAGAGACAGACACATAGACAGAGAGAGGAGAATGCCATCTCATGATGGAGACACACATGGCAAGGATGACCTGAGAAGACAGAGGCAGAGACTGGAGTTATGCTGCCACAAACCAAGGAACACCCCGGGCGACCAGAAGCTAGGAAGTGACAGGAAAGGATTCTTCCTTAGAACCTTCAGAGGAAGCATGGCCCTGTTGACTCCTGGATTTTGTACTTCTAGCCTCGAAAACTATGAAGGAGTTGTGTTAAGCCACTCAGTTTATGGCACTTTGTTGGAGTAGCCCCAGGAAACTAAAACAGACATTAAGTTATGCTCCTAATTGTCACATAATTCAGAATGTTTAATAAGGAACAAACCTTTTGTTCTTTCATCATTTAAGGTGGAATGTTTCACATTATAAGTGAAATTTCTCTAACAACTACATCTATACTTTCCAATAGGAGTTTTATAACTGTGTGCTTAATTTTTGAAGGAAAGTACAGTATTAAAAAATCTGTATTATATCTCTAATGACATGAGTTTTCCTTTCATCTAGACCTCTGTTGTCCAATTTGTGATTTCTTTTTGGGAATATTGTTTCCAGAAAATTTCAGTGTTATTCCTGAAAATGTATCTTTAGCTGGGAAGATTTATCTATTTGTTAGATCCTGCCCAGATATTTTTATGTTTTAACTTGTCTTGATGGTGAAATTAGCTGATTGTCAAGGAACAACAAGACCTTGAAGAACTGCTCCCTCAGAACTGTGGCAGATTTCTAATTTGGTTCTTTCCCCCATGGATTTTGTCTTTTAAATGTTGGGTCTTTTAATTTACCTGATTGACTACATGTATGATACTTATTCTTGTGGGTACAGATACTCATGGCTATATATGGGTAAAGATCAACACATATTTACTGACTTCCTACTATGTACTTTAAACTATGCAAGTTTTAATCAGGGTTGAAAAATAAGTGTATCTCTTGGTCCCTATTCTCAAATTTTATCTGGGAAGAGAAAACACAGATATATGTAAAGTTATACAATAATGTAAAATTCAAATAACGTTTGAGATAGTAATGGGAGAAATATCATAAAGTTAAACATGAACATGTTGCAGATGAAAGATCTATGCACAAACAACTTAACATGTTTGTGCTTCTTTGAAAATTTGTTAAAAGATATGCTCTCTCCCCTGACCCTAAATGCACATATGCATGAACCTCAATTCCCTTACTCTTTCACTGGGTTCATAGTGATGCAAACCAAAGGGAATATGGACCTCAGGTTAGAAAGCCTAAAACAGACAAATTCCTAGCAAAGGAATTTAAAGGTATGAATAATCCGTTCTAGGTAGCCTCTAGAAGGAGGCTTCTAGGAGGGATTGAAGATAGATCTTAAAAGATGAGCAGAGGAGAGTAAGGCAGGATGTATTTCATGTAAGGAAAACCTTGAACAAAATACTGAAGGCCGGGCATTAAAAACATAGCCTGGAAATTGTTAAACCAGATTATTTGGAGACAAAGAGACAGAGCAGAGCAGTAGGGTTGGTTTGTTTCAGATTGCAGAGGACCATGGATAAAGGTACAAAGAAGAAATATTTTCATTTATTTAATACAAAAGTAATATATTCACTCAAAGAAATTCAGGTGCTACTGAAGTATAAGAAATATAAAATGAAAAACTTTCCTTTAAATTGTATGGAATCATGAGCTCACATTAAATACTGACTTATAACCTACTTTTTTTTTTTAGTCACATACGTATTATGGCTATCTTTCCACATCATAGCAGGACTATCTACCTTGTTATTTTAATGGTTTCCTCATGTTCTTTATATGGATATTAAAATAATTTATGTAATCAATTTTCCTGTTACATTTTCTCCCTTATATCACTAGTATACATATTATTATAATAAAAATTCTTATTCATATAGTTTTGGGTACTTTTCTGAGAGTGCATAAACTCAAAGGGCTTACATATTTTAAATTCTGATGCATATCACTAGATTGCCCACTACAAATTCCATCTCTACTAGGAGATATACAGATTCCCATCTTCTCATACATTTGACTTCAAAATTGTTGATCTCTTGGTAACACCCTTTCTTGGTTGGAGCATAATTACAGTTTCATTGTTTGACAAAAATAACTTTTCTGTCATTTCATCAGGACCCAAAGAGAAGGGATATGGCAGTGGGAAGTGGGGATGGGGTGGCATTTGTGCTCAACTTATATTCTGTTACCAGAAGTGTGTATTATTTGGCGTGGGACCATAGCAGATTCTTTAAAAATGAATAAATAGTGTACAAGGAAGATTATTATGCATGAAAGAAATGTCTGAGAGACAGGGGGAAGGACCTGCCATCAGGGTGCTGTACTGGCTTAGTGCTGACTAGATGAGAACTGTTTGAAGAGCAGTTGCAGAAGAAATGGAAGAGATGGGCTGAGTCAGAGAAGTGGAAATAGGACTTAAGAGAAAGAAAAAGCAATTGGGAGCTCATATCTATGAGATATACCATTCTTTCCTTCACAATTTGCTTGACTTGTCCACTTTGTATGCTAAGAGCATACAGATCTGATTGGACGCAATGATTGCTGAAGGCGCATCTAGGTAAACTGTAGACAGATCATTTCTAGCCAGCCTGGTACTTACCTAATTGAAAAGCTAAAGTATGCCATCCAAAAAGCAATGTCCAGAGAAATTTTTTTCCTAATATGTGACAAAAAAGATTCACAATATTTGTTTTTTCAGTTTCTTGACTGCTAAAACAAATACCATACAGTGGTATTTCCCCCATGTAGTGGAGAGAGCAATGATTTCACTTGCAGAGTTGGGCTTAGAGAGAGTGAGGCCACATCTGAGCAACAAAAGAGGTCCTCCAGAAGTAACTCTTAGGCATACCTATAAGTAGGCTAAGCTTCTCCACTACATACATAAGCTTCACAAGAGTAAGCCTCAAGATCAAGGGTTTGGCCTATTGATTTCAGTGTTCCTAAAGTTTGATACAGTATCAGGGGATTTCCTGATGGTAAAGTTCAATAGTTTCATATTTTTTCTTCCATCCCTCAAGGGACTTTGCCAATACTTTTTGCTTATCTGCTTAATATATTCTAGGATGTATCCATGCATTACATTAAGCTATACAGGCTTAAAGGCCCTCTTTCTTATTCTGGGCTCCCTGTTTTCAATTGTTCAAACTCAGACAGGTTGAGTTAAACTATGTGCTACAGAAAATTTAGGTTCCAGACAAAACACACCTTTCTTCCTTTGGTCTCAAAGAATATGCGTGGTTCCAAAATAGAGATATTATCTTCCTTACCCCTATGTTCTGCATTACTTTAACCTCAATCTAATCAGCTTCATTCTTATCTCTAAATACCAGGTTCTATATATATGTGCCTCTCAAAATCCACAAATAATTACCACTCCAGACTAAATGTGTCTGTTATAAGAGCTTACAATCTAGGTCCCTTTTTCTTATAAGCATTTTCTAAGGAGATGGTACAATAATTGTTCTTTCATGTCTGGCTTATTTTATCTCACCAAAAGTCCCATATCTTTATTCACATTGGTGCATGCCTCATGACTTTCCTCCTTTTTGTAGCAGCACAATATTTGATCATATGTATCCACCATTATTTGCCAATCTACTTCTCAGTCAGAGCATCCTTCAGCCACCTGCATTCATTAGACCTTATGTATAATGCCCACAGTCCACAGTCCATCAACAATCTCAATTTTAGATAATTTCATTGTTCCCAAGAGAAAGATAACCAATAAACACATTGTCACCAAATAGAAAATCTAAACCTCCTCTTAACTCTTTTCCCTTGCCCCATTATTTACCTCTGCTATTGCTGTGGTAGTGCTGATGTCTTCCTTTTAAGCATAGCCCATAGCATCCAATAGCATCCCCACCCCCCACCTCGAATCCTGGACTTAAACACACTTTGTACATGAATCATACCTTTGAAGTAGTTCTTGCAAAACTTATGTCTACATCTAGTGTTAATCAGTGGGACACATAGGTCTATACTACCCCTTTCAATCTTGTTCACCTTCAACATGGTAATATTACTTAATAGATCCACTAGAGGACTGCCTTCACTTCTAGCTGTTCCCTTTCATTGGAGTTAAACCTCATTAGCTAATCATTCACCCATTTCTAGCTTCTATGTATCTCTAAGTCCCCTATATTCTGTATTATAAGCCTCTGATTTTACCTTTACTGTGGTTATAAAAGTGGAGTCATACAATATCTATCCTTTTATGTCTGGTTTATTTCACTCAGCATTATGACCTCAAGGCTCATCCATCTTGTCATGTGCTTCAGGACATCATTTTGTCTTACTGCTGCATAATATTCAACCACTCATCTGGTTTTGGTATTTGGATTGCTTCCATTTTTTAGCGATTATGAATAATGCTGCTATGAACATTGGTGTGCAAATGTCTGTTTGTGTCATTGCTTTCAGCTTTTCAGTATATAAACCAAATAATTCTATTGCTGGGTCATAGGGCAACTCAATATTTAGTTTTGTAAGGAATCACCAATCTGTCTTCCACAGTGGCTGCACCATTATACATTCCCACTAGCAGTGCATAAGTGTCCCAATTTCTCCACACCCTCTCCAACATTTATATGGATGATAAAGGCCAATTTAGGACATTCCCCATGGATTCTGCCTTCTCAAGACTCATGCCCATTATTGCCAGGGGCTCTTTGGTCTCCTGGCTGGCTTGCCAATTATTCTACCCCAACTCTCAAACAGCTCGAGTCCACTTAAACTTAAGAAAAAAGAACATGCCAGGCATGAAGTTAAACATGAATTTCATTGGGGTTTTTGAATAGGAAAAGAGTTTTCCCAATGGTAGCCATTCTGAAAATGGAAGTTAATGGGGCCAGGGGGAGTGCAAGGGCTTATAAGGATTTAGGAAAAGGGTGTGAGAACAGAGATTCAGCAGGGTTTCATGACACAAGGGGATTGGAGGTTTGTTATCAACAGTGATCAAGAGAGGGGAGTTATGAGAATGAGTACCATCTATATATTCTTCCCCCACTCCCATGGAGAGCTGATGATCTTTAATTTCTGTCCTGATTATTGTAGGCAGCCGTGTGCAGTAACTTATTCTGAATATGGAGGAGAGGCCTGAGACCTGGGTCTCTACAGGGAGGGAAGAAGGAAACTTTGAAGTGTTAAAACAATAGAATGACACAATCAAATTTGCTCCATAAAATATTACTCAAAAAACAGTGTGAAGAAGAAGAGAAAATTAAGATTAGCAGTAAATAGACAAAATAATGTTTTTTATAGTAATCTGGATGGAAAATAAATTTGTCCTAAATTAGTTAAGGACCTTGGGTGTGGAGAGAAGCCAGGACATGGAAGAAGACCTAGTGACATGAGGGTGACTGAGAAGGAGATGTGCAGGATGGCACCCATATTTCTTGCCGGTAGTTTGTGTGCCATTCCCTGAGCTGGGGAATGATAGCAGAGGATTAAGGGTGAAGAACAGTTTAGTAGGAAAGGTGCATTTAATTTGAAGTTTGTTACAATTAAGATGCATGAATGATTGAAATAAAGATGTCAAATGAGAAGAAGGAAAATTCAAGTTTGGAATTTAAGACAAACCTTGCCCCAAGGTTTATAATTGGGAACTTTGAAATAGAGTGATAGTCTAAGGACTGCATGAAGTCACTCTGTAAAAAGTAAATAAAATTGGACCAGAAATGGATCCCAAGGAATGTTAGTATGTAAGAGATGAATTGAAGGGGAAGAGAAACCCAGAAAGGATATTGGGAATGAAGCTGGAGGAAAATCAGAACAGGATAGTATCATAGAAACTGAGTAAAGTGGTCCCAAAATAATAGAATGGCCAAGATTCCGTGCTACTGAGAGGCTTAGGGAAAGCAAAAGTAAAAGCAATGCATAAAACTTAAAATAATGATTGGATTGAAGCAGAAAGGTGTGACAGGTTTTGGCAGCATGATGTGGTTGTACAAGGACTAAAGCTTAGAATGTGGTGGGCTGTGCAGTGAGAGAGATGATGGGGTATAGAGAAGTGGAGGGCAAAGTGCAGCTATTTTTTTAAAATCTGAATATTTATATTTAAAAATATAAATAAAAATATAAAGTCCATGAGAATGGAGACTCCTATCTGCCTTAAATTTCTTCAACATTGCCTGGCACACAGTAGGCAGTCAAAAGTTTTTTATTGAATAAATGAACAAACAAAATAGCAGAGATATGGGGCTGTCTATATATCAATGGGGCGAAAGAGCTATGTAGGTTGTAGCTTCCACCAAGTGAGAAAAAGCTGTCAGAGATCTTGGGGCAGGGAAGACCATGTGGCTGGGAGGAGGAGAGGCCTTGAGACTGAGTAGGAATGCCCACCTTGGAATGAGGACTCTACATCCCAAGGCTTGAATAAGTAGGATAGTCAATAATATTAGAGAATAGCAGTGCAATCCCATGAGGAAGTGAAGGGAAGCAGAGACATTTTCAAATTCCTAGGATTTTGTGATTAAAAAAACCAATGCATCCTGACCAGAATGTCCCTTTATTAATGACATAAATAATTCGGTTAATAATGTGTGTAATTGAGGTGAAAGGGGCTAAATTATTTGAAATGATAGCCTTGATTCTGCATTCGACATGCTGAGGAGAACTGGTTTTCATACACAAAGTGCTTTGCCTGGCTCTGTGTTAATCATGCTGGCTGCTCCATTCAGCACCCCTTTGAGGTAAGTTAGCTCCTCCAATTAACCCTAATAGAGAAAATCCTCAGCAGGAAGGAAGCTAAATGAGAAAGAGAGAGAGAATACAATTCAGGCCTTGCAGATTCCCAACCCAAGTCCCTCTGTGAGGGCCTCTTCTCTGCAGATGAAGAAATATCAAGGTTGACAGCACCGAATATGTGACTGAGCATTGGATAAACAGAGTATAGCTATGTTCCGATGTACAGTAACATAATTTCTAGAATGAACATTCATGCTGTTAGAGCTGCCTTAATAAAAGTTGTTCTTAAACAGCCACTTGGTCAAGAAAGCTGCTGCTGTCTAGCCCCCATGCTACCTCTAGGCAAGTTTGTAGAGCATTAGAGGTAGGAGATCATCATTCCTTCAATGTGTTTTTTTTTCTTTTTAAAAATGTTTTTTATTGTGAAATATAACATATACAGAGAAAAGAAAAAAGGGCAATAATTTTCAAAGCAGACTTCAACGAGTAGTTGCAGATATGATGGAATATACAATAAGACAAAATGAGGTCCCACAGTTTATGACAGTGTGGGTGAACCTTGTGGACATAATGCTGAGTGAAATAAGTCAGACACAAAAAAGATAGATACTGTATGATTTTGCTATTATGACTCTGGTAAAGGTAATCTCAGATGTTGCACTGTAGAACATCGCAGATCTAGAGGTACACAAAAGCTAGAGATGGGGGGAAGACTACCCAATAAGGTTGGGCATCCATCATATGTATATACCCATTTTGTTTATTCACTTGTCTGTTGATGGCACTTCGATTGTTTCCGTCTTTTGACAATTGTGAATAATGTCACTATGAACATCAGTGTGCAAATGTCTGATCATGTTACTGCTTTCAGCTCTTCTGGATATATACATGGTATTGATGGATCATAGGGCAATTCAATATTAGTTTTCTGAGAAATTGCCAAACTGTTTTCCATGGTGTCTACACCATTTTACATTTCCACCAATAGTGAATAAGTGTTCCAGTTTTTCCACATCCTCTCCAACATTTGTAGATTTTGATTTGTTTAACAGCAGCCATTCTTATGGGTGTGAGGTGATATGTCATTTTTGTCTTGATTTGCATTTTCCCTTATAGCTAATGAAATGTACATCTCTTCATGTGCTTTTCAGCCATCTATATATTTTCTCAGAAAAGTGTCTATTGATATCCTCTGCCTATTTTATAATTGAATTCTAGTTTTTATACTGTTGAGCTGCATAATTTCTTTATGTACACAGGATATCAATAGGTGATTTCCAAATACTTTTTTCCATTGAGTTGGTTGTCTCTTCACCTTTTTGACAAAGTCCTTTGAGGCATTGAAGCTCTTTAAGGACTTTCCATTTATCTAGTTTTTCTTTCATTGTTTGTGCTTTAGATGTAAAGTTTAATAAGCTATCTCCTATTCCTAGATCTTGAAGATGTTTCCCTATTTCTTCTTCTAGAAATTTTGTGGTACTGATTTTTACATTTAGATTTTTAATACATTTTGATTAATTTTTGTATAGGGTGTAAGGTAGGGGTCCTCTTTCATTGTTTCTGAAATGCAATTCTCCCATGCCCATTTATTGAAAAGACAATTCTGTCCCAGTGAGTGGATTTAGGGTCCTTATTAAAGATCAATTGTCCATAGATTTGGTGGTCTATCTCTGCACACTTAATTTGATTCCACTGGTCAATACTTCTATCTTTGTGCCATTACTATGCTTTGACCACTATAGCTTTATGGTAAGTTTTAAGTTAGGAAGTATTAGGCCTCCCACTTTGCTTTTTTTTTTTTAGAACATCTTTAGTATTCAGGGTCTCCATTTTCAAATAAATTTGATAACCAGCTTTTCCAAGTTTTCAAAGTGGGTGGGACTTTGATTAGTAGTGCATTGACTCTGTAGATCAATTTGTGTAAAATTGTCATCCTGATGACATTCAACCTTCCTATCCATGAGTATGGAATGTCTTTCCATTAATTTAGGACATTTTTTATTTCTATTAGCTACACATTTTAGTTCTCTGTGTACAAGTCATTGGCATCTCTAGTTAGGCTTATTTTTACATACCTGATGCTTTGGGCCGCTATTTTGAATGGATTTTTCCCTTAATTGTCTCCTCAGGTAAGTTATTACTTGCACATAGAACCACTTCTGTCTTTTGTACATAGATCTGTATTCTGTCACTTTGCTCAATTTGTTTATTAGCTTAAGTAGTTTTGTCATAGATTTCTCGGGGTTTTCCAACTATAGGATCATGTCATCTGCAAATAATGGAAGTTTTACTTCTTCCTTCCTATTTGGGTGCCTTTTATTTATTTCTCCTGTCTATCACTCCAGCTAGGACTTCTAGTATAATGTTGAATAACAGTGGTGACAATGGACACGATTATCACATTCCCAATCTCAGGGAGAATGCTTTCAATCTCTCACCATTATGTTTGATGCTGGCTGTAGATTTTTCATATTTGCCCTTTATGATATTGAAGAATTTCCTTTGAGTTCTATCTTTTGAAGTATTTTTATCAAGAAACAATGCTGAATTTTGCTGAATGCTTTATCAGCATCAACTGATATGATCATGTGATTTCTTCCCTTTTAATTTATTAAGGTGTTTACATTGTTTTATTTTCTTGTGTTGAACTGCCCCTGCATTCCTGGTTTAAACCCCACTTGGTTGTAATGTATAATTATTTTAATGTGTCATTGGATTCTATTTGCCAGTATGTTGTTGAGAATTTTTGCATCTATGTTCGTTAGGCAGATTGGTCTGTAGTTTTTCTTTCTTGTGGCATCTTTATCTGGTTTTGGTATTACAGTGATACTACCTTCATAAAATGAATTAAGCAGTATTCCTTTATTCTGCAATTATTTGGAAGATTTTTGATCAGGATTTGTGTTAGCTCTTTTCGGAATGTTTGATAAAATTCCCCCATGAAACCATCTGGTCCTGGGTTTTTCTTTGTGGGAAGATTTTTTATGACTGAATCTCTTTACTTGTAATTGGTTTGTTGAAATCTTCTGTTTCTTCTCAAGTCAGTATAGGTAATTTGTGTGTTTCTAAGAATTTGTCCATCTCATCTCATTCATCTAGCTTGCTGGCATATAGTTGTCCATAGTATCCTCTTAAGATTTTTATTGAATGTATTTTTTTTTTTTTTTGCATGCTGTATGGCAGGGTCACATTTCATTATTTTTCCATGTGAGTATCCCATTATTGCAGCACCATTTGTTGAATTTTTGTTTGCTTGTTTGTTTGTTTTTTTGTTTGTTTGTTTCTGCTTGTTTGTTTGGGTTTTTTTGAGAAGCCCATGGACCAGGAATCTAACCTGGGTTTCCCACACAGCAGGTGAGAATTCTACCACTGTACTACCCTTGCACACCCCCTTATGATTTTTAAATTTCTTCAGGATCTATGGTAACATCCCTCCTCTCGTTTCTGATTTTGTTCATTTGCATACTCTCTTGTTCTTTCTCAGTCTAGGGGTTCCATGAATTTTATTATTTTTCTCAAAGAACCAACTTTGGGTTTTGTAATTCTTTCCATTATTTTTTCCCCTCCAGTTCATTTATTTCTGCTTTAATCTTTATTATTTCTCTTCTTTTATTTGCTTTGGGGTTAGTTTTCTCTTTTTTCTCTAATTTTCCAAGTGGGCAGTGAAGCCCTCAATTTGTGCTCATTCTTGTTTTTTAATGTAGGCATTTGGGCAAAAAATTTCCCTCTCAGCACTAGCTTTGCTGCATCCCATATGCTCTGATATGTAGTATTCTCATTATCATTCGTCTCCAAATATGTACCAGTTTCTCTGGCAATTTCTTCTTCGACCCACTGATTATAAGGGTGTGATGTTTAGTTCTCACATATTTGCGAAAGCTCTGGTTCTTTGGTGATTATTAATTTCCACCTTCATCCTGCTGTGGTCAGAAAAAGTGCTTTGGATAATTTCAATCTTATTAGATTTATGAAGACTTATTTTGTGTCTCAGCATATGATCTTTCCTGAAGACCATTCCATGTTCAGTAGAGAAGAATGTATATCCTAGTGTTTGGGGGTGTAATGATCTATATATGTCTATTAGGTCTAATTAATTTATCTCACTGTTTAAGTTCTCTATTTCCTTCTTGATCCTCTGTCTGGTTGTTTTATCTATAGCGGAGAGTGGTGTATTGAGATCTGCCACTATTATTGTTGAAACGTCTATCACTTCCTTCAGTTTTGCCAGTTTGCCTCATGTACTTTTGAGCTTCTTGATGCTTCCAATCAAGGATTGTTATTTTCTCTTGCTGTATTGTACCTTTTATTAATATGTACTGTCCTTCTTTGTTTCCTATGATGTCTTTACATTTACAGTGTAGCTTATCTGGATGTTAGTATGGCCACTCCTGCTTTCTTTTGGTTACACTTTGCATAGAACATCTTTTCTATCCTTTCCCTTTCAATCAATTTGTGCTGGGGTCTAAGATGCATCTATTGTAAACAGCATATAGATGGATTATATCTTTAATCTATTCTACCAATCTGTATCATTTAATTGATGAATTTAGCCTCTTAATTGTCAAAGTTATTACTATAAAAGCAGTTCTTGAATCTACCATCTTATCCTTTAGTTTTTATTTGTCAGATGTATATATTCTTGGCACTCCTTACTTCTGTGCCCTCTCCAGACTTCCCTCTCCTGTCCTTTTTTTTTTTCAGCTGACAGGACTTTCTTTACTATTTCTTGTAAGGCAGGTCTCTTTCTGACTAGTTCTCTCAATCTTTGTCTTTGAAGGTTTTTATCTTTCCCTCAATTTCGAAGGACAACTTGGCTGGTTAAAGAATTCTTGGCTGGAACCCTTTTCCTTCAGGACCTTAAATATAGCTTACAATTGCCTTCTTGCCTCCATGGTGCCTTTTGAGCAGCCTAAATTCAGTCTTATATCTTCCCTTGTATGCAGTAGATCATTTTTCTTGTCTTGCTTTTAGGACTTTCTGCTTCTCTTCAACATTTAACTCTGATTAGTATGAGTTTTGGAATAGGTCTATTTGGATTTATTCTATTTGGAGTTCATTGGGCCTCTTTGATTTGCATATTTATGTATTTTATCAGGGTTCAGAAGTTTTTCCCCAATTATATCTTTAACCACGCTTCCCAGCCCTGTACTCTTCTCTTCTCCTTTTGGGACACCAATGATTCTATTTGTGTGCCTTTTTTGTCCATCATTTCCTTAAAATCCAGTTCCATTTTTCCATCCTTCTTGCCATTTGTTCTTTTATGTACTCTAATTCAATTATTCTGTCTTCTAGCTCACTTAGGCTTCCTTCTGCTTCTTCAAATCTGCTACAGTCTGTCTCTAGTATATTTAGAATTTGGTTTACTGTATCTCTCATCTCTGTGAGATCTGCCATTTTTCTATTTAATTTTTCAAATTCTTCTTTATGCTCTTCTAATGCCTTTCTGATAGCCTTTATTTCTTTATAAATATCCTGAAATAGTTCTGTATTCTATGCCCCCCAGATACTTTTATTTGGTCACTTGTCTGGGCCATTTCTGCCCAGATCTTATCATGCTTTGAGGTTTTCTTTCGTGTTTAGGGCATTTGATTATCTTAGCAAGGTTATTTTGCAAATTGGTTTCCTTCATTCATCTAAAGTTTGTATTTACTTGGTTTTGCTTTGAAGGTTCTCTTTTATACTTGGTTTGTCAGTAAAGACCCCACCAACCCCCCCCACCACCACCAAACCAAGGCTTGGATCTCATGTAGGGGGTACAGTTCTACTTGAGCATCTATTAAAAGCTATGCAACTGTGCACAGGTAGTTCAGTGGCAGAATGTTTGCCTGCTCTGTGGGAGAGCCAGGCTCAAATCCCAGTCCATGTACCCCAAAATAATAATAATAATTATTATTATCATTATCGTTATTATTATTATAAAATAAAATACAAACATTAAAAAAACCCTCAGCAATAGTAAACCCTGAAGTCAAAAGGAGACACTCCAACATATATTGGAATGAACTCAGATTGGTGCCCACAGAAGGGAGGGAAAGTAAAAAATAATAGTAATAAAAATAAAAAATAAGAAATCAATGAAAATATAAATTCATAATATTTATAGAAATAAAAATTAAAAATAATAATTCTAATAAAAATATAGAAAAGGCATATTAAAAAAAAACCTAGGCAGATAGGGAGTCTGCAAGACTGAACTTAACACTTCTTTCCAGCAGGTGGCAATCCTGAGGCACCTCTTCCACTCAGGCCCACCCCTCCATGACTTGTGGCAGATGATTGGGAAGATGGTGTGCATGGTGGAGGGCTGCTCCCTGTACAGGACTGCTGAGTGGTTGGTCTGGTGTGGTGGACTATGGAGCCAGTTGCAGCACTGGGGGGAGGGAGTACGGCTGATCACAGCACCCTCCACCCAGCATGTCTTCAGTTCATTGCACCTGACAGGATTGCTATTCATGGTGCCTGGCTGGGCGACACCTGGGGGCGTGACTTTCCACAGTGGATAGCTATGCATGCCTCCGGGTTCCCCAGGAACACTGCTGGCTACAGAGCCTCGCAGAGAGGTTTCCCCAGTCAGCAGTTAGGGCAGTCTGGCGCAGAGGGATGGCCAATCTCCTTGGATCCACACTTCCCCATGAGCTGCTCCCTACCCTCAGTGGAGGTCATGCCTGATCAGACACACCCTGCTTTCCTCATCCCAATCTCCCCATCTCTCTCCTCCCATAAAATGCTGAAGACCCTCTTCAATCACTCACCCCTCTCTGCAGTCTTGTATTGCAGTCTTGGTCAGTTTTTTCCAATTCTCTATCCTCTTCCATGGAGCAGATATGAATCCCACCTACCCTACTCCACCATCTTCCAGGAAGTCCTTTTTTCCTTTTTTAAACTTTTAATTTTGAAATGCTTTCAAATTTATAGGAGAGCTACAAAAATAACATAAAACCATACAGAGAACTCCAGTACACCCCTACCCTCTGAGATACCCAGATCCACCAATTTTAGCGTTTTGCCATATTTGTCATCATCATTTTTTCTATCTATCATGTATCTAATCATCAACCCAATCTGATTGAGTGTAGGTTGTATACATCATGCTCTTTGAATACTCAATACTGACATATACATTTCCTACATAACCACCAAAAGTGTAATTATCAAGTTCAAAAATATCAACTTCGATATAAAGCTTACAGTGTATATTACAATTTTTGCACATATCCCAATAATGTCCCTCTATTAGTCAGCGTCCTCTAGGGGAACAGAACTGACAAGAAATATATGTAAATATTATGACATTTTTATAAGAATTATCTCACACAACTGTAGGGATAGGCCATTTCAAAAGGTAGACCACAAGCTGGGAATTCTGATGAAGGATTTCAATGAATTCCCCAGGCAAAGCTGGCTGGCTGAAGCTAAGATGAGACTTCTCTCTTCTAACTGCTGAAAACATCACTTCTTTTAAAACCTTCAACTGATCGGATAGATTTCTCTCATTGTTGAAGGCAATCTCCTTAGTTGATTGTAGATCAGTGATAGATGCAATTAAATTACTGATGATGTAAGTTCACTAGATATCCTCACAGTAACAATCAGGTCAATGTTTGCTTGACCAAACAACGGGAAACTGTAAGGTGGCCAAGTTGGCACACGAACTTAACCAGCACAGTCCCTTTGGGTCTTTTCTCCTTCCTTGCTGGATCCCCTTCAGGATCATGTATTGCATTTAATTGTCATTGTCACTTAAATCGCTTTATCTTTTTTAAAAATTGTGGTAACATATATACTTAAATAAATATTAACTGTCCGCGACTTCTCGCTCAGCGTCAAGCCCCCGGTCGGCGGGTGAGACAATGAGGAGAGACAGAGAGATGCAGACAAATCCGCGCTGGTGAGAAACACAGATCCAAGACACGTAGCAGTTGTAAGCACAGACCTTTACTGGAGTTAAGCTTGCATTCTCTGTTACAGGTTCCGCGCGGGACAGAATACCCCGCGGGGGAACAACCTCTATGCGGCCGTCAGGTACGGCTCCCTATGGGTCGTCTCCACCCACCCTGTCCGGGTAACCTCTTATATACTGTGCCCAAACCCAATAGGTTAGTGCCACGTATACAGAGGTGATTGGAAGATAGGGTTGGTGGGCGCGTACGTCATACGCGGAAACAGGATGCGGGCGCCATCTTGACTCACTCGATGGGCGGGGGGAACTCTAGAGCAGGCTGCAGCGCGACCACTAGGCCTGACCTGGGAGGCGGCTCTCCACAATTAACTTTCCCACCTCAACCACTCCCAAGCATACCACTGAATGGGATTAATCACATTCAAATATTGTGATACCCTCATCTTTCACATACCACTTTCCATTATTAAAACTTTCACATCTCCATTATGCATTAACACCCATTATGCATTAACTCCTCATTTTCCCTGACACACACCCCTGGCCACCTAAACTTTAATTTCTGTCTCTGTGAGTTTGCATATTATCTGATATTTACTTTGTAGCTACCATTGGGCTTAAATTCAACATCCTAAAACTGTAACGACCTTGTTAGCTCTGATACCATCTTAAGTTCAATAGTATTCACAAACTACGTTCCTATATTCCTCCATCTTCCCACCTTTATGTCACTATTATCACAAATTGCATGCTTATATATTATGAGTCCCCTCAAACTAATTTATCATTACATTTTGTGCATTTGCTTTTTTAAACCCATAGGAAATAAAAAGTTGGGTTAAAACCCAAAAATGCAATAGTACTAGCATTTATATTTACCTATGTTGTTACCTCATTGGATATCTCTATTTCATCATGGAACTTTCATCTATTATTCATTTTTCTTTCCCTTAAAGGTGAAGAATTCTCTTTAGCATATTTTTTAAGGCCAGTCTAGTGGTGAGTTTTTGTTTATCTGAGAAGTCTTAATCTTTCCCTCATTTTTGAAAGAGAGTCTTCCCAAATACAGACTTCTTGGTTGGTGCGTTCTTGCGTTCAGCACTTTTATTATGTCATCACACTGCTTTTTTTGCCTCTTATTCGTTTCCAATGAGAAACCAGCACTTAATCTTATGAAGGTTTCCTTGTGACTTTCAGAATTCTCTCTTTATCTTTAGCATTTGACAGTTTGATTAGAATATTCCATTGCATGGATCTGTTTGGATTTATCCTGTTTGGAATTCATTGAGAATCTTGGATGTGTATATTCATGCTTTCATTAAATTTTGGAAGTTCTCAGCAATTATTTCTTTGAATATTCTCTCTACCCCTTTCTTTCTTCTCCTTCTGGGACTCCCACAATGCATATTTTGGTACACTTGATGGTATCCCATAGGTTCCGTAGGCGCTGTTAACTTTTCTTCATTCTTTCTTTCTTCTATTCCTCAGACTGAATGATTTCAATGGTCTTAACTTCAAGTTCTCTAATTCTTCTGCTAGCTCCAATGTATTGTTAAGTACCTATAGGGAGTTTTAAATTTCTGTGATTGTGGCCTTCAGCTCTGTTAGTTTCCTTTTCACAATTTCTCTCTGTTGATACTCTCTTCGTGTTTTGTATCATTTTCCTTTAGTTGAAACCTGGCCATTCTGCGATTTTAATGTGTTATCTCTGGAAGTTAGAGAAAGGGAAAGAGAAAACACCTTCCCAGGGCTTTTCATATTGTCTTGTGTGAATGCTCTCCTTCAGGGTTTATCAAACCAATGAGTTTAGAAATAACTCCAGGCCACAGTTTAGAGGCCTCCCTGATCCTTTCTGTGCATGTGTCTGTTTTGTCTTGGGCATATGCATGGCCCATTTACTTATTTCTGAATGCCCCTCCCTTCCCAAGAAACAGTTTATTCACAGTCCAGTCACTGCACTGTATGTCCCTTAGCCAGAAATCTCTTGCCCCAGGCAGCACGACCAGACCACTCTCCCACAGCATCCCATAGCTTCCTACAGATTTCCATGAGCTGCTTTCAACATACAGGCAAGTTCTGGGATGGTGAATCCCTCAGGCTACCACCAGCCAGTTTGGGCCACACATGCCTATTCCCCATAAGTGCATACCAGTTACTCTGCGCCCTCTGGAATCAGGACCAGGGACCTTCACTGGGAGCATGGGCCAGCTCCATGATGAACTAGCAGGGGGGAGAGGTGGGGCCAGCCAGAGCGCCAGAAGATCCTAGCACTTTTTAAGTACCCTTCTTGATTTGGCACACACCCTGTTTCCATAGTCCTTTACTGTTTTTCTGGAGTTTTGAGAAAGATGTTTCTGACAGTTCTTGCTGATGATTCAAAGCTTGAGTTGGGATATGGAGACCTGAAGGGCTCTCATGTCACCATTTCATGCAAAGGAATTTTGCATGGGAAGCTGTGTGTAATCTAATTTTCTCCAGCCCTGAGTGCACACAAGATAGCCCTCAAGGATGGCTGCTGTTCCTGACTACACATGAACTATTCTTGGAGGTCCTTAAAAGGGCCTGGAATTCTGTACTACCTAGGTTGGTAACAAGTTGTTGGAATGTGGATTTTAGCATTCAGATAACCATATTTGTATTCAGAGTGGGGCTGGAAAAGTGAGATTGAACTCCAATTTTGTGTAAAATCTGGCCCCGTTGGGCCTCTGGGATCTCTCCTTCTCTTTGACAATTCAGTTTGAGCTTCATGAGGTAAGGTATTGTTACAAAGTAATCAGATGACTTGCTGTTTGCTTGTAAGCCAATTTTTTTTCTTTTACTTCTTTTAGAAAGCAATCAGATGAGTGAGGTAAGTCATGCAAGTTCAGGGTTGGATTACTTGTTTATTTTAAATTTTGACATTTTGTCATCATGCATTTTTGCATCAATTTTGGGGTTTTAAAAATATCACATCATATTATTCATCTTGATTACTGAGGTTTTGTCAGCACCTCTCTTAAATTGTGTACCTGAGGAAAACACTTTACTCACCCCACCCTAGCCCCAGCTTAGTAACTAGAATGCGTTTATCAAACGTTTGTTTTAACTTGTACAATATAGTTTTCTTGGTGGGAGATATGAACCTAGAAATGCTAGAAAGCCATTCCTCCTTGGGATGAGAACCAAATGGCAAATTGTGCTCTGAGATGGATTTTATTTTTGAAAATCTTCAAAAGATGTTTGAAACAAAGTCTGGTTAATTAATGTAGGTAATCAAGCTGAATAAATTTTGTAAAAGTAAATATTATAAAGATTTGTTAATGTTATGAAGAAGCTCTAAGGTTAATTTCAAAGAAATAACCTAAAGAATTTTTTATAGGAATATCACTAAATAACATGTGATGTCTAAAGTTACCACTCTGATATTCCATTTGTATAGTTAATGTTGAAGGCATGTTTGCTCAAAGGACCTAATTACTTAGTTTCATACCATATATTTTTGATGAACTAAATTTGAACCTGTATAGTTCACATTATTCTAATGAAAAACATATATTTTTTAAATAAGTGAATCTGCTTATTATGTTGATCTTGAACTGGAAATACGTGTTCCTTGGAAGATAAAGTCTGGCCCATGTTTTTTTCCATTCGCTGCTCCTTTTGTTTAAAAATAATTTTCCACAAGGTTCTGTCTTAGATCATTATATCATAGCCATATGCCTTAATGTTCTTGACATGTCTGTTTTTGAGCACTTGTTAAATTTTGAGGTTGTAATATCTTTTTGACAGAATACAGCTGAGAATTTCTGCAATATTTACTTCAAGAAAGCTAATCCTTCTTGGTTCTATTGATATCTGCTAGAAAACCACAGTTGTGTCCCCGTGACTTCCACACACGGTAATACCAGCCCTCCAAACTGGCGTATGTTCTCGTTTCTCTGGGGTAAATCTAGTTATGCGGTTATTGGGTCATGTGATAACTTACTGTTTATAAGAAGCTGCCAAACTTTTTTTCAAAATAAGCTGTACCATTTTTCATTCCCACCAGAAATAGATGAAAGTTCTAATGGCTCCAGATGCTTGCCATCACTTTGTATGGCCTGTTTTTCTTTGAAATCTTTGTCATTCTATTATGTTGGCAGTAGTACCTCATTATGATTTTAATTTGCATTTGCCTTGCTACAGAGATATGAGAATTTTGTTACTCAAGAAAACTGAGTAATAGAGTTGGAGATTGAACTAGGGTAATATTTTAAACCTTTTGAATTTGATTGTTCTGAGATTAATTACCACATTATTCATGAAGTACATGAAGTACACAGTTATTAACAGGAAAATAAATTTAGTTTGCACTTCATGGGTAGAGGTTTATTAAGAGGTTTATTACTTAAGAAGATAAATGTTACATATCTTAATTTCTTTGAAGTCAATTCTGTAATTTAAAGTTTCAAACCACAACAAGTATTTACTTGGTTAGTGGTTTTGTTTTCTAAGAAATAGTAAGTTGGAACTAATATACACCTACTGGCTATATTTTTATAATGAGTAGCAATTTATAGGCAATATTATGGGCTCCAAATATTAATTTTATTCTGGTTTTCATAAAAATAATTGTAGAATTTTTTATTAACTATTATTTTTCTTTTAGTAGTCAAAGCTATTCTTTTGTGATTTTAAATGTGCTCGGCTTGAAGGATATACTGACTGCCTAGAAATTTAGCTGTTCTCACACTTCAAAACACTTTAAATAAATGGTAAGTGCTTTTCAAAATACTCTTTGGTGCATATTTTGATGGCTTGGGACTAGTCATAAGTTACATGCCCATGTCAAGTGCAGGTATGGTGTAGCATTATTATCAACTATTTTGATAAATGATGCAATTTACTGTTCTCTCCTGGTTTTTTTTTATGGTATTACACTGCCATGTAGAGTACTTGAGCTATTTTATTTTTTCTGGTGGAGGAATTGACAATTTAGAGTACAGTACATATACATAAAGTTGAAGAGACTTTGCTATATACTTATTGATACAGAGTTGATATATAATTTTTGATATTCTGATTCCCCAAATTCTTTTTTGCCCCAATTATAGAGACAGATAAGGTGAATATATTTTTTTCACCTGAGTTTGCACATATTAACAGCATTTCATTATGCTTATGTTGACTATAGCTCCGCATATTCCAAGTTGATAGTTGTAAAAAATATCAAATAAAGAAAAATGAATGGTAGCAATAAATCCATTATTTTCATTATCTTATGAGAAAATGGTGGTGTTCCATTAAGGTGCAACTCCAAGAATAGACTGTACAAGGTTGGTGGCCACACACTGTCACTGGTTCATGAAGAAACAGAAATTGAGAGCACATATTTTGAAACTTTTAAAAACAATTTGATGTGTCCATGATTTCCAAATATGGCAATATGGAAATACTGGTCCATGATGATAGACTGATCTCTCCTTACAAATGCTTTGGAAAACACTAACCCAAATAAATCCTTGACTTCGAAATATGACTTTTATTGGGTGCTTACTATGAGTCAGACACTAAGCTAAACATGTTACATTGTATCTCATTTATACTCCACAATATTCCTATCAGGTGCCCCAGTTAGACATATTTTACAAAAGAGAAAATCAAAGGACAAAGAAGAGGCTTACCCAAGGTCACATAGATAATAGGTATACAATAAGACAGCTGTAAGTTGCTTAATATTAAATTGATCATTCTTTGACAATAGTCCAGGCTGCAAAGGCAACTACTTGAGAGTAAATAATGTATTTGTACTGTAGAACTTTTTGAGAGACATGATGCCTCTGGCTTGGAATGGATGAATAAATAATCGACCTGGATAAATCACAGCTTCCCTATTTCAAGAATGAAAAGATTCTTACTCTGCCTGAAAGAGAACACTTCAAATATATGTTGTCTTATTATAGGAAGAACATAAAGTTCAAGTGACCAGAGGGGTGACTCCTTGTTTGCCAGTCCTACTCCTTCTTTTTTCCCTTGGGTTCTCCAATAGCAAGCACTATTGTCACTTCTCTGACCTTTCACATCTTGTGTCCTTTTGTGGGTTCTTTATAAAACTAAGGATATTTAGTGGTATTTGCAATTGTCAAAGGTTAATAACAAATAACATAGTGAGGTGGTAATGGTGAAAGCAAAGAGTGGAGACTTGAGGAAAGGTGACAGTGACCACAGATTAGGAGATATTAGCACAGCTAATGGGGTACCTGTCTCTATTGGGGTGTGGCCCACATATCAATGTTGTTACACCTAGCATCCATTTTTTGTCCTTGTCCAAACTAAAGCCATTCTTAGCCCTTCTTCAAGCTCACTAAATAATCTCTTTGTACCAAAGTATCAGTCAATCAGTCAGTCTGGTTCACTCAAGGAGATGGCGGAAGGAGTTTACTTTGCACACTCTCAGTAGGTAATTATTTGAAAAGGCCTCAAAAGACCTATAGCTTCTCTGAAATCTTTTTTTCCAGGTTCAGGTCTCTGTCCTTCGTTATTGCTTACCTTCTTCCCACTTGTCTTTGCCTCTCAGCATCTTCTGGACCCCTCAAACTTCCCCCTTTCTTAAAATTTTAGGCCATTGGAGTTTAGAATGTAAAATTTTGTTTACACTCAAAAACCAAAAGATCCGGTAGATACTAAGACCTTCTAAATGTTTGAGAATAGCAACCACAACAATAACAATTATTGATGTTCTGTAGCTTCTGTTCTCAAGTGAGAGGACCTATTAAACCCAATGTTCTTTTCCCTACACATTCTGACTCCACATTTTAAACAATTCTCTTCTTACTGGGAGAAAGGAGAGTTAAGTTATGACCATTAATTGGCCTCAGGGTTAAGCAGATCAAAATTTGAGTCTTGATTTCAGAACTTTCTTTGTGACCTCAAAAATCTGACTTTACATTTCTGAACTTCAGTTTTTGTTGTTATTGTTGCTTATTTATTTTTATCAATAAAAGAGCCCATACTGCACAAGTTTATTGCAAGTATTAAATGCTATACTGTGGATAAAATATTTGGTACAGTGCTTGCCGTAATGGAATTTTGAAATAAATGGCAGTCTGCTGTCTATATAGTTTGAGATTAAATGTTAGGACCAGAGAGAAAATTTACCTATGTGATTCTCTGGCTTGACACAATCCCACAACAATAAACCTGACTACATGACAGAATGACTATGATATAGTAGAATTAAATGAAATTTTAGTGTCAGACTGAATTGGGCTCAAATCTTAGTCTTAATACTTTGTGGTTTATGTAATCTCAGGCATATTCCCTAACCTGTCGGATCTTCTGTTACCTCATCTGTAAAAGTGAGAATAATGATCTGTTTAAGAGAGTTATGGACTAGTGACAGACATATAAGAAAGAGCATTATAAATACTGATTTCCTTCTCTAGGCTTCATTTTTCCCTCAACAGTTAAAATGGGTTTGGTGGATCACTTCCTTGTCTCTATGAAATCTAATGATTTTTAGAATTACTCTATGATTTTGATGATGATGATGATGATGATTTTCATTGTAAGTTTTTCCTAGATTCTCTATTTTGTTACTCTGAGTTATTCATGCTTTTCTATGCTAATACCATATTGATTTGATCACTATGGCTTCATATATTCTTCAGTTATTCTTTTATTATCTTCCCTGATTATTCATTATTTGAATATTAATGTTAATTACTCCAATTTATTTCTGTAAAAATCCTAATGGGATTCTAAGTGGAAGTGCATTGAATTCATACATTAACTTTTAAAGATTTGACTTCTTGTACTGTTAGAACTTCCCATACTAGAACATGGCATGACTCTCTATTTTTTTAGATCTTTTTTATAATTTTGAATGTGATTTTATAGTCATTTTCATATAGGTTCTTTCTTGACAAATAACATCCAAATTTCTTAAGAAATGCCAGATTCTTACCAAAGTCATTTTTGTTGATGTTGTTGCCTACCATTTGCTAGAGCCTTAACCATGTACTTGGCTTGATATTGGGTAATGCAAAATTATGTCGTTTTGGGTAAGAACATCCCAGAAATGAGCTTCACCAACTCTGACGTTTCCTTGCAAAGCCCATTTTCTTTCTGATGTTTATCGCTAATATTTTGCCCTTATTGCAAAAAAACAGAGATAATGCTTTAAAAAATACAAAGAACAGATAGCCTCCAGTGAAAACCAATCCACAAGGATACTCCTACTGGCTATTCTGATGGGATAGAAAAATACTGTTATAGGCCACCCCTTCTCACACTGACTATTCTTACTACATTACCAGATTTTGGTTCCGTGGATGCTGGTCTGTCCTCAGATCTGTTCTCCAATCCTGCTGTACTTTCTGGCTATATTTACCTCTGGGCACTGGTTAATATTTGTTTCCTTGATGACTACATCTTGGATACTGACTTGGTCTTCTTGGACTCAGCATTTCCCCTTCTCTTTGAGTCTGGGTAGTCATGTGATAACTTTGACCAATAGAACATGGCATATATGACTTTTTCTGGGCCAGGCCTTAGGAGGTTTTATACCTTGTGCTTTAACATTCTTGGGATCCAAATTCCAGGTAATGAAACTCAGGCTAGGCTACTGATTGGTTAGAAGCCATGCAGAGGAGAGAGGCCCAGCCTGTTCCCAGCCATTCCACCCATCCAAGCAGAAAGATACAACACTACCCATCCCTGGCTGCACTCCTAGCTTAATGCAGCCACACGAATAACCTCAATTGACCCCACATGGACAAAAGAACTATCCCACTGAACCTAGCCAGTGCATAGAACTGGAAGAAATATGAAATTTTATATACTTAATTTGAGTTTTTTGTTATGCAGCATTAGATGACTGAGAAAGTAAGCATCAGTGGGAATCATAAGATGAAAACAAGCCCATGGTCAAGTTATTCCAACCAAAACTTTTTTATAAAGGTAAGAATTATTTTGTGGGGCATAAGGGGTAGAAATGAACAAATGAACAATTAAATAAGTAAGCATGGTTATATAAAGAAATGATATTCAAGTGATGGACGAGAACAGCTATCCCTTTATAAAGGTCTGTGAATTTCCTAATATTTTTCTATAGCCAATATGTACCTATATCAGAATAAGGTGGTAATTATTTTAGAATTTTTTGTATGGTAAAAATATCATTGAGGGGATATTAAATACCATAATTTTTTATTTTATGACTTCTTAATACTCCCAGCCTTCTGGCCTATAGCAGCCCTGCATCTTGTTTCTGATTTTTAGATTCTAATTGGCTTTGGGACTGAAAATTTAATGAGTGAAGATTTGATACATACGGTGGATTGTATCGTGTATCACAGTTTGGGCACACTCTTGCTCTTAGTCCACATTCTGGTGAGTGTGGACCCATTGTAGATAAGATCTCCCGAAGATACTGCTTCAGTTAAGGTGTGGACCAACTGAATCAGGTTGGGCTTTTCTTTTTTTTAAGAAAAAACATGTGTAAAATACAGGGTTCCCAGATACCACCCTATTTTAACACTTGCATTAGTGTGGGACATTTGTTACAACTGATGACAGCACATTTTTATAATTGTAGTCCATGGTTTATCTTAGGTTCACTATTCAGTCCCATAGATTTTAACCTTTGAAATCTATAACATATATATAACTTAAGATTTCACCTTTTAACCACATTTGAATATATAATTCAGTGCTGTTAATTATGTTCACAATGTTGTCCAACAATCATCACCATCCATTAACAAAACCCTATCATCCCAACAGATACATAATTTAATCATTGGTTCCGTATTCCCTGTCCCAACTCCATCCCCTGATAACCCATATTCTAGATTCCAATTCAATAAGTTTGCTTATTCTAAATGTTTCATATCGGTGAGATAATACAATATTTGTCTTTTGGTGTCTGGCTTATTTCACTCACTCAACATGATGTCTTCAAGGTTCATCCATGTTGTCTCATGTGTCATAAATTCACTCCTTTTTATGGCTGTACAATATTCCATTGTGTGTACATATCACATTTTGTTTATCTACTCATCGGTGGATGGACACCTGGGTTACTTCCATCTTTTTGAAATTATGAATAATGCTGCTATATATATCAGTGTGAAAATATCCATGTAAAAAATAACTGTGCTTTCAGTTCTTTTGGGAATATATCTAGATGTGGGATTGCCAGGCTGTTCTAGTTTGCTAGCTGCTGGAATGCAACACGCCAGAGACAGATTGGCTTTTAATAAAAGGGGATTTATTTCATTAGTTCTTCAGAGGAAAGGCAGCTAACTTTCAAGTGAGGTTCTTTCTTACATGGGAAGGCACAGGGTGGTCTCTTCTGGCCTTTTCTCCAAGCCTCTGGGTTCCAGCAACTTTCCCTGGGGTGATTTCTTTCTGCATCACCAAAGGCCTGGGCTGAGCTGCGAGTGCTGAGATGAGGTATGCTGAGCTGCTTGGGCTGTGCTACGTTGAGCTCCCTCATTTAAGCAAAAGTCAATTAAATCAGACATCATTCATTGCAGCAAGCACTCCTCCTAGCTGACTGCAGATGTAATCAGCAACAGATGAGGATCATGTACCATTGGCTCATGTCCACAGCAACAGAACTAGGTGCCTTCACCTGGTCAAGTTGACAACTGAATCTAGCTACCACATGTCCACCCCTTGTCAACTTGGCAACTACGTGCATCACCTTAAACAATATTAAGTTGCAAACAATTCTCTTTTTTTTTTTTATTAATTAACAGAAAAAAAAAAAAGAAATTAACCCAACATTTAGAAATCATACCATTCTACATATGCAATCAGTAATTCTTAACATCATCACATAGATGCATGATCATCGCTTCTTAGTACATTTGCATCGGTTTAGAAGAACTAGCGACACACCAGACAAAGATATAGAATGTTAATATAGATAAAAGAAATAAAAGTAAAAATAATAGTAAAAAAACAAACAAACAACAACAACAAAAACCTATAGCTCAGATGCAGCTTCATTCAGTGTTTTAACATGATTACTTTACAATTAGGTATTATTGTGCTGTCCATTTTTGAGTTTTTGTATCTAGTCCTGTTGCACAGCCTGTATCTCTTCAGCTCCAATTACCCATTATCTTACCTTGTTTCTACCTCCTGCTGGACTCTGTTACCAATGACATATTCCAAGTTTATTCTCGAATGTCCGTTCACATCAGTGGGACCATACAGTATTTGTCCTTTAGTTTTTGGCTGGACTCACTCAGCATAATGTTCTCTAGGTCCATCCATGTTATTACATGCTTCATAAGTTTATCCTGTCTTAAAGCTGCATAGTATTCCATCGTATGTATATACCACAGTTTGTTTAGCCACTCGTCTGTTGATGGACATTTTGGCTGTTTCCATCTCTTTGCAATTGTAAATAATGCTGCTATAAACATTGGTGTGCAAATGTCCGTTTGTGTCTTTGCCCTTAAGTCCTTTGAGTAGATACCCAGCAATGGTATTGCTGGGTGGTATGGCAATTCTATATTCAGCTTTTTGAGGAACTGCCAAACTGCTTTCCACAGTGGTTGCACCATTTGACATTCCCACCAACAGTGGATAAGTGTGCCTCTTTCTCTGCATCTTCTCCAGCACTTGTCATTTTCTGTTTTGTTGATAATGGCCATTCTGGTGGGTGTGAGATGATATCTCATTGTGGTTTTGATTTGCATTTCTCTAATGGCCAGGGACATTGAGCATCTCTTCATGTGCCTCTTGGCCATCCGTATTTCCTCTTCTGGTTAGTGTCTGTTCAAGTCTTTTTCCCATTTTTTAATTGGGTTGGCTGTTTTTTTGTTGTTGAGTTGAACAATCTCTTTATAAATTCTGGATACTAGACCTTTATCTGATATGTCATTTCCAAATATTATTTTCCATTGTGTAGGCTGTCTTTCTACTTTCTTGATGAAGTTCTTTGATGCACAAAAGTGTTTAATTTTGAGGAGCTCCCATTTATTTCTTTCCTTCTTCAATGCTCTTGCTTTAGGTTTAAGGTCCATAAAACCGCCTCCAATTGTAAGTTTCGTAAGATATCTTCCTACATTTTCCTCTAACTGTTTTATGGTCTTAGACCTAATGTTTAGATCTTTGATCCATTTTGAATTAACTTTTGTATAGGGTGTGAGATATGGGTCTTCTTTCATTCTTTTGCATATGGATATCCAGTTCTCTAGGCACCATTTATTGAAGAGACTGCTCTGTCCCAGGTGAGTTGGCTTGACTGCCTTATCAAAGATCAAATGTCCATAGATGAGAGGGTCTATATCTGAACACTCTATTCTATTCCATTGGTCGATATATCTATCTTTATGCCAATACCATGCTGTTTTGACCACTGTGGCTTCATAATATGCCTTAAAGTCAGGCAGCGTAAGACCTCCAGCTTCGTTTTTTTTCCTCAAGATGTTTTTAGCAATTCGGGGCACCCTGCCCTTCCAGATAAATTTGCTTATTGGTTTTTCTATTTCTGAAAAATAAGTTGTTGGGATTTTGATTGGTATTGCATTGAATCTGTAAATCAATTTAGGTAGGATTGACATCTTAACTATATTTAGTCTTCCAATCCATGAACACGGTATGCCCTTCCATCTATTTAGGTCTTCTGTGATTTCTTTTAGCAGTTTTTTGTAGTTTTCTTTATATAGGTTTTTTGTCTCTTTAGTTAAATTTATTCCTAGGTATTTTATTCTTTTAATTGCAATTGTAAATGGGATTTGTTTCTTGATTTCCCCCTCAGCTTGTTCATTAGTAGTGTATAGAAATGCTACAGATTTTTGAATGTTGATCTTGTAACCTACTACTTTGCTGTACTCATTTATTAGCTCTAGTAGTTTTGTTGTGGATTTTTCCAGGTTTTCGATGTATAGTATCATATCGTCTGCAAACAGTGATAGTTTTACTTCTTCCTTTCCAATTTTGATGCCTTCTATTTCTTTTTTTTTTTTTTTGAAATGTGTAAATACTCCTTTATTGAGAATTTGCTTTTAATATCGAGGATTATCACATGTAACTTAAGTATATTCCTAAAAACTACAAGCTAAACAATTAGAAACTATAAGATAAAAAATCAGAAATCACTTTCATATTTTTAGTATGTGAAAAGAAATAGAATTTCCAATAATGTACATAAATTAGGTATTATCCTTTGAAATAAATTTATCACTGACCTTCCCTTTGGGAGCACACTTTAGATTACAACGTTCTTAAAATGGTATCACAAAGTATTAGAAGAGCATGTTAGTAACATTAACAACAATAAAAAAAAGTTCCCATGGGGTTGTAGTATTGATTTTAAAATTCTTTCCTAGGCACAATAATCCAAGTGGCATATTTACCCCTCATCATTCTTCTGTTAAGCTGCTTATCCTATTTGAGGATTATATTCCATCTTCTTCATTAATTCTTTTTGGTCTTCGAATGAATTAACATGTGAGCTTTCAGGTTGCTTAACTGAATAAACCTCATGTTGCATTTTTGAAAAGGGCACACGAACAGCTTCTCCCCAGTGTGGATCTGTACATGTGTACGCAGATTGAAATCCAGGGAAAAGCGTTTTCTGCACCCTTCAAAAGTGCACTGAAAAGTCTTCTCTCCAGTATGAACCAGAAAATGTCTTTTTAGTTTTGAGCTCTCGTAGAAGCCTTTCCCACATTCTGCACACACGTGATCTCGGGGACCATGAACGAGGAGATGTCTCCTCAGGGAATCTTTACCCCTCAACTTTTTTGTGCATCCACTATGAGGACAAATGATTGTTTCTGGAGCATCCTCTTCTTCATTTTGTTTTGGCTTCTTTCTAGCAAATTCTGCTAGCTGTTTAGGATCTGATAAGTCAACACCAGGTATTCCTCCAGGAGGAAGCTTCTTGCCCGTCAGGTACTCAGAATACTTAAGAAGTGGCTTCTTTCCAACAATCGGATGAAGAAGCTCTTGGTTTGCCTTTTTTCCCATGAATCTGGAGGAACTTTGAGGAAGTGAGCTATCTTCAAAAACCTGTACAGAAAGCTCTTGTTCTGCTGCTGCTTTCTGGTATTCAAAGGACTTAAGATAAAATGAGTTCTCTTCTATCAAAGGTTGAGAAAATTCACCTCTTATTATGCATTCTAAGTAACAGTCAGGAAAGGAATCCTTTCCCACACTTAGATATCTGTCCTCAGAGTATACATCTTCATCATCTATGGTGCCCATTGTGTTGGCAGGCTCCATTTTTACCTGCTGAGCTTGACTTGGTCTGACCTCACTGAGGGCCTTTCCATGCAGACTTTGACAGCAGCTTGTCTTGGCCCTTTTCTTCATTTTCTGATTCATGTTGCTCTGAACGCTTACTCCTTGAGGGCTAGCACCAGGATCCATCAATCACTTCCAGGTATACTGATCTGGGTAAGTTGCCTTCAGCAAGTACCTGCTGCTAGGCTGAAAGCTCTAGGAGGGCAAGGAATTCTTCTCTTCGTTCACCAAATATCCCAGCACTCAGCACATTTGCCCAGGCTACCACGATGCCCACTCTTCTTTTCTATTCCATTTCGCGAAGAGGCAATCCTTGTATTTCTTTTTCTTGTCTAATTGCTCTGGTTAGAACCTCCAACACAATGTTGAATAATAGTGGTGATAATGGACATCCTTGTCTTGTTCCTGAGCTTAGGGGGAAAGTTTTCAAATTTCCCCATTGAGGATGATATTAGCTGTGGGTTTTTCATATATTCCCTCTATCATTTTAAGGAAGTTCCCTTGAATTCCTATCTTTTGAAGTGTTTTCAACAGGAAAGGATGTTGAATCTTGTCAAATGCCTTCTCTGCATCAATTGAGATGATCATGTGATTTTTCTGCTTTGATTTGTTGATGTGGTGTATTACATTAATTGATTTTCTTATGTTGAACCATCCTTGCATACCTGGGATGAATCCTACTTGGTCATGATGTATAATTCTTTTAATGTGTTGTTGGATACGATTTGCTAGAATTTTATTGAGGATTTTTGCATCTATATTCATTAGAGAGATTGGTCTGTAGTTTCCTTTTTTTGTAATATCTTTGCCTGGTTTTGGTATGAGGGTGATGTTGGCTTCATAGAATGAATTAGGTAGTTTTCCCTCCACTTCGATTTTTTTGAAGAGTTTGAGGAGAGTTGGTACTAATTCTTTCTGGAATGTTTGATAGAATTCAGATGTGAAGCCGTCTGGTCCTGGACTTTTCTTTTTAGGAAGCTTTTGAATGACTAATTCAATTTCTTTACTTGTGATTGGTTTGTTGAGGTCATCTATTTCTTCTTGAGTCAAAGTTGGTTGGTCATGTCTTTCCAGGAACCCGTCCATTTCATCTAAATTGTTGTATTTATTAGCGTAAAGTTGTTCATAGTATCCTGTTATTACCTCCTTTATTTCTGTGAGGTCAGTAGTTATGTCTCCTCTTCCATTTCTGATCTTATTTATTTGCATCCTCTCTCTTCTTTTTGTCAATCTTGCTAAGGGCCCATCAATCTTATGATTTTCTCATAGAAACAACTTCTGGTCTTATTGATTTTCTCTATTGTTTTCATGTTTTCAATTTCATTTATTTCTGCTCTAATCTTTGTTATTTCTTTCCTTTTGCTTGCTTTGGGATTAGTTTGCTGTTCTTTCTCCAGTTCTTCCAAGTGGACAGTTAATTCCTGCATTTTTGCCTTTTCTTCTTTTCTGATATAGGCATTTAGGGCAATAAATTTCCCTCTTAGCACTGCCTTTGCTGCGTCCCATAAGTTTTGATATGTTGTGTTTTCATTTTCATTCACCTCTAAGTATTTACTAATTTCTCTTGCAATTTCTTCTTTGACCCACTTGTTGTTTAAGAGTGTGTTGTTGAGCCTCCACGTATTTGTGAATTTTCTGGCACTCCACCTATTATTGATTTCCAACTTCATTCCTTTATGATCCGAGAAAGTGTTGTGTATGATTTCAATCTTTTTTAATTTGTTAAGACTTGCTTTGTGACCCAGCATATGGTCTATCTTTGAGAATGATCCATGAGCACTTGAAAAAAAGGTGTATCCTGCTGTTGTGGGATGTAATGTCCTATAAATGTCTGTTAAGTCTAGCTCATTTATAGTAATATTCAGATTCTCTATTTCTTTATTGATCCTCTGTCTAGATGTTCTGTCCATTGATGAGAGTGGTGAATTGAAGTCTCCAACTATTATGGCATATGAGTCTATTTCCCTTTTCAGTGTTTGCAGTGTATTCCTCACGTATTTTGGGGCATTCTGGTTTGGTGCATAAATATTTATGATTGTTATGTCTTCTTGTTTAATTGTTCCTTTTATTAGTAGATAGTGTCCTTCTTTGTCTCTTTTAACTGTTTTACATTTGAAGTCTAATTTGTTGGATATTAGTATAGCCACTCCTGCTCTTTTCTGGTTGTTATTTGCATGAAATATCTTTTCCCACCCTTTCACTTTCAACCTATATTTATCTTTGGGTCTAAGATGTGTTTCCTGTATACAGCATATAGAAGGATCCTGTTTTTTAATCCATTCTGCCAATCTATGTCTTTTGATTGGGGAATTCAGTCCATTAACATTTAGAGTTATTACTGTTTGGATAATATTTTCCTCTACCATTTTGCCTTTTGTATTATATATATCATATCTGACTTTCCTTCTTTCTACACTCTTCTCCATACCTCTCTCTTCTGTCTTTTCATATCTGACTCTAGTGCTCCCTTTAGTATTTCTTGCAGAGCTGGTCTCTTGGTCACAAATTCTCTCAGTGACTTTTTGTCTGAGAATGTTTTAATTTCTCCCTCATTTTTGAAGGACAATTTTGCTGGATATAGGAGTCTTGGTTGGCAGTTTTTCTCTTTTAGTAATTTAAATATAGCATCCCACTGTCTTCTAGCCTCCATGGTTTCTGCTGAGAAATCTACACATAGTCTTATTGGGTTTCCCTTGTATATGATGGATTGTTTTTCTCTTGCTGCTTTCAAGATCCTCTCTTTCTCTTTGAGCTCTGACATTCTAACTAGTAAGTATCTTGGAGAATGCCTATTTGGGTCTAATCTCTTTGGGGTGCGCTGAACTTCTTGGATCTATAATTTTAGGTCTTTCATAAGAGTTGGGAAATTTTCAGTGATAATTTCTTCCATTAGTTTTTCTCCTCCTTTTCCCTTCTCTTCTCCTTCTGGGACACCCACAACACGTATATTTGTGCGGTTCATATTGTCCTTGAGTTCCCTGATACCCTGTTCAAATTTTTCCATTCTTTTCCTGATAGTTTCTGTTTGTTTTTGGAATTCAGATGTTCCATCCTCCAAATCACTAATTCTATCTTCTGTCTCTTTAAATCTATCATTGTAGGTATCCATTGTTTTTTCCATCTTTTCTACTTTATCCTTCACTTCCATAAGCTCTGTGATTTGTTTTTTCAGTTTTTCTATTTCTTCTTTTTGTTCAGCCCATGTCTTCTTCATGTCCTCCCTCAATTTATCGATTTCGTTTTTGAAGAGGTTTTCCATTTCTGTTCGTATATTCAGCATTAGTTGTCTCAGTTCCTGTATCTCATTTGAACTATTGGTTTGCTCCTTTGACTGGGCCATATTTTCAATTATTTGAGCGTGATCCGTTATCTTCTGTTGGCGTCTGCGCATTTAGACAGATTTCCCTGGGTATTGGATCCAAAAGTTTGGAAGATTTTTCTGTGAAATCTCTGGGTTCTGTTTTTCTTATCCTGCCCAGTAGGTGGCGCTCGTGGCACACGTTTGTCTGAGGGTTCCACCAGTAAAAGTTGCTGTGGGTCCTTTAACTTTGGAAAACTCTCACCGTGGGGGAGGTTCGGCAGCCGAAGCGGCTTGGAAGAGTGCCAGCCGGCCCGGGGGTCCGAATGCAGGAAGGGTCGCTGGCCGCCGCAGCCCGGGAGAGCGCCCGACCAAATTTCCTAGTTGGCCCGGGGCGCCAAGTGTGACGGGAGGGCGCCAGCTGCTGCAGCCCGGGAGAGTGCACTGTTCCCAGCCGGACTGGGGAGTCACGTGTTTGGAAGGGACCCCCAGGTCACCGTTCTCTGCAGTCTGGGGATTTCCGACCCAACTCTCTCAGTTGGTCCAGGGGGCCTCGCGTGGTGGGGGCGCCAGCCGCCGTGGCCCAAGGGGACCGCCTGCCCAATTCTTCAGCTGGCCTGGGAAGGAGGAAGGGAGGGACTCCGGCCGCTTGCCGTCCCGCCCGGGAAAACCCGCACCCCTCGGCGATCTCACCAGAGCTGGTTCTCCCAGACAGTCAGCCGTTCCAGGATGGGGTACACCGTCCCTTTGATCTCCATCATGGCTCCGGGAGCTGCTCTGTATCGTCTTCACTCCCCCAGTAGCTGTTCTGGAGGAGGAAAGGTGAGGGTGGCAAGGCTGTCAAGGCCGGTGGCGGAGGAGCCGGTGAAGGCGGAAGAGGGCATGGTGGTGGTTGGAGAGCCGCCAGAGCAGGAGAAGAAAGGGAAGGATAAGATGGCAGATGGAGCGCCGCCGGAGCAGAAGGGGGAAGAGGGAGAGGAGGGCGGGCTGGCTGGCGGGGCGGGAGCACCGCGCGGGCCTGCGGAGAAAGAGGGAGAGGAGGGTGGGCTGGCTGGTGGGGCGGGAGCGCCACGCAGGCCGGTGGAGAAAGAGGGGAGGAGTGCAGGCTCCAAACAATTCTCTTTTAGCCGTGGACCTGTGAATCTCAAAACAAGTTATCTGGTGCCAACATGCAAAGGAGGACAGTCACAGGATCCGTAGGGAGAAATTGGAAGGAAAACCTGCAGGGCAAACACCATTGGATTTCAAAGTCTGAAAGTCATTTATCCTTCAGCTTTGGAAAGTGGCAGTCCCACCCTCTCCAAGGGCCTATGCAGTGGCCTGCCTCTTTCCAAATCAACCTCAGGAAACATTGAGGAGACCTCAGCTCCACTCTCTCCAGGCATCAGGAGATGGGCTTTCTGCCATTTCTGGGGCAAACTCTCAACCCCTCCATGTGATGACAGCCAGGCTCTCCCCAGTCCCCAAGGAGCAAGCTGTACCTTTTCCAAGGCCTGAGACGGCACAACTCTTCCACTGCAATGAGATGGGAGATTCATCCTCTGCCCTCAGGGCAAACTCACCCTCTCCATGTATATGGGTGAGTCCTCTCTCCTGGCTGAGGTTTCTTGGCTTCAGACCCAAGCTTCCATGGTTCTCACTCTGCAAACTACAATCTGTCCCTTTGTGTCCCTCTTTGTCCAGATTGGCATGGTTCCATTTACACCAACAGTCTCTTCAAGCACTCCAGGACATCTCCATCATTCTTTTCACAGTTCCTCAAAAATCTTCCCCTTAGCCATCAAAAAAACTGTTCCAACATATATGGAATTTGCAAACGGCATCAGCACCCCACTCTCAGCACCAAAATGTGTTCTAGTTTGCTAGCTGCCAGAATGCAACACACCAGAGATGGATTGGCTTTTAATAAAAGGGGATTTATTTTGTTAGTTCTTCAGATGAAAGGCAGCTAACTTTCAACTGAGGTTCTTTCTTATGTGGGAAGGCACAGAGTGGTCTCTGCTGTCCTTCTCTCCAGGCCTCTGAGTTCCAAAAACTTTCCCTGGGGTGATTTCTTTCCGCATCACCAAAGGCCTGGGCTGACCTGCAAGTGCTGAGATGAGGTATGCTGAGCTGCAAGTGCTGAGATGAGGTATGCTGAACTGCTTGGGCTGTGCTACGTTGAGCTCTCTCATTTAAGCACCAGCCAATTATATCAAACAGCATTCATTGCAGTAGGCACACCTCCTAGCCGATTGCATCTGTAATCAGCAACAGATGAGGTTCCTGTACCATTATCTTATGTCCACAGCAACAGAACTAAGTAACTAGGTGCCTTCACCTGACCAAGTTGACAACTGAATCTAACTACCACACAGGCCAAATGGAAATTCTATGCTTCACTTTCTAAGGAATTAACAAACTGTCTTACATAGCAGCTACACCATTTTACATACCCACCAACAATGAAGTGGTGTTCCTATTTTCCACATCCTTTCCAATACTTATTATTTTCTGTTTGTTGTTTTTTTAATACTAGCCATTCTTGTAGGTGTGAAATCATAGCTCCTTGCGATTTTGATTTGTATATCCCGAATGGCATCTTTGACCACTTGTATATCTTCTTTGGAAAAATATCTATTCAAATTCTGTGTCCATTTTTAAATTAGGTTATTTGTCTTTTTGTTTTTGAGTTGTAGGATTTCTTTATACATTCTGAATATTAAACCCTTATCAGATCTGTAGCTTCCAAATATTTTCTCCCATTATATGCGTTATTGTTTTACTTTCATGATGAAGTCTTTTGATGCACAAAATGTTTTAATTTTGATGATGTCCCATTCATCTCTTTTTTTTTATTTTGTTGTCTGTGCTTTGGGTTTAAAGTCTGAGAAGCCATTGCCTAATACAAAGTCCTGAAGATGCCTTCCTACATTTTCTTCTAGGAGTTTTATAGTTATGATTCTGGTATTTAGGTCTTTGATCCATTTCAAGATGATTTTTGCATATGGCATGAGATAGGGGTTCACCTTCAGTCTTTTGCCCGTGGACAACTAAGTTTCCTAGAATCATTTGTTGAAGAGATTGTTCTTTCCACATTGAGGGGACTTGGTGCCCTTGTAAAAAGTCAGTTGTCCCCGAATGTGAGAGTTTATTTTGAACTCTGTGTTTACTTCTAGGATTTTATACTTTAGGCTCTTATATTTAGGATTTTGATCCATTTTGAGTTGATTTTTGAATATGATGTTTGGTAGGTTAGGTTAGGATTTAATCTAGATAACTGGAGTACTTTATAAACAGAATAAAATGTAGACAGAGGCAAAGAAGCCAAGGGGAACAGCCAGAAGATGGAAGTCAATGGAACCCAGAGTAGAGAGAAGATATTGCCATGTGCATTACCATGTGGTGAAAATTCCAAGGAACCCTTAGGATCACCAGCAGTCAGCCCCTGAATGCCACAGTCTTCAGAGACAAAGCCTCACCCTGCTGATACCTCAGTTTTGGAGTTCTCCTATCCTCAAAACTATGAGTCAATAAATTTTTGTTTTTAAGTCAACCTGGTGTATGGTATTTGTTCTAGCAACTAGGAAACTAATACAGAATGATAGGTGTTGAGTGAAAGGTTAAGTTATTCTTATTTGAAAAGTGCATCAAATAGACACACAGAGGTGTGACGTTCAGTTTGTTTCTTCAGGCTTTTTGTATTTATTTGTTTCCTGGATCTTGGGAAATTCTGGAAGTAATGTTGCTAGATGAGGGTTCTGATAGCTGAGCTATAAATATACATAGCAAACTTACTAGTAACACAGTTGTGGTGGTTTGAAGCTGTATATATCCAAGAAAAACATATTCTTAAATATAATTCATTCCTTTGGTTATGAATCCATTGTAAATAGGACATTTTGTTTTGGTTACTTCCATTAAGGTGTAGCCCAGCCCAATCAGAATGGGTCTTAATCTGATTACTGGAGTCCTTTATAAACAGCATAAAATTCAGACACACAGAGAGAGACCCTTAGGAAGGAAGAGGCTGTACATCAATGCAAACCAAAAGAGAAGGGAGAGACCAGGACATAGCACCATATGCCTTATCATGTGACAAACTAAGAACCAAGGATCATCATCAGCCAGTGTTGGTACTACTGTCTTTAGGAAGAAAGCTTTGACTTGATGATGTGTTAATTTGGACTTTTTCTGAGTCTCAAACCTTGAGCAAATAAATGCCCATTGTTTAACTCAATTCATTTCATAGCATTTGCTTCAGTAGCCTAGGAAACTATAACAGTAATATAATTGTATGTCTGTCAATTCCCTCTGTTTCTTCCACATTCTGATTCAATATGAACAATGGTATTGTCAATATTGTTATGTAAATGAGATGAATGCCAAACATACTATGTGCATATTTTTACTAAAATAAATAGCAAGATATTTGTTTTAAGGTAAAAGATAATATTACTATCAGTGAGTGGAAAAGTATCTGCAAAGCCCCCTTTGGGGAGTTTGAGAATGGGGAGAAATTCAACTTCCCCAAGTTGAATTCTTGATATTCTCACAAACAGTGTGGACAACCAAAGCTATAGGCTGAGCCCCCAGTCTTGGGGTTTGTTCATATGAAACGTAACCCCCCAAAGGATAGGTCAAGTCTACTTAAAATTTAGGCCTAAGAGTCACCCCCAAGAGAGCCTCTTTTGTTGCTCAGATGTGGCCCCTCTCTCCAGCCAACACAACGAGCAGTCTCACCACCCTTCCCCTCTCTACATGGGACATGGCTCCCAGGGGTGTGGACCTTCCTGGCAATGTGGAGCAGAGATCTTGGAATGAATGGAGACTCAGCATCAAGGGATTGAGAAAAACCCTAGAACGAGCTGAGACTTAGCATCAAGGGATTGAGAAAGCCTTCTCGACCAAAAGGGGGAAGAGGGAAATGAGACAAAGTGTCAATGGCTGAGAGATTCCAAACAGAGCCAGGAGGTTATCCTGGAGGTTATTCTTATGCATCAAGTAGATATCATCTTGTTATTCAAGATGTAATGGAGAGGCTGGAGGGAACTGCCGGAAAATGTAGAGCTGTGTTCCAGTAGCCATGTTCCTTGAGGATGATTGAATAATGATACAGCTGTCACAATGTGACTGAGTGATTGTGAAAACCTTGTGTCTGATGCTCCTTTTATCTACCTTGTCAACAGACAAGTAGAACATATGGAATAAAAATAAATAATAGGGGGAACAAATGTTAAAATAAATTTAGTTTGAAATGCTAGTGATCAATGAAAGCAAGGGGTAAGGGGTATGATAGGTATAATCTTTTTTTTTTCTTTCCTGTGTTCGTTTTATTTCTTTTTCTATTGTCTTTTTGTTTCTTTTTCTGAATTAATGCAAATGTTCTAAGAAATGATGAATATGCAACTAGGTGATGATATTTAAAAAGAAAAGATAATGTTACTAAGCCCCACTCTCTAGATTGGCTTTTCCTTGCTCCACACAACTGCATCGCTAATAAAAAGATGCAGTTGCTGCTTTCTGTATTATAATGAACACTATATTAATTCCTCCTGTCAAATAAGCACTTGGGTATTAGTGGGGTGGGAAAAGATCTGATCTGATACTGGAGGTGATGAAAGGAGTGATTCAGGGAAAAAAGTGTTCTTCTGAGTTTTCATTATGGTTTTAAAACTGAAGTTTGTATTCTAGCAACAATCTGAGGTTACAGATGTTTAGGACTATATTTACTTGTAGGTGGGTGGGCAGAAAAAGATTTTATTTTGTATTTAGGGTTACCAAGCATCTTTTGACATTCTGGAAAGAATCAATTGGCAAAGGTAATTAAGTTATCAATAGGGCAGAAGAATAGCTCAGGGCTGCAATTAACAGGTTATTGTACAAATCAAGGGAACAGTAAAATGCAGTTTGTTTAACTTGTCACCAGCCCTGGACTATCAGTTTGAGACAGTTGGGAAGATGGAAAATTGTAGTGGAAAAGAAAGTCAAAACACTCAGACTTTTGTGTTCTTTCTTTGCAATTCAGAACCAGTCAGTGTACCTGTCTGGCAGCTTTAAAGTAGATGACAGAGATCAATAATGCATTGTTTCTTGTTTTTCTTTTGTTGTTGTTGTTGTTGTTGTTGTTGTTGTGAGTGACTTTCAGAAGAAATTTGAATAACCTACTAAATAACTTGGATAAAAGTTTTATAATGTTTGCTATCTCCTACTATGTCTTTAGTTTACTAGAATTTAAGACAGTTAATATAGTAGCTCTACCTGGATAAAACTTCAACTTCTGCCTTCTAGCAAATCTCCAGGGACAAAATAGCTAAATATTCATCTATTGCTCCTTATAAGACTCACATCAGGTTATGAATGTTCATATAGACAAATCGTAGAACATTCTAGAATTCAATCAATAGTGATCATATTGTAAATCTTGGTATAGTTTAATTCTGCTGGATAAAAAATAGACTTTGATGAAATTCTTATTTGCCTAATTGGCTAAGCGCTATGGAAAAAAATGTGGGATTTCATTCTGTTCTTAAAGGGTGTCATGGTCAGGTTCATGTTTCAACTTGGCCAAGTGGTGGTGCCCAGTTGTCTGATCAGGCAAGCACTGGCCTCTCTGTTGCTATGAGGACATTGCACGGACTTAAATCATGATTCTGCTGGCTGCATCCACAGCTGATTGCATTTGCTAAGGGGAGTGTTTTCTACAATGAGTGATACTTAATCTAATCACCAAAAGCCTTTTAGGGAGGGTTCAGAAGAGACCGTCATTCTTCCTGCCTTAGTTGGCATGCCTCTCTTGTGGAATTCATCCAGACCCTTCATCAGAGTCTCCAGCTTCACAGTTTGTCCTACAGATTTTGGACTCCTGCATTCCCACATTTGTCTAGCCAGTCTCTCCTCAGAGTTCACTGAGGAACTTCTTTGGAGTTACCAGCTTGCGGCCTGCCCTACATAACTTGGACTCACATTTCCACAGTTACATGAAACCTTTTATAAATTTTATATCTACAGATACCTCCTGTTGATTCTGTTTCTCAAGAGAACCCTAGCTAATACAAAGGTCATACCGGTTGATACTTATTAGCCTTATAAAATACTTTGCTTTGCATGCTTGTTATCTTCTCACTGTATACAATACAGAGTAGCCAATTAAATAATGTCATGAGTTCTATACCTTGGACCTTGAAACAGAAGCACCTTTGACTAAATTCCAGAGAAAATAAAGTAATGGCATGACAAAATTTAAAAATGTAGCTCATTTAAAAATTGAAAAAGAATTCTGTAAACTTACTTGCAGATGAACCCTTCCTCCAAAGGAAAAAGGAACAAGCCGACTGCAGACGTCTCCTTCACAACTTTAGACACTAAAAGACAGGGGAGCAATATCAACAGACACACTTGCACTTTTGGCTGATGTGGTTAAAAAGACAAGAAACAATCCTGGAATAAAAACAATTTTTAATAATGTAAAAGACTCTTCTGGTAAGCCCTCTGCCTGATTGTTAGTCTTGTTTAAGGTTTACTTTCTGAAATTTCTTTCCCACCGCTACAATGGCTGAGGAGAGCAGCATTCCTTTTCAGACATTTACAGAGAGAATTCACATAGCAAAGAGTAACATCTCACAAAATTCTCACATTTCACAAATTTATGGAGTGAAAAAGAGGATCCAATGTATCACCACTCTCATCAGATGCCTCCAATCAAGTTCTATAGCATCTAACAATGAAATTAAGACCTTTCAAAGAGTAATAGAAATAGTAAGAATTTTTTTTAAGTATGGCTCCATCCAGGCATTTACTTCTAAATAATAAATACTTAAATATATCCTAACTTTAAATGCCACCAGGCAAAGAAGTTTTACAGTCTCTCAAAGGTTTTCGTTTTATGGAGGTAAGACATATAAAAAGTCAGCCTGTTAGGTTGAGAATCATTGTTAAATTAGCCAGGTTTTACTTGTTCTGGATAATCATTTAAGGAAAAAGTTATTCTTGGGAGAGGGAACACAGAAAAAGCCAAAGAACTTTTTCATGTTTCCTTAGATACCGATACCTTGTCACTAGCTCTATGTAGCCTTCTCAAGCAACATCTGACTTAGGAATGCAAAGCCAGTCTTTTAAAAACACATATAGCAAATTTATGAGCATTTATTTCTAAAAATATTTTACCATTTTAATTAACAATAAGCCAGATGCAGAGGTCTTTTCACTTTGATTTTTTCTCTAAAAAATGAGAAATACATATTTTTAAACCTAGGTTCTTAATGAGTTGTATGCTTGGCATACCATTAATAATAGCTAACATTTGTTGCACTCTTACTCCATAACCAGGCACTGGGCTATGTGCTTTGATCAGATACTCATTTTATTTTCACAAAAAGATTACAAGGTAGACATTATTATCCTATCTTAAAGAAGAGGAAACTAAGACAGAGTTCCCTCTGTTCATTTTAGATAAAAGACCCATAATTCAAATCCAGTTCTGTTTGGGCCCAAAATCCACACTCTTATTAACACTGTACAACATTACTTTTGTTGCCTTGGATTTTACACAAAGAATCTTTATAGATTGTCTTTCTGAGGCTTTTTATCATATACTCTAGATCAATCTATATTTTATAGATCTGCCAAAGCTTCCCTCTGTGTTTACTTTTCATGTCACGTCCAGGTCCACATTTTCTCTGTTAAGATTAGCACAACATTCTTGTACTTCTGCCTTTTGTTTTTACCAGGAGATAAAGGATATACTGTGATATAGATTGAAATGTTTTGCTTGTTGCTTATACATATGCAACTTTACACTACTGTATTGATTACATTATTCTATTTTGAATTATTTACTTTGTCACTCTACTACAAACAAAAAGCCCCCTCAGACAGAGATCAATTGTATAAGGTTATATGTTCTCAGACTGACCTCACATTAAAAACAATGGCCTCCAATGATGCTCAGCTTGCCCTTTCATAAAGTGTCCCCTATTTCATCCTACTGAACTGTCCCATGGCTGAAGTGTTTTTATAATGATACAACATTGCCATTACAAATACTAAAGTCGAAATAACAATTTGGCCTAACAATAGAATGACAATTTTTTACCTTTTGACTTTTAAACATTTGCATTTCTTTCTCTGTTACCAGAAAACTTCAGCACATAATCCTTAAATCCCTGTTATTCAAAGGACTCTATTTTATCTGTATTTGCTATCTGCAATACACATAAATATTTTGCCCTCTTCTCTTGATTCCTGGTCTGAGACATTTTTTTCTGGTATCTCTTTACTAGTTGTTTCACTTTTACATACACTAAATATAGCAATCTCTATTTTTTTACCCTTCCAATATAACATGATCCCAGATGTTTGATGTTTGACTTGTCAAGTTTCCTGCTTATTAAGTAATAAGATATTTCTATTAAACTTTTCATTTTTCTTTTTTTTCTCATTTATGATTTAATCTCTATCTACTTCGGAAACAGAATTTTCTTGGGTTCATCTGCCATAGTGTACATTTGGACTGGGTTACAGGGGCCCTGTATGGTACTATCTTGCTTTCTGGTACTTTGACTTTTTATGGCTCATTACAAAGTCAAGAAAAAAGGTGAAATGAAAGGAAATTTTTGTTGAAAACTTTAAGTTGGAAAATTAAATCAAATAATAGCTTGTGAATTTCCTCCTGGTGTAATTAAAAGAACATACATATATTTTTATTTGTGAATCGACCTACATATTCAAACTTTCCACAAAATATTATAGGTAACATTTCATTGATTCATTTGTATGTTTGATCCACTAGGAATTTAAATTATGATAGGTTAATTAGAACAACCAGGAGTATGTAAGAAAAACTGAACATTTATACTCATTTTTAACTTCTTTTAATTTTTTGTCTTCAACATGACTTGATTCAATGTGTTTGAGATTATCACTTCAACAGAATTGCTGTGCTAAATTGCATCACCCGCTCTAATTCACATCCATGTTCTCTGCCATGTGATTTTTCAGTTTGTCCCATTAGAAAGGTGGAGTATATTTACCTACCTGTTGGCTTTGGGTTTGGCCACATGATCTGCTTTAGCCAATAATTTGGAAAAGATCATATAACAGTTCAAAGCATAGACCTTAAAAAGTCTCACATGTTTAAACTTGTTTTCTTGTGTTTCTACCTCTTGCATAGAAAACCCTGCTGGTTCCAGAGGATGTTGAGAAATTCATGGAGTAAAGCCACCAAGCCAGCTGCCCCAGCCAAAAACACCCACCCCCATCACCCATAGGTGCATAAGCAAAATAAATACTTTTTGTTGTAAGGTCACAACGTTTTTGGTAGTTGGTTAGGTGACAATAGCTAACTGATATAGATATTTATAGGATTAAAATGTGCTAGTACTAGCAATCAGTTGTTTTAACTTCCTGGCTGCTAAAACAAATACCATGCAATATATTGATCTAAACAATGAGTATTTATTGGTTCATGGTTTTGAAGCTAGAAGTCTGAAATCAAAACAATGCTATCTCCCAGAAGACTGTGGCCACCGGAGCAGGCTGAAGCAATCCTTGGTCCTTGGCTTTTCTGTGTCATAGCAATGCACATGGCGGACTCTTCTGGCTCCTCTGGGTTCTGTTGCCTTCCAGTTTCGAGCTGCTCCTTATGGCTTTCTCTTTCTCTCTGTGGCTGAAATTCATTCTCTATAAAGGACTCCCATAATAGGATTAAGTTCCATCCTGATTGCACTGAGCCGCACCTTAACTGAAGTAACCTCATCAAAAAGTTTTATTTACACTGGATTGACACCCACAGGAATGGACTAAGTTGAGGAACATGATATGAAACTCTATATTTTACACATGATTTTTCATAAGCCTGCAATTTGTCTAATTAAAAAAAATCTTCAATAAATAAAAGATTAAGAACATGTTTTTCAAGAGTACACAGCTCCAAGCCACCACATTAGTCATACTGGATATACATACACTTCACCATATATCAATCATATACCAGTCAAAATCAGGAAGTCTACTCCATTATTTCTACCTAAAATGTCCCATTTTAAGAAGAATAAAGGTTCAAAATGTAAATTTCATTCTATACCCAATAGGTACTGCCAGTTCAATTCACAATTAAAAAACAGTTATAAGTAGCAAGAAATCATATGAAGCATATATACATATATGTACATATACAATTAAAATAGACTGTAGATGATGATTCACTTTACTAAAAGAAGACTTAAAATCACACTTCAGGACCATGGCTGCATTAAGGAAAGCAGACCTGAATTACAGTCTTCGAAAGGGATGATAACATCTCAAACATATTCATTACATGACTAATAATGTCACTTGTCAATTAATTTGGGATAATTCTTTTGATTTTTTTAATGTCACAACAAGTTGTCTTTTTTTACGAAAACTCATTGGAGTCAATCCCAAGATTTAACCAGTATGATAGCATGCTTAAATTATTTTTGCATTCTTCAGTCCTCGATAATAGCAAACTAATTTCTGTAGCTGCATTTGATAAAAATATGGCAATGGAACTCATATTTCACATCATTGACTATAATGAGCTATTTTATCAAACTGTCCTTATGACAGGATTATAGAGAAAATGATAAATTTACTAATTTATTCACTTGAGATTCCATTTGAAAATTCTAAAGGAAAGGAAAAGATCAATGAAGTCAGGTAAATTAGGCTTTTATCAAATATATGTCTTGGTCTATATGAAACAATTGCACTAAACATCCCTGTACTTAATGAAATGCTAACATTAAGTAAGGGTTGATTAATTATTACTTTTACTTAAATTCTGCAGAATAAATTTATAGCTGTGAAATGCCCTAATAAGAACACATATGGACTATGTTTACTCATAATCAGTGTAATTCCTGCCATAGTTTTATATAGAATTGACTTTTTATCACCTTGTTGTGATCTTTAATTTTTACTAGGCTTATTAATTTAGAAATTATCAGTGAGTAGATACAGAAATTAATGACAGGTACTAATAACTTTGTGGGAAATTTCAAAAAAACTTTGGAATAACTATAAACTGCAGTATATTAGAAAGTCTTCTGTTTGGGAAACTCTGAAGCACCATTCATTCCTAGGTGTTGATGATGTTAGTACACAAACCATCACATACACAATATGCTAAAATGTCTTTTGTCAACCATTGTGCTCTATAGATTTTATGCTCTCTGAATTACAGAAAAATATCAACCTGGAAAATGTCAGGTCTTCTATGGTCTACTGCCATTATATGACCATGATATTTTATTTGGGAATATTTTCTGGATATAAAATCAATTCATTGGGTTATTTTCCACTAATAAACCATCAGCCATAAAAAAAATAATTCTTCTAATAAAATAAATCTCTTTTTGAGAGCTTCCTTTTATCATGAATGTTTCTCTCATCCATAAGAAAATACATAAATTTAGTAAGGTTATTTTAAGCAACAACTATATTCTTGATAAATGTTAACAGAAAAAATGCACTGATACCATCACAGACACAGTTTCTTCTTCTCTCGTTATCTCTATTTCTAATGCTTCCCACCTACTGCATTAAAACTACTAACTTTCTCTCAGTCCAATTAATAAATACTCCCCCAAATCCTAAGAGTATAATGAATTATAAAAGCAGCCATTAAGATTAGAAGGACATGACATTCTTAATAGACATTGATACAGGGACAATAAAACTATAATTTATAAAAAGCCTAAATCTTCATTTAAAAAATATTGGAAACACAGTTTGAAATTCAGAATTTTTGTGCTGAATACCAATATCTTCTGAGATTGTCATGTTTTGGAAAAGATATTCCTTTGAAAATGATATTTTTATAGATATATTTTCTCTGCCATTTCAAACATTTCAACTGTTCTTTAAAAAGATAATAAAAAGGGAATATTTTATCTTTACTCATTTGAGTCCAAATGAGTGGCCAGCTATTTGTACAATTGCAAAAACAGTGCTACAGTGGTTAATGAGTTTGTTTCATCACAAAATGCCTAATCATCACCAAAATAATAGCTAACATTTATTGACTATTATTTTCCAGGCTCCCAGAATTTTTCTTCTGTTACCCTATGTATTCTTCACCACCACTTTGTAAGACGCTTTAGTTTTCCAGCTGCTAAAACAAACACCATAAAATGGATTGACTTAAACAATGGGAATTTATTGGCTCACTGTTTTGAGCTGACAGCAAGGCAATGCTTTCTCCCCAGAGTCTTTGGGATTTGGGGGCTGACTACTGGCAATCCTCAATTCTTGGCTTTTACGATGGCTTTTCCATTGGTCTTTGGCAATGCACATAGCAGCATCTTCTCCTTTCACTTCCAGCTCCTGGCTACTCCCCGTGGCTTCCTCGGTCTCTCTGTCTGACTTTCATTCTGCTTAAAAAGGACTCCACTCCAGGAAACCAGATTAAAGCTCAACTGATTCAGTTAGGCCAAATAAAGCAACATATTGAAGAGATCTTATTTACGTGAGTCCACACTCACCAGAATGCAGACAAGAACCAAGAGCAAGCCCAAACTGGGGTACACAATTAAGTCTACCACAGACCATCTTTCAGAATCCCAAAAGACATGGGCTTCTTACATGCAAAATACATTCATTTCATCCAACATCTAAAAAGCCTGATGGCATGAGGATAATGCTCAGTACAAAGTCTCATCAGAACTAATTGTAGGCATGGTTCATCTTGGGGCAAAATCCCTCTGTTTCAGGTCCTGCAAAAACCTAAAAAACAAGTTATTTGCTTGCAATATACAATGGGGGGATAGGCATAGGATAGACAATACTATTCCAGAGGGGAGATATTGGAAGGAAAACAGGAATCACGGGCCCTAAACAAGTCTAAAACCCAGCATGGCAAACTCCAGTAGATTTTGACATCTGAGAGTTACCTATAGATTGGTGTTTTATCCTCCAACCCTGATGGAATGGCAGCCCCATCCCTTCTAAGCATTTGTGCAGCAGCTATCGTCTCCTTGAACACTGGGATGAAGGCTTCAAAAATTGGAATGGTGACCAGACTTTCCATGAAAGCCAGGACACAGGCCCCCCAATCTCTGAGCTTTGGGGTAACAGCACTCTCCCTGAACAATGGTGCACAAGACACACACACACACACACTCCAAGCACTGGGGCAGATGATCTGCCCCCTGTAAATGAAAGGGAAGACCCACCATTTCCATACACAAACATGAGCCCGCTCTTTTGACCCCAAAAGATCTTTTTGATCCAGAACTTTGTTTCCATGATTTTGCCCTGGAAATAATTTTTTCTTCAATTTGTCTCTTTTCTGTCCCTTTCAATCATGGCTAAAGTACATCCACTTTTTTTTTTTGCAAAACTTTGAGAAAACCCTGTTGGTTTTGCATGCAATTAAAGTAGGACCAAACAATTAGACAGTAGAACTTTCCACAGATCCCTTCTAGATACTGCATTTCCAATCCCAACACTCACTGAAATGGCTGACTGGATCCATTCAGCTGTACACTGTCTAGCAAAAAGTTGTTCAGTTAAATCCTCACATGGAGTCTTGTTCTCTGGGGACTCACATCCTGAAAGCTCAAGAGGCCCCTGATAGAATCACTTCTGGCCCCAGTCTCAGAGCACACATCTGGATAGACTCAGAATTGTCCAAATCATCAATTCCTAGTTTCTTTGTGCTTAAGAGTTCTATTCTCAGTTTTTATCCCTTTCCTGTCACATTTTACTATACGCTGCAAGAAGCCTTCCACACTTAGCTTGAAAATCTCCTCAACTAAATATCCAATTTCATTGCTTTCAAGTTCTACTTTCAATCCAATATCAGAACACAGTTTTTCCAAGTGTTCTGCCACTTTAGAACAAGGAGAATCTTTCCTCCAGTTTCCAATAATACATTCATTTCCTTCTAAGATCTCAATGGAAGTATCTTCAACATCCACATTTCTTCCAACAGTCTCTTCAAAGTAATCTGGGCTTTTTCTGTGAAGGAATTCGCAAACATTTCAGCCCCTACCCATTAATCAATTCCAAAGCTATTTACACATTTGTTGATATTTGCAAGAGTAGCATTCCACTTTCTGATACCAAAGACTGTTTTAGTCTCCTAGCTACTAAACAAATCATACGGTGGTTTGGCTTACACAATGGAAATTTATTGGCTCATGATTTTGAAGCTAAGAGAAGTCCAAAATTGAGGAGTCAGCAAGGTAAACCTTTCTCCCAGAAGACTGTGGCAATCCTGTGCTGGCTGCTGCTCAACTTTGGTCTCTGGCTTTTCCAACCAACACGTGGCAGTGTCTTTTCCTTTCTCTTCCAGATTCCACTGACTTCCCACTTCTGGCTACTCCCCATAGCTTCCTTTCTCTTGCTGTCTGAATTTCATTCTGCTTATTAAGGACTCCAGGAATTGGGTCCATACACACCAGAATATAGACCAAGATCAAGAACATGCCTAAACAGAGGTACCAAATTTAATCCACCACAGTGGTATGCTAATATTTTCCCATTTTACAGACACAGAAACTGAGATGCTGAGAGGTTCAGTAACTTGCCTAAGTTTCCACAACTCTTATAAATATATGTAGCTGGGCTCAGGCCCATCAAAATCTAACATTTCTTAATATTGAAAATGTGATCTACTTTCTAAAGTTTTGAGCCTCTGAGCCATATTTCATAAAGAATGATAAATGAGGAATTATTTATTTTCATGACATAAAGAAATATAGCACATAATTATCCTTCTACAGTATCATCAATAAACCACTGCACTAGTGATAAAGTTCTATGTCTGTTTGAAAAAATTAGGTTTAGTCAACCCAGTATTTTCAGTAAATTGACAAGTCTCACAAAATGCCTTTTTTGAAGGCTACTTTGCATGAGAAATTTTCTGGCTCCTACATCCTAGACAAATGAAGAATTCTGTTGACCTAGCAATTTGGTTTATAGCTTTATTTCAATATTCCTTTGTGGATAGCACACTCATGGAAGTAAAACCACTTACAAAAATGTTGCATCTTAATTTTTTCAAATGTAAATGGTCCCTTAATGAGGTATACAAGATCCCCTAAAATGACAGGTGAATAGCGTATTTGTTTCTGATTCAAGTGAATTTTGTTTCAAAGCGAAACCTAAGTTGGAGGGAGTGATCAGATGGAATTGTCAAACTTCCTTGTATCTTTCTGATATTCAGGCTTTTCATTTTTCCTATCTGCTACTTCACACTTGAACTGGTTTCACTAGACATTACCCCCTATTCAAGGAATTTGTGTGATTACTAAACCACTGGCCCCTGCAAAATGTGCTGGCTTATCTCTTGCCACCTATGTCCAGCTGTGCACTAGGAAAATTACCCCAAAAAAACTATTAAAAGACCCAAATATCACATGAGATCCAGCTGAAACACATTTGACAAAATCCAGTAGCAGTGTGGCTGCCCCCAAGGAAATGATGTCTTCTTTCCTCCTTCCTAACAGGAGAATTATGTAGTGAACTATATGTTTCTCATTATGCTTTGATCTTCCAGGCAGATTAGAGGCAAATTTACAGCTTAATCATGAAAGACTTCTGTGATGGTTTGGAGCTAGGTACCCCAGAAAAACATGTTCTTAAACTTAATTCATTCCTGTGGATGTGAACACTTTAGATGATGTTTCTTCAGTTGAGGTATGGCCCAACTCAATCAAAATGGGTCTGGATCCTGTTTCTAGAGTCCTTTATAAGCAGAATGAAATTCAAACATGTAGAAAGCCATGGAAAGCAAAAAGCTGAAGGTCAACAGAACCTGGAAAAGAAGTGAGAGGGTAGTAGAAGCTGCTGTGTGCATTGTCATGAGACAGAAAATCTTAGAACCAGGAACACCAGCAGCCAACTCTAGAATGCAACAGACTTCTGGGAAAACATCACCTTGATGATGCATTGATTTGGATTTTTCCTAGCCTCAAAATTGTTTGCCATAAAATTCCCAATTATTTAAGCCAGCCCATTGCAAGGAATTCTCTTAAGCAACCAAAGAAACTAAAACAACTTCATAGTGGGTTTTCCTCTCTTTTAGTATTCTGTATTCTATTTTGCCTTATTCTTTTGCTGATTTCACTTATATTTATGTAAGGCTTTCTCCAACTGAGTTTCCTAGAAGACTACTGCTTATATAGGTTAATAGGTGTTTATGAAGAAAAAAAAAAACAGAGAATCCAATTAAAATGTGTTTGGGATTTTGGGTATTTATATGACACCTGAGACTCAGAGTTAGTGCACTGAAGCTATGAAAGTCAGCAGTACCCCATTCAGGAACCATTTAAAAAGTTGAAAAAGGCTGATCCCTTCAACTAGAGATATGAATGAAGATGAGCTGGTTAGAATAGGGGTAGATCAGAATACAGGATAAAGGAAACTGTCATCCATATTTTAAGACTTCAGCTTCTGGGTGAGACCAAAGGGAGAGATGTTTAGTTGGTGCAAAAGTTGTATTTTGGGAAGTGCATTACCTAAGTTAACTTGTATGGTCAGCTTAGTTGAACACCATAAGAGCAAGGAACCTTGACTAGAGCATGAGACCTTATTGGTTTATACAGTGTGCCAGTCTTAATCTGTGGTGGATCCCAAAAAAGCCATGCCCTTTAATCTGCAATCAATATTGCTAGGGGGGAGAATTTTGATTGTTTCCATGAAGATGTGACCCATCCAATTGTGGGTGGTAACTTTTGATTAGATGATTTCCATGGAGGTGTGTCTTCACCCACTGAAGGTGGAGATGTTTACTGTGATCCTTTAAAAGAGGAAACATTTTGGAGAGACTCCCATTTGATAGAGCCACGAGAAAGCCAGCAGATGTCGCCATGTTTGCCATGTGCCCTTGCAGCTGAGAGAGGAATATTGAACTTCATCAGTCTTCTTGAACCAAGGTATCTTTCTCCAGATGCCTTAAATTGATAATTGGGACATCTTCTCAGCCTTAGAACTATAAACTAGCAACTTATTAAGTTCCCCTTTTTAAAAACCATTCTGTTTCTGGTATATTATATTTCTGCAGCTAGCAAACTAGGTTAGAGTGTTGTCCCAATATACCCCAGAGTAATTTGGGCAGTGAATAAATAAATATTTGTGAAGTGCCCTTGGGCAACTAGGGAGAAAGGAAGAGATATTCAACTTCCCTAACTGGAGAATTTTTGATATTCTCACAAGCAGTGGGGACAACCAAATCAATAGGCTAAGCCCTCAATCTTGGGGTCCACCACTATGAAACTTATCCCTGCAAAGGATAGACTAAACCAACTTAAAATTATGCCAGAGAGTCACTCACAGAGGACCTCTTTTGTTGCTCAGATGTAGTTTCTCTCTCTCTCTAAGCCATCTTGGCAGGTAGACTCACTGCCCACCTCCCACCCCCATGTGGGACATGACTCCTAGGGGTGTAAATCTGACAACATGGGGCAGAACTCCTGGGATTTGCCAGGACCCAGCATCATGTGACTGAGAAAGCCTTCTTGACCAAAAGGGGAAGGAAGAAATAGAGATGAAATAAAGTTTCAGTGGCCGAGAGATTTCAAACAGAGTCAAGAGGTTATCCTGGAGGCTATTCTTATGTATTATATAGAGATCCATTTTTAATTTATGGAATAATGGAGTGGCTGGAGGGAAGTGTCTGCAACTATTGAACTATGTTCCAGTAGCCTTGATTCTTGAAGATGATTGTATAATTATAGCTTTTACAATGTGACGGTGTGATTGTGAAAAGTTTGTGTCTGGTGCTCCTTTTATCCAGGGATGAACAGATAAGCAAAAAAATATGGACAAATAAATAAATAAATAAATAGATGGAATAAGGGTTAAAATAAATTAGGAAGATTGAAATACTAGTGGCCAATGAGGGGGGGGCAGTTAAGGGTATGGGATGTGTGCTGGTTTGAAAGGAAGTGTGCCCCCTAGAAAAACATGTTTTAATCAAAATATCCTTTTGTAAAGGTAGAATAATCTCTATTCAATACTGTATGTTTGAAACTGTAATCAGATCATCTCCCTGGATGATGTTATTTAGTCAAGAGTGGTTGTTAAACTGGATTAGGGGATGACATGTCTCCACCCATTTGGGTGGGTCTTGATTGGTTTATTGGAGTCCCATGAAAGAGGAAATATTTTGGAGAATGAGAGATTCAGAGAGAGACACATTATGAAGGAGAGAATCCACCAGCCAGCGACCTTTGGAGATGAAGAAGGAAAACGCCTCCCGGGGAGCTTCATGAAACTGGAAACTAGGAGAGAAAGCTCGCAGATGACACTATGTTCGCCACATGCCCTTCCAGATGAGACAGAAGCCCTGACTGTGTTCACCATGTGCCCTTCCACTTGAGAGAGAAACCCTGAACTTCATTGGCCTTCTAGAACCAAGGTGTTTTTCCCTGGATGGATACTTTTGACTGGACATTTCTATAGACTTGTTTTAATTGGATATTTTCTTGGCCTTAGAACTATAAACTAGCAACTCATTAAATTCCCCTTGTTAAAAGCCATTCCGTTTCTGGTATATTGCATTCCAGCAGCTAGCAAACTAGAACAGGATGTATGAGTTTTTTCTTTTTTCTTTTTATTTCTTTTTCTGGAGTGATGCAAATGTTTGAAAATGATCATTGTGATGAACACACAACTCTGTCATGATATTGTGAACCACTGATTGTACACTATGTATGAATTGTTTATGTGTGAAGATTTATCAATAAAAATATTTTTTAAATGTGTTTAGGAAATGTTGCACATTAATTATAGACCCACCCCACCCTCAAGGGTTACTTCATACTAAATTTTAAAGAAATTTATTCAAATTCATTTAACCAAAAATTCCAAACTAGTTTGAACATGGGTTGATTTTGTCATTTATCTACTAATATCTCAAAATACTGTGTTTGAAATACTGTGCCATTTCATTATGTGCATTTCTTGAAAGCCATTTTATACTCTTGGTGGAATGAGGAAAAATATGAATGAATAAATTGGAGTTGAAAATTATTTTTTTCCAAATTGCACAGTATATCCTTTAAATTTTCAAACTGTATCTTAGAACACAGTCTAATATGTGGGAACCTCTATATCCATTAAACCAATCTATTTGAAGCAGACTTAAATATATACAAATTTAAGAAAATCACAAAGAAAGAGTAAAAGACAAGAATCAAGTAAGGTAGGAGAGGGAGAAGAAGTTAAACATAGAAAAATAAAAACAATGAAAGAAAAAGTAGTGCAATAGAACACACAAAACTTAACTATGAGATTCTTACCATCCAAGAAAACAAAAATAAAAAGAAAGGAAAGAAGAAAAGAAAGGAGGGAAGACAGAAAGGAGAGAGGGAGGGAAGGAGAAACACAAATGGTTTCCAAATTAGTGCTCTGTAATAAAATAAGGTAGATAGTTATACTAGACATGGTGATTTGAAGCTATTATGTACCCCAGAAAAGCCATGTCCTTTAATCCTCATTCAATATTGCTGGGTAGGATCTTTTTATTTCCATGGGGATGTGACTCACTCAATTGTGGGTGGTAACCTTTGATTAGATGATTCCATTGAAATGTGTCTCCACCCATTCAAAGTGGGGTTGCTTACTGGAGCCCTTTAAGATGGAACCATTTTGGAAAAGCTTGTGAGCCACCAAAACCAACAGCGTCCATGCAGCCAGAGACTTTTGGAGATGAAGAAGGAAAACACCACTAGGGGAGCCTCATGAAACAAAAAGTTGGGGAAAAAAGCAGCAGACATTGCCATTTGCCCTCCCAGCTGCAAGAGAAACCATGAATTTCATCTGCCTTTCTTCAGTGAAGGTCATCTCTTGTTGGTACCTTAATTTGGACATTTTCACAGCCTTAGTACTGTAAACTTCCAATTTAATAAATTTCCCTTTTAAAAAAGACATTCTATTTCTGGTATATTGCATTCCGGCAGCTTACAGACTAGAGCACTAGATTATCAAGAAAACTGGTCATTCTGAATTTTAAGTAGGATTTGTCATGTGGAAACTTGTGATATTTAAGTGCACTAAAGAGCCAATAATTTATTATAGATTTTGCCAAGTAATGGTTAGGTATATTAAATTATTGATTTGTTTAAGAGTATATCAGGAGATTTTGAAGAAATATGTTGTACACGTATTAAATAGAGGTAGAGTGGGATTCTTTTTCTCTGTCTCATTTTGGACTGAATGCCAATTCAGTGGCTAGCAAAATAGCAAGGTAAGTGAGACAAATACCACCATCCATATACAAAGAAAGGCTGTTTAATGACTCATAAAACCCTTGGGAAGATCAAAGGATATTAAAAAGGGGGGCTGGAGAGTAGATTTTGGAGGATATTGGTGAAGAGACTTCGCTGGAGAGAGCCAGTATGTTGACAATGCAGGGGAGGAGGCAGAGGGAGACACGACAGAAATAGGCCAGGTACACTCTGGAAGCATGTGTCTGAGGAAGATGGTACAAGTCACTACCAAGAATGAGATGAATCCACTAGCCTAGCTGTTCCAGTCTGCTAGCTGCCAGAATGCACTATACCAGAAATGGAATGGCTTTTAAAAAGGGAATTTAATTAGTTGCTAGTTTACAGTCTAAGGCTGTGAAAATGTCCCAATTAAACAAGTCTATATAGAAATGTCCAATCACCAGCATCCAGGGAAAGATACCTTGTTTCAAGAAGGCCAATGAAGTTCAGGGTTTCTCTCTCAAGTGAGAAGGCGCATGGCGAACACAGTCACAGGTTCTCTCTTGGCTGGAAGGGCACAAGGTGAGCAAAGCGTCATCTGATAGCTTTCTCTCCTGGCTTCCTGTTTCATGAAGCTCCCAGGAGGTGTTTTCTTTCTTCATCTCCAAAGGTCACTGGCTTGTGGACTCTCTGCTTCGTGGTGCTGCAGCATTCTCTGCTGTTTCTGGATCTCCTTCATTCTCCAACATGTTTCTTTTATAAGACTCCAGAAATTTATCAAAATCCACCCAAATGGGAAGGGCATGTGGGGAACACAGAGTTTCTCATCTGGAAAGGCACATGGTGAACATGGTCAGGGTTCCTCTCTCATCTGGAAGGGCACAGGGTGAACACGATGTCATCTGCTGGTTTCTTCTCCTGGCTTCCTGTTTCATGAAGTTCCCCAGGAGGCATTTTTCTTCTTCATCGCCAAAGGTCACTGGCTGGTGGACTCTGCTTCTCAAGGCTTTGTCGTTCTGCTCTGCTCTCTCTGAATCTCTTTCATTCTCCAAAATGTTTCCTCTTTTATAGGACTCCAGAAACCCATCCAGACCCACCCAAATGGGTGGAGACATCTCATCACCTAATCCAGTTTAACAACCACTCTTGATTAAATCACATATCTAATTACAACTTCAAATATAATAGGGATTATTCTGAATGGGATTTTGATTAAAGCATGGCTTTTCTAGGGTTCATACATCCTTCCAAACCAGCACACTGGCCCAATGGACTAGGAGCCCAGTGAGGACAGAAACCACAGATGCCACATTGACCATTATATCTCCTTTTCACAGCACAGTCAACAACATTACTATTATCTTACTCTTTGATTACCTCTTACATTAACTACTACTCCCCAATGGCATCATGAGGCTTTCTACTTTTCCAAAGTGCTTTATTCTAATACCTTCTGAGATCTCTTTCACCCAAAAAATATCTTGTTCCAAAATTTCTACTCCACTTTCTCTATCACCCCACAGTCTCTTCATAGTTACATAAGCAACATAATAATTTCAATTATTACATTTAGGAAAAAAATAAGGTATTTAAATTCCCACATTTCCTCATTCAGAGGTATTTTTTCATTTAATATTTCTAAAATAAAGATGAATCTAAAAATTGATCTGGATATTTAACATAATAGCGTTTTTCTCCCCCTTAAATATTATTAAATGATGATACATATTGCAATCATTGGTATCTTAAAACAAAAGGAACAGAGCAATTAGCATAAAAGTTAAATTACTGTTATTCCATATGACTTCTGTTTTAATCAGAACTCTTGGAGGCAAATTACAGTAGACAATTCAATCTATCATAGTCAGGAATCTGATTTGCTGATATAGCTGAAAAGTATAATTCTGGTTAGGCATGGTTAGACCCAGGGGATTGACTGATGTCTTCAAGGTTCTGCCTCTTTCATCATCCCTCCTCTAGTTTGGGTTTATTTCTGGTGGACTATCTCCAAGTGGCATGGAAAAATGCCCATTTGCTTATAGTTCAGAGATTCCTGGTCCTAAAAGATTTTATTCTAAGGATGAGAAGGTATCTTTCCCGATAGATCTGATAAAAACTCAAGACTGTAATGGATTTGGTGGAGGGTACCTAAAAGGGGGCTCAAAATTTCCACTGCTCCTTCTTAAGTGACATAGCATAAAGGGAATCCCAGATGATCCTGATTTTCCCATTTTGGATTTCCAGCTCCTTGTTAAATCAGAGCTGGACCTCACAAGAATGATTTGTTCAGAAGAATATTCCAAGATAGGGTTAGCATTGCACAGTGAGAGCAGAGATCCCCACATTATGGATGATAAGAGGAGATTGCCATCTCTAATCCATTCATCCAGAGATATTCTAATAACTACCTCTTATTTGTTTTGTTTTATATTCTAATTACCATCTAAAATTTTATCTTCTATGATTTTGCTTATTCTAATTTTTTTAAAGGAACCAGAGACACTAAATCTAGAAGGGAAGGTCCTGATCATCCATATTCCATCCCCACTACTACTGCAAGCCGTACATATTTGAAGATATTGAGACTTACCCATAGTCAGAAGCAGCATCCAGTATTTTCTCCCCCATATTCATGAACTGAAAAGTATAAAGCTGTCTGTAAAATCATTCAAAAACATGATAAATTTCCCACAGTTTCAAGGGTACTGTTCTAGTTTGCTAGCTGCTGGAATGCGATATACCAGAAACATAGCAACTTTTAAAAAGGGGAATTTATTAAGTTACAAGTTTACATTCTGAGGCCATGAAAATGTCCCAATTAAAGCAAGTCGATAAGAATGTCCAAACTAAGGCACCAACAAGAGGTTAACTTCACTCAAGAAAGGCCGATGAAGTTCAGGGCTTCTCTCTCAACTGGAAAGGCACATGGTGAACATAGAGACATCTGCTAGCTTTCTCTTTAGGCTACTTGCTTCATGAAGCTCCCCTGGGGACATAATCCTGCTTCATCTCCAAAGGTCTCTGGCTACATGGCTCTTGTGGTTCTCATGGCTCTCATGTGCCTCTTTCCAAGATGTTTCCTCTTTTAAGGGATTCCAGTAAACTAATTGAGACCCATGTGGAATGGGCAGAGTCACATCTCCGTGGAGATAATCTAATCAAGCTTCTACCCTACAGTGCTGGATAGGGATTAAAAGAAATGACTGCCTCCACGAGATGGATCAGGATTAAAACATGGTTTTTCTAGGGTACATAATCCTTTCAAACCAGCACAGATGCCTACCTTCATTCTTCAAAGATTAAAAGGAGAAACACCACTCAAAAGAAAATGGAAGTTGGTGTCTGAGATTTAACTCAGGAAATCATTCTGCATCTCATTTTAAGGGGCTGTAGATAAAAGAAAATGAGATGGTTTAAAATTGAGAAATTTCTTCCATTTCATTTTAAAATTTTTAAAAATAAATTTTTTAATGTTTTTGTCTCTAAACAAGAAAATAAATCCCTCAATTATCCTTTTTAAAAAGCTTTCCAGCTGCAAAGACAATTACTTTATGCCCTATAGACTTAACCTCAATACCTTAAGAAGTGTTACTGTATTCAGGTGACTCTAGGGTATGAAAAGCCATTCCTCACACTTTATCAGCTTTTGACAATAGGCACTTATGGGCCTGAGTGATCTAAAATAGATTAATGAGGCACTAAGGTACATTAATGAATAATGGAGTATTTTAAATTTTATTTTGTTTTTTATTCATTTACCTGCAATCCATTAAACAGCTGAAACTCTCCCTCCTGAACATATTAAAAGGTCTATTACATCAAGGTTTTATTAATTTATTATGTTTCAAGTCATTCATCATTTATTCATTTTGTTAATTTAGTCACTGAATTGAGCATCACTGTACCAGCATTGTAGAAATCAGTGATTTTATTGGACTCTGTATGCAACAGAATAAGTTTTCAGCATGGTATGATAAAGAGCCACTCAAATCTCCCTTGGAAGGTGGAGTTTCAAATAATCAAAGATGGTTTGGGGGCAACTACATCCTTCCCCTTTTGTTGCTTTAGTCATCCATTAGTGACACTTCCCCTCCCTTTCCTCGGAGATTCCCTCTAAATGCACCCCTTACCCTGACATCACTGACCAAAATAATGAGAATCTTAATGAGCCAGAGTCCCATGTATTCCCACCTAAGAGCAATAAGGAGTAACAGTAGAATTTCAAGCATCCATACCCTTTATAAAGAAATTTATATGTAATATTTAGTAGACAAGGTGGGAAAAGACCTTTCTTTTTCCCTAGAAACAATAAAGCTTTGGGAGACATTTCTGTGGAAGTCTGCTCATGATCCTTACAGTAATCTAAGTCTTCTTAAAAAATATTTCCTTTCTTAGGTTAGGAGAGTGTCTATCTGTGAAATTTAATTAGAAGCTATCTTGTCCTTTGGGTCCACAGAACCTAGGCTCCTTGAGACACAATCCTTTAAGGAAATCTCATTTCTTTTTTCCATTTAACTGCCTTGACCATCTTGAGCCATCAACCTCCAAAGCAGTTTAAAATGAGTGGCAATATAGTTTGCTTAGCTCTCTGTAACCTCAGTAGCTGGGCTGATGCGTATAAATCCCACCTGCAGTTCATCCCACCCCTGAAAGTGGGTAAGCAAAGGATCATTCTTCCTGCTAAATTATTCCTGAATTTAACACTCCAATTCTGCAGTCATTGTTTTGTTGTCTATGTCACCAGTTCCTACCTTCGACCCTTGCCTGGCTCAGCACTTACATACCTTTCAATAATATTTGTCACGCAGGTGAAGGAATAAAAGAATCCCAATTTCTAAGGGACCCCATTCTTCTCTCCTGCTCCTGCTTTATGTCCCTATGAGTCAGACACTGAATTACCTGCCCAAGTCTGGGTTTCTGATATCTGGCGATTGCCTGTCCTAAGGCACCACCATCTGGACTGCTCCTAATGCTTGAAACTCAGGTGATTTTCTGTCATGCCCTGAATTAATACCACTGACTCTGGAATCTTCTCTGGATTTTAGAGAATCCTTTCCACATCCCTCAAGATCTTTCCTCACAACTTCAATCATAACTTGGCTATATTTTCCATGAGCCCAATCCCCAGAATGACTGACTTTTGAATCATAATTTCATTTTCAAGCCTAGAGTTTCTGTTTTCTTGGTACTTGACTATCCTGATAAACACTGCAGTTGTCCAATGTCTGAGCCAGAGAGGTGGTTCTTTTCTCTCTTTGTATGGAAGGTCAAGTGGAGAGTCCAAAATACATTTGTTTCTACAATCCCTTCAGACATCCATTCTAGTGCAGCCCATAATGCAAAAACACGCAGATAAAAAAACAACTTCTAGAAATCACAATAATCTATCTCATCTCCTTTATCAGACTGACGAGTACCATCAGAGATATTTACAAACATTTAGTCATTCAAAAATATTTACTGAGTGCCTATTATGTGCCAAGATTATCTGGTAGATTTGGAAGGTATGGTGGTAAACAAAGCAGACATGCTTTGGATTAGATCACTATAAATTCAGCTTCCAACCTAAATGTGTTCTCAGCTCTATCCAACAATGTGTCCCCAGTCAGTTCTCTCCCCCATACCACACCGTGGTGCTTGCAAGCTTCTTTTCCTTCACCTCCCTCTTTTCCCTTAGGCCTGGGCATAATCTCCTACTTCTAAAAAAAGAGAGGCACTATCTCTCAGAAATGCATTCAAATGTTATCTCCTCTCCTGAATTCAAAATATATGGCTCCCTCAGCTTCTTTCCTCCAGGCAAAGTAGAGAAGGTATCTTTCCTTGTCTCTGAAATAAATCTGATACTGCCCAGCCTCCTCAGACTTCTCCACTCATCAATTATCTTCACCACCTACTTTCAACCCTATCAACACCCTTTCCTGTGTCCTCAACAATTCGGGCTCCTCAGATTCCTTCCCACTTAAACAAGCTGAAATATATCTCAGTTGAAAAGGAATGCTTCCTTTTTATTCCTCAAAGCCAAGCCTTCTGAAAAATGTGTGTCCATTCATGGTCTCCTTATCGTATCCCCCACTTAATCCCCTTCTTACATTTACCTTGCACAATTACTTGTCTACAGACTCTAGTTTCACAAAAGTCATGAAGGAAACTGTGTTGATAAATCTAGTACATTTCCATTTTTACCCAGTTGAGCTTCTTTAAGGCATTTGACATCTTTGACGTCCCTGGTTATTCCATCATATTTCAAATATTCTTTCCCTGCATTCCATGACCTTCCATTCTTCTGACTGTCTCCCACCTAGTTTGTCACTCTTTCCCAGTCTCTTCTTTAAATGTTGTTAATTTCAAATTCCATCTACACTTCTCTTTTCACACTACACATTCTTCCTAGATCATTTCATCATAGCCATGGATTCAACTACTATCTAATTACTGGTAATATTCCAAAGATAATATTTAATCCCCCATGAGAAGAAGGTCAAATTAAGAAGAGCCTACACACTAACTAGGAGGAAAGTAAAAGTATTCCATGGCAATAGGGGAGCACAAGCAGTGGCTCTGTGTAATAAATAAGTGAATAATTAACAGGCATAACATCCCCTAATTTTAAAGTAGAAGAGGAAAAGAAATTTCATTCTCCCAATTCCTGCCTTTCTATGGGAGAATCCAGATGCTTGATACAAACTGAACAGTAACCTTGTTAAGACTCTAATACAGCTTATAGAACCATCAATATTTTTCATAGCTGTTTAATCTCCTTTTTAGAAGTCTATCCAAAAAGAATCAGAGAAGTGGTCAAAGATCATTAAGATGTTTATCAGAAAATTATAAATTGCCTAAACACAGGCACATCTACATAACAGAATAACTTTCAGCCATTTAAAAATCATGTTTCTGAAAAAATTTTCATGGCATTATAAAATGTTATATATAATATTAGATGAAAACACACACAATATGAAAGATATCATTTTCCAATATTTTTATGATAAACTTTTACTACTTTTATAATCAGAGGAAAATTATATTTTTATAAAAAGAAAAAACAATAGAATCTACCTTCAGAATAAATATCTGCTACCACTGAGTATATTAAAGCAAAATTACACACACACACACACACAATTCCAAATACGATTTGAGCCAAACTGCCACGAACATAGAATCTCCCAAAGTGATAACTCTGAAAATGACTTTTTGGTATAACACACTTTGGAATGTATGGTGATGACTGATTTAATAAAAAAAATCCAGAGGATCATTTAAATAAAATTAGCCTAAATCAGCCAAGACATTGGAAATTTTCTACTGAAATCAAAGCCATATAGGTTGTGGCAGATTTGAGTAAATCATAAGCCATTGTACTGATTCAGGAATAGGCCCAGCTTGAGGAAAACCAAGTTTATACGTTTTACCCAGTCAAATCTGGCATTACTGAACACATAAAAAGAATAAGGGAGTTCAAATTCCATTTACTTTTAGACACTATTATTATAAGAACATCTAGTTTAAAATGCATTCTTACAGCATCTAAGCCTCATCCTAAAGAGTTCATATATTAAAGAGAGGAGAATAAAGAGAAAATAAAGGCATACTAGGAAATGTATTTGACTCTGCAATATTTGGCAGTTTGATTGCCCAGAGCACCCACTGCATTATTGAATTCTGCCCATAACCTGCCTGCTATAGATCTCTGCTGGAACTGTGTGATGATAATTTGTCTATTGTCACTTTTCTAGAATTGTATTTGTTGCTGCTGCAGTGCCATATACATGAATATAGTTCAATTTATCATTATCTTCATGTGTTGAAGACAGGTAAATAATATTTCAAACAAGCTTATTATAAAACCTTTTATGGAAGGCCTATTTTGATGCAGCATTTGGCCTTTACCTAAAATTGCAATCAATCAAAACAAAGGAAAAATGCATCTATATTTTAAGTGTAATTTTGCATTATTTTTTGTTTCATGTGCATTTCAGAATTTAAAAGACAGGAAGTCTACAATTTTCCCTGGAAAATACATCATCTGTTTTGTTTTATACATAAATTTTTCCCTTAAAAATTTTAAGTGTGTATAGATAATTGATCTTTTTTAAAAAGGCTTTCTACTTAAAATGTTTTAAACTATGCTAGCAATCAGAGTTCAATGTAAAAACTTCAAAAATATATAGTTTGTTAATGAGAACCCATATACAATGCCAAAAAATTTACCACTTAAAATTTAAACAGACTTCCGGAGAAGATGGCGGCTTAGTAAGACGCGCGGATCTTAGTTTCTTCTCCAGGACAGCTACTAGGGGAGTAGAAACGATACAGAACAGCTCCCAAAGCCACAACAGAGATAAAAAAGACAGCGTACCCCATCCTGGAATGGCTGGCTGGCTGAGAGAAGCCGCTCGGGTGAGATCGCCGAGGGGCGCGGGCTTCACCGGGCGGGGCGGCAAGCAGCCGGAGTCACTCCCTTCCCCCTCCCCGGGCCGGCTGGGAGAATTGGAGAGGCGGTCCCCTCAAACCACGGCGGCTGGAGCCCACACCATGCGCGGTCCCCCGGACCAACTGAGAGAATTGGATCGGAAATCCCCAGGCCGTGGAGAACAGTGATGGGTGGGGGAGGCCCCTTCGAAACCCGTGACTCCCCGGGAACATGCACTCTCCCGGGCGGGCCGCTGCCGCTGGCGCCCTCCTGCCACACTTGTAGCCCCGGGCCAACTAGGAAATTCAGACGGGCGCTTTCCCGGGCTGCGGCGGCCAGCGACCCTGCCCGCGTTCGGACCCCGGGCCGGCTCGCACTCTTCCAAGCCGCTTCGACTAGCGAACCTCCTGGATGGTGAGAGTTTTCCAAAGTTAAAGGTCCCACAGCACCTTTTACTGGTGGGACCCGCAGACAAACGTGTGCCACGAGCGCCACCTACTGGGCAGGATAAGAAAAACAGAACCCAGAGATTTCACAGAAAAATCTTCCAAACTTTTGGATCCAATACCCAGGGAAATCTGTCTAAATGTGCAGACGCCAACAGAAGATAACGGATCACGCTCAAATAATTGAAAATATGGCCCAGTCAAAGGAACAAACCAATAGTTCAAATGAGATACAGGAGCTGAGACAACTAATGCTGAATATACGAACAGAAATGGAAAACCTCTTCAAAAATGAAATCGATAAATTGAGGGAGGACATGAAGAAGACATGGGCTGAACATAAAGAAGAAATAGAAAAACAGAAAAAACAAATCACAGAACTCATGGAAGTGAAGGACAAAGTAGAAAAGATAGAAAAAACAATGGATACCTACAATGATAGATTCAAAGAGACAGAAGATAGAATTAGTGATTTGGAGGATGGAACATCTGAATTCCAAAAACAAACAGAAACTATCGGGAAAAGAATGGAAAAATTTGAACAGGGTATCAGGGAACTCAAGGACAATATGAAGCACACATATATACGTGTTGTGGGTGTCCCAGAAGGAGAAGAGAAGGGAAAAGGAGGAGAAAAACTAATGGAAGAAATTTTCACTGAAAATTTCCCAACTCTTATGAAAGACCTAAAATTACAGATCCAAGAAATGCAGCGCACCCCAAAGAGATTAGACCCAAATAGGCGTTCTCCAAGACACTTACTAGTTAGAATGTCAGAGGTCAAAGAGAAAGAGAGGATCTTGAAAGCAGCAAGAGAAAAACAATCCATCACATACAAGGGAAACCCAATAAGACTATGTGTAGATTTCTCAGCAGAAACCATGGAGGCTAGAAGACAGTGGGATGCTATATTTAAATTACTAAAAGAGAAAAACTGCCAACCAAGACTCCTATATCCAGCAAAATTGTCCTTCAAAAATGAGGGAGAAATTAAAAAATTCTCAGACAAAAAGTCACTCAGAGAATTTGTGACCAAGAGACCAGCTCTGCAAGAAATACTAAAGGGAGCACTAGAGTCAGATACAAAAAGACAGAAGAGAGAGGTATGAAGAAGAGTGTAGAAAGAAGGAAAGTCATATATGATATATATAATACAAAAGGCAAAATGGTAGAGGAAAATATTATCCAAACAGTAATAACACTAGATGTTAATGGACTGAATTCCCCAATCAAAAGACATAGACTGGCAGAGGGCGGGCCGCGGTGGCTCAGCGGGCAAAGTGCTTGCCTGCTATGCCGGAGGACCTCGGTTCGATTCCCGGCCCCAGCCCATGTACCAAAAACGGAGAAACAGAATACAATAAAACAAGAAAATGTTTAAAAGATGTTTCCCTTTCTTCCTTCCTTCCTTCCTTCTATCCTTCCTTCCTTCTCTCTGTCTTTCCTTTAAAAAAAAAAAAAAAAAAGACATAGACTGGCAGAATGGATTAAAAAACAGGATCCTTCTATATGCTGTCTACAGGAAACACATCTTAGACCCAAAGATAAACATAGGTTGAAAGTGAAAGGTTGGGAAAAGATATTTCATGCAAATAACAACCAGAAAATAGCAGCAGTGGCTATACTAATATCCAACAAGTTAGACTTCAAATGTAAAACAGTTAAAAGAGACAAAGAAGGACACTATATACTAATAAAAGGAACAATTAAACAAGAAGACATAACAATCATAAATATTTATGCACCGAACCAGAATGCCCCAAAATACGTGAGGAATACACTGCAAACACTGAAAAGGGAAATAGACACAAATACCATAATAGTTGGAGACTTCAGTTCCCCACTCTCATCAATGGACAGAACATCTAGACAGAGGATCAATAAAGAAATAGAGAATCTGAAATTTACTATAAATGAGTTAGACTTAACAGACATTTATAGAACATTAAATCCCACAACAGCAGGATACACCTTTTTCTCAAGTGCTCATGGATCATTCTCAAAGATAGACCATATGCTGGGTCACAAAGCAAGTCTTAACAAATTTAAAAGGATTGAAATCATACACAACACTTTCTCGGATCATAAAGGAATGAAGTTGGAAATCAATAATAGGCGGAATGCCAGAAAATTCACAAATACTTGGAGGTTCAACAACACACTCTTAAACAACGAGTGGGTCAAAGAAGAAATTGCAAGAGAAATTAGTAAATACCTCGAGGCAAATGAAAATGAAAACACAACATATCAAAACTTATGGGATGCAGCAAAGGCAGTGCTAAGAGGGAAATTTATTGCCCTAAATGCCTATATCAGAAAAGAAGAAACGGCAAAAATGCAGGAATTAACTGTTCACTTGGAAGAACTGGAGAAAGAACAGCAAACTAATCCCAAAGCAAGCAAAAGGAAAGAAATAACAAAGATCAGAGCAGAAATAAATGAAATTGAAAACAATAGAGAAAATCAATAAGACCAGAAGTTGGTTCTATGAGAAAATAAATAAGATTGATGGGCCCTTATCAAGATTGGCAAAAAAAAGAAGAGAGAGGATGCAAATAAATAAGATCAGAAATGGAAGAGGAGACATAACTACTGACCTCACAGAAATAAAGGAGGTAATAACAGGATACTATGAACAACTTTACGCTAATAAATACAACAATTTAGATGTAATGGACGGGTTCCTGGAAAGACATGACCAGCCAACTTTGACTCAAGAAGAAATAGATGACCTCAACAAACCAATCACAAGTAAAGAAATTGAATTAGTCATTCAAAAGCTTCCTAAAAAGAAAAGTCCAGGACCAGATGGCTTCACATGTGAATTCTACCAAACATTCCAGAAAGAATTAGTACCAACTCTCCTCAAACTCTTCAAAAAAATCGAAGTGGAGGGAAAGCTACCTAATTCATTCTATGAAGCCAACATCACCCTCATACCAAAACCAGGCAAAGATATTACAAAAAAAGAAAACCACAGACCAATCTCTCTAATGAATATAGATGCAAAAATCCTCAATAAAATTCTAGCAAATCGTATCCAACAACACATTAAAAGAATTATACATCATGACCAAGTAGGATTCATCCCAGGTATGCAAGGATGGTTCAACATAAGAAAATCAATTAATGTAATACACCATATAAACAAATCAAAGCAGAAAAATCACATGATCATCTCAATTGATGCAGAGAAGGCATTCGACAAGACTCAACATCCTTTCCTGTTGAAAACACTTCAAAAGATAGGAATACAAGGGAACTTCCTTAAAATGATAGAGGGAGTATATGAAAAACCCACAGCTAATATCATCCTCAATGGGGAAAAATTGAAAACTTTCCCCCTAAGATCAGGAACAAGACAAGGATGTCCATTATCACCACTATTATTCAACATTGTGTTGGAGGTTCTAGCCAGATCAATTAGACAAGAAAAAGAAATACAAGGCATCAAAATTGGAAAGGAAGAAGTAAAACTATCACTGTTTGCAGACGATATGATACTATACGTCGAAAACCCGGAAAAATCCACAACAAAACTACTAGAGCTAATAAATGAGTACAGCAAAGCAGGTTACAAAATCAACATTCAAAAATCTGTAGCATTTCTATACACTAGTAAGGAACAAGCTGAGGGGGAAATCAAGAAACAAATCCCATTTACAATTGCAACTAAAAGAATGAAATACCTAGGAATAAATTTAACTAAAGAGACAAAAAACCTATATAAAGAAAACTACAAAAAACTGTTAAAAGAAATCACAGAAGACCTAAATAGATGGAAGGGCATACCGTGTTCATGGATTGGAAGACTAAATATAGTTAAGATGTCAATCCTACCTAAATTGATTTACAGATTCAATGCAATACCAATCAAAATCCCAACAACTTATTTTTCAGAAATAGAAAAACCAATAAGCAAATTTATCTGGAAGGGCAGGGTGCCCCGAATTGCTAAAAACATCTTGAGGAAAGAAAACGAAGCTGGAGGTCTCGTGCTGCCTGACTTTAAGGCATATTATGAAGCCACAGTGGTCAAAACAGCATGGTATTGGCATAAAGATAGATATATCGACCAATGGAATCGAATAGAGTGCTCAGATATAGACCCTCTCATCTATGGACATTTGATCTTTGATAAGGCAGTCAAGCCAACTCACCTGGGACAGAACAGTCTCTTCAATAAATGGTGCCTAGAGAACTGGATATCCATATGCAAAAGAATGAAAGAAGACCCACATCTCACACCCTATACAAAAGTTAACTCAAAATGGATCAAAGATCTAAACATTAGGTCTAAGACCATAAAACATTTAGAGGAAAATGTTGGGAGATATCTTATGGATCTTACAACTGGAGGCGGTTTTATGGACCTTAAACCTAAAGCAAGAACACTGAAGAAGGAAATAAATAAATGGGAGCTCCTCAAAATTAAACACTTTTGTGCATCAAAGAACTTCATCAAGAAAGTAGAAAGACAGCCTACACAATGGGAGACAATATTTGGAAAAGACATATCAGATAAAGGTCTAGTATCCAGAATTTATAAAGAGATTGTTCATCTCAACAACAAAAAGACAGCCAACCCAATTACAAAATGGGAAAAAGACTTGAACAGACACCTATCAGAAGAGGAAATACAAATGGCCAAAAGGCACATGAAGAGATGCTCAATGTCCCTGGCCATTAGAGAAATGCAAATCAAAACCACAATGAGATATCATCTCACACCCACCAGAATGGCCATTATCAACAAAACAGAAAATGACAAGTGCTAGAGAGGATGCGGAGAAAGAGGCACACTTATCCACTGTTGGTGGGATTGTCAAAGGGTGCAACCACTGTGGAAGGCAGTTTGGCGGTTCCTCAAAAAGCTGAATATAGAATTGCCATACGACCCAGCAATACCATTGCTGGGAATCTACTCAAAGGACTTAAGGGCAAAGACACAAATGGACATTTGCACACCAATGTTTATAGCAGCGTTATTTACAATTGCAAAGAGATGGAAACAGCCGAAATCTCCATCAACAGAAGAGTGGCTAAACAAACTGTGGTATATACATACGATGGAATACTATGCAGCTTTAAGACAGGATAAACTTATGAAGCATGTAATAACATGGATGGACCTAGAGAACATTATGCTGAGTGAGTCTAGCCAAAAACTAAAGGACAAATACTGTATGGTCCCACTGATGTGAACAGACATTCAAGAATAAATTTGGAATATGTCATTGGTAACAGAGTCCAGCAGGAGGTAGAAACAGGGTAAGATAATGGGCAATTGGATTTGAAGGGATACAGACGGTGTAACAGGACTAGATACAAAAACTCAAAAATGGACAGCACAATAATACCTAATTGTAAAGTAATCATGTTAAAACACTGAATGAAGCTGCATCTGAGCTATAGGTTTTTGTTTTGTTTTGTTTTGTTTTGTTTTGATTTTACTATTATTACTTTTATTTTTTTCTCTATATTAACATTCTATATCTTTTTCGGTTATGTTGCTAGTTCTTCTAAACCGATGCAAATGTACTAAGAAATGATGATCATGCATCTATGTGATGATGTTAAGAATTACTGATTGCATATGTAGAATGGTATGATTTCTAAATGTTGGGTTAATTTCTTTTTTTCCGTTAATTAAAAAAAAAAAAAAAGAGAAGGGGTAATTGGAGCTGAAGGAATACAGACTGTACAATGGGACTGGATATAATAACTCAGAAATGGACAGCACAATTCTACCTAATTGTAATGCAATTATGTTAAGACACTGAATGAAGCTGCATGTGAGGTATAGGTTGTTTTGTTTTTTGTTTTTTTTTCTTTTTCTTTCTATTATCGTTTTAATTCTTATTCTGTTGTCTTTTTATTTCTTTTTCTAAATCGATGCAAATGTACTAAGAAATGATGAATATGCAACTATGTGATGATATTAAGAATTACTGATTGTACATGTAGAATGAAATGATTTCTAATTGTTTTGTTAATTCTTTTTTTAATTAATAAAAAAAAGAGAAAAAAAATTTAAACAAAAAAATAGTCTATTTCATATGCATTCTTGAAAGTTCAACATAATAAAAACACCATATCAAGGAAGGAGGAAAACCTTCTCGGAAGTAATTACAAGATAAGTTTTCTATTAGTCAGTGGAGCCCGTGACATTTAAAATTAAATTATTTTACTATACTTATTGATCATATATGTGTTTTAAAGAATCTAAGTGCTGGAAATAAACAGGTATTATTTTAAAAGAAATCGACTTAATTACACTAAGCTAAACATATAGATTGATATTATTAACAAAAGCTGTCTGAAAATTATAGCAGGTACATCTGGAATCTTAATTAAACTTCCAGGAAAACTGGTAAAGCTAGAAGCTAAAGAAAAAGAAACAATTCTGTCTTCTGGCTAGATCCCAAATGCGAAGTCTCTCTTTCTGAGACATATATAAAATATACCAGTTAGCGCACTACTGAGACTTGTTTCCCTTTCTCACTTTATCACCTGCATCCCTCCCAGGGTTAATTCTAATTGAGCAAGAAAACAGCCTGCCCAAGTTCTTAAAAGTTCCCCTGTAAGATTTCTATTCTGTCCACTCTCTTTGCCCTAGATGATCTTCTCACCATCCCTGCACATATCTTTAATCAACCAATTTCTACATACCTATCAGGAGGAGATAAAAATCCAAATCTAATATATACGGTGCACTTGTCTCTCTCTGCTCATTTTCCACATTATGTTTCTTTTTTTCTTTCTAATTTTCTACTTTCTTTCTGTATCTGATTTTCTACATTCAAAGTCACTCTTTTATCTTGGGGGACCTGGAATGGCTGACCCATTTGTTCATTATGCCTGACAACTGTTTCTTAATAAATTATTCTGAAACCTTCTTTAAATGATTGATTATTCAGGGATGAGCACCCAGGTTTATTTTCCTGTTGAGTTATTAATTCTACTGCCGGGGAATTAAAATTGTGGAAATAGAATCCTAAGACCTCAAAGTCTGGTTTTCTGCATAATATTTCTAAATAATTGAATATACTTATGTTTAATATATTTAAATGTACTTAAAGAAAAAAATTTCTATCGACAATGAAGATAGTCTAAAGAAATGATTTTGAAGGGAGATTTTCTTACCACCTCATTTTCAAACCTTTATTGAATTATTTCAAATAACATCCCTGTTCTGTCTTTTTGTGATCTGTTGGTAATCTACAAACTTAATAAATCCACTTAGTTACACAATAATTTATGCAAGAATGCTGATCACTGCTTTTTTTGTTTGTTTGTTTTTTTGCATGGGCAGGCACCAGGAATCGAACCTGGGTCTATGGCATGACAGGCAAGAACACCGTGGCCCACCTTGATCACTGCTCTTTTTTTGCATGCACAGGCACCGGGAATTGAACCCGGGTCTCCAGCATGGCAGACAAGAACTCTGCCACTGAGCCACCTTGGCCAGCCCTGATCACTGCTTTTTAAAAAATGAAACTTGGCCCATTTTTCTGAGAGACACCATGTGTCAGTACACTCATTAATCCCTAAATCATGATTTTATGGGAGCTTGAGTAGGAAAGGCCAAGTTAAACATTCTTAGCTGTAAGGTAGTGAAAACATTCATCCGTAATATGCAAAAATAGATGTGTCCCAGTGAGTAGTTTTCTTTACCCTGGCACGCATGCAAAAACTGCTGAAGAGCTATCAGCCTTAAATGCAGTGTTACTGCATTTTCCAGCCTACCTGTCCACCAGGAAATGCTCTCAGAATATAATGATCTCAGATGTTGCTACTTATCCAATATAAATTACTAATGTCCTTGGGCAAAAAGACAAATCTACTGAACAATGTTAATGTATTTGGTCAATGAAGCTATGACTTGAGCAATTAAGCCCCGTCAGTCAAATTCAAGGAATTACATTAAGATTAATTAAACTTCCTGGTGATTGGTAATGTCACAACTGATAAGGGTAGCATGTAATCAAATCTTCCCCTGATGGTAAAAAGTGCATTCTTTAGGGCTAAGAATTCTCCATACTTGTCTATGCACAATCTGTGTTCCCATGCTGCTAAATCAGGAAGAGTAAAAGCTTAAAACTGTGGAATTAGAATCAGATTTACTAGGAACTAGAGTAGCATCTACAAGCCTCATAAATAAATATAGGTTTACATATTTTGTAATTACCTTAATGACCACATACTGTTTCAACGATACAACTGTTCCAAAATTTATTTAACCAATGCTCTATTTACAGATGTCCAGATTGATTCAAAATGTTCACTATTATAACCAGTGGTTTAATGATTATCCTTTGACCTCTTTGCAGATTTTCTAATTAACTTCTTACAACAAATGCCAAGAAGTCGTAAATTAACACAAATTTCTATTTGAATTTGTATGTTTTTCTTATTGATATTTAAGAACTACATGTATATTAAAGAAATGAAAGCTTGTTGCAAAATATTTACCTTGATTTCCATTTGCTTTATGTACGAAGTTTTAAAATTGTGTATATTCAGATTTATCAATATTTTCCATAGTTTCCAATTAAAGTAAAATAGTGCTATATTAAAATCTGCCTAAAAAATTAGATTAAGAAAAATAAATATAGATAGATAAATAGATAATTTAGGAAAACCTTTACGAATATATCTGCATATAATTTAACTTCTAGCTTATTTAAAACAAATTTTCAATTATACAAGTGTTAGGTTTACAGAAAAATCATGTAAAAAAAATCAGCATACCCATATACCACCCCACCTCCCATTGATGATACATTGCATTAGTGTGGTACTTTTGTGACGATCAATGTAAGAATATCAAAATTGTACTATTAACTATAGTCCATAGTTGACCTTTAGGTAAATTTTTGCCATATAACACACTAGTATTACCAGCTTGCAATATTGTGGTACATTTGTTATAATCCATGAAAGACCATTTTTATATTGGTACTATTAACCATTGTCCTTCATTTAGAATAGGTTTCACCATGTTATACAGTTCTGTACTTCATCTTTTAATTTTTATTCTACTACCATATATTTGGCCTAAGATTTCCTCTTTGAACCACATTCACATATATAATTCAATGCTGTTAATTACACTCACAATATTGTGCTACCGTCATCACCATCCATTTCCAAAAACTTACAATCAACCTAAATAGAAATCCAACAGATTGAAGGATCAAAACTATTTGCACAATGGAATCACCCTTAAACAGGGTTTACCTGAGCATGTCACCCTTCTGCTTGTTTCAGGTTTGGTAGAGACAATCTGACCACTTCTCAGCTGCAAGCCTTACAGGAAAAAGATTTCATGTGAAATAAGGGCAATTGGGCTGGTCTTACTTTGCATCACCACTGCTTTACTCCACCGCCTTCAGTAAACCTAGCTGTGACATGAAAGACTTTACAGGTCCACTGCAAGTCTTCTGTTTTCTTGTAAAATATAATGAAGATGAAGCCTTCAACTTAAGAAGAAAATGGAAACATGTGCCATCCAATTTGTATTTCTCATTAACGTATAAACGGGTATTTCCTAAGGTGACCATGACTGAACTTCGACTCAAGAGAACAGAAACATTGGTTTAATTTTCAAGAGAATTAGATTTAAAGTGAAAGAGAAATTCTGTTATAAATTACTGACAGTAAATTTTTTTGTAAAAGATCAAATTATAGCAAACCCATCTTTCTTTAATAAAAATTTCCTATGTTTGCAGTCTGCCTTTTGGTGTGCAAACAATCCTGCAATTTTGATAATGAACAAAATGAGAATTTTGATAATGAAGCCCTTCTAGATGGTGTGAAATGGTGTCTGATAGTGGTTTAATTTTGATGTCCTTAATAGCTAGTAAAGTTGAGCATCTTTTCATGTGCTTTTTAGCCATTTGTATATCCTCTTTGGAGAAATGTCTATTCAAGTCTTTTGACCATTTTCTGATTGGGTTGTTTGTCCTTTTATTGTTGAGTTGTAGGATCTCGTTATATATTCTGGATATTAAACCCATATTGGACATGTAGTTTCTAAATATGTTCTCTCATTGAGTCGGTTGTCTTTTCACTTTTGTGATAAATTCCTTTCAAGCACAAAGTTTTTAATTTTGAGGAGGCCCCATTTATCTATTTTTTCTTTTGTTGCCAATGCTTTGGGTATAAAATCTAAGAAGCCGTTGCCTAACACAGGATCCTGAAGATGCCTCTCTACAATTTCTCCTAGGAGTTTTATAGCCCTGATTCTTATATTTAGGTCATTGATCCATTTTGAGTTAATTTTTATATATGATGTGAAATAGGAGTTCTCCTTCATTCTTCTGCATATGTATATATAGTTCTCCCAGCACCATTTGGTAAAGAGGCTATTCTTTCCCAATTAAGTGGACTTGACAGCCTTATCAAGTCTCAATTGTCTACAGACATGAGGATCTATTTCTAAACTCTCAATTTGATTCCATTTGTCTATATATCTATCCTTGTGCCAGTACTAGGCTGTCTAGGCTGTTTTAACCACTATCACTTTATAATAAGCTTTAAAGGAAGAAAGTGTGAGTGAGTCCTCCAAATTTGTTCTTCTTTCTCAAGATGTTCTGACTTTTGGGGGCCCCTTACCCTTCCAAAAAGACTCGATAATTAGCTTTTCCATTTCTACAAAGTAGGCTGTTGTCATTTTGATTGGGATTGTAATTCTGTAAATCCTTTAGGGTAGAACTGACATTTAATGATGTTTAGTCTTCCAACAATGAACATGGAATGTTCTTCCATCTATTTAGATCTTCTTAGGTTTATTTTGACAAAGTTTTGTGTTTTCCTGTGTATAAGTCTTTTACATTCCTGGTTAAATTTATTCCCAGATATTTGCTTCTTTTAGTTGCTTCTCCTCCTAAACGGAATCGTTTCTTGAGCTCCTCCTCAGATTGCTCATTACTAGTGTATAAAAGCACCACTGATTTTTACATGTTGATCATGTCCCTGCCTTTTTGCTGAATTCATTTATTAATTCTAGTAGGTTTCTTGTTGATTTTTAGGGCTTTCTATATATGGGATCATATCATCTACAAATAGTCAAAGTGTTTCTTCTTTCTTTCCAGTTTGGATGTCTTTTATTTCTTTTTCCTGCCTATCTGCTCTGGCTGGAACTTCCAGCACAATGTTAAATAACAGTGGTGATAGTGGGCATCTTTGTCTTGTTCCAGATCTTAAAAGAAAAACTTTGGTCTTTCACCATTGAGTTTGATGTTAGCTGAGAGGTTTTCATATATGCCCTTTATCACACTGAGGAAGCTTCCTTCTATTCCTAGTTTTTGAAGTGATTTTACTTCAAAAAGTAAAAAGATGCTGGATTTTGTCAAATGCCTTTTCTGCATCAGTTGAAAGGATCATATGTTTTTTCCCCTTCATTTTGTTAATGTGGTGTATTACATTTTTAAATTTTTTATATTGGACCACCCTTGCATATGTGAGATAAAACCCACTGATCATGGTTTATAATTATTTTAATGTGCTGTTGGATTTGATTTGCAAGTATTATGTTGAGGAATTTTGCATTTATATTTTTAAGAGAAATTGGTCTGTAATTTTATTTTCCTGGAAAATATTTTTCTAGCTTTGGATTAGAGTGATGTTAGTCTCATGGAATGAGTTAGGTAGAATTCCCTCTTCAATTTGCAGAAGAGTTTGAGCAGGGTTCATATTAATTCTTGGAATGATAGGTAGGATTCACATGTGAAGTCAACTGTTCGAGGCTTTTTTCTTTTGGGAAATTTTTCATGAGTGATTCAACCTCTTTGATTGTACTGCTAAGATCTTCTATTTCTTTTATATATAATGTATGTGGGCTTCTAAGAATTTGCTCATTTCATCTAGGTTGTCTAATTTGTTTGCATAGTATCCTTTTATAATCCTTGCTTTCTGTGGGGTCAGTAGTAATGTTCCCCCTCTCATTACTGATTTTATTTGCATCTTCTCTCTTTTCTTTTCTTTATCATTCTAGCTAAGTGTTGGTCAATTTTATAAATCTTTTCAAAGAACCAACTTTTGGTTTTATTAATGATTTTTTTTATTCTCAATTTCATTTATTTCTGCTCTTATATATGCTATTACTTTCTTTCTGTTTGCTTTAGCATTAGTTCATCCAAGTGTGCAACTAGATCTTTGTTTTTAGTACTTTCTTCTTTTTTAATGCAGATGATTAAGGCTATAAATTTCCTTCTCAGCACTGCCTTCACTGCATAAGTTTTGATATGTTGTGCTCTCTTTTTTACTGGTCTCAAAATATTTACTAATTTCCCTTGCAATCTCTTCTTTGACCCACTGATTATTTAAGAGTATTATTTAATTTACATATGTTTATGGATTTTCCAGTTCTCTACTTGTTATTTATATCCAGTATCATTCCATTATGGTCAGAGATGATGTTTTACATAATTTCAATCTTTTTTAATTATTGAGACTAGTTTTGTGATGCAATGTGTGGTCTATCCTGGACAATGATTTATGTGCACTGAGAAGAATATATATCCTGCTGTTTGGGTATGCAATGTTCTGTAAATGTCTGTTAGGTCTAGCTTATTTATCCTATTTCTCAAGTCCCCTTTTTCCTTATTGATCTTCTGTCTAGACATTCTCTCTATTAATGAGGATGGTGTTTTGAAGTCTCCAAATATTTTTGTAGAGGTGACTATTTCTCCCTTCAGATTTGCCAGTATTTGCCTCATGCATTTTGGGGTATCTTTGTTAGGTGTGTAAATATTTATGATTGTTATTTCTCATGGTGGAGTTCCCCTTTTAATTAATATATAGTGTCCTTTTTTTGTCTCTTAAAGCAGCTTTTGACTTAAAGCCTATTTTATCCAATATTAGTATAACTATACAAGCTTTTTTTTTGTTACTTTTTGCATGAAATATCTTTTTCCATCCTTCCACTTTCAAGTTATTTGTGTCTTTGGGGCTAAGGTGAGTCTCTTGTAAACAATATATCTTTGGATCATGTGTTTTTTTTTTTAAATCCATTCTGCCAATCTATGTATTTTGATTGGGGAAGTTAATCTGTTAACATTCTGTGTTAGTACTGTAAAGGCAATAATTACTTCAGGTATTTTGTTGTTTAGTTTTATATGTCATATCTGGGTTTTTTGTTTCCTCTCTTTCCTTTATTGCAACCTCCTTTTCTGTATTGTTGATTTTTTGTAATGTATCTGCCTGATCCTTTTCTCATACTTGTTTCTGTATTTTTTCTTATACCTTCTCTGTGCTTACCTGGGGTTTATGTTACACAATCTACATCTGCAATCTACTAATTTGAAAAGATACCAATTTAGCTTCAATAACATTCACACTGTCTGCTCCCATATCTCTCTGTTTCCCCTTTTTAGTTGTTTTTATCCCAGTTTACCTCCCTATATTTCATCTCCATTATCATAAAATATGCCTTTTTCATGTTTATGTGTATTCTGACATAGTAATTAAAGAGTAGAGTTGCATATTAAGTTACAGTACTCTTGGGTTTTGCATTTAGCCTTTCAGATTATCAGTAAATGATAATCTTCATTTCTTCATACTACTCCAATCCACTCTCTCCTGCATTTTCCTTTCAGCTTGCCAAGCTCCCTTCAGTAATTCTTATAGGACAGGGCTTTTGTTGATGAACTATCTCCATTTCTGTTTATCTATGAATATTTTTAATTTTCCCTCATTTTTGAAGGATGATGAAGTTTTGCTGGATGATGAATTTTAGGTTGACAATTTTTCTCTTTCAATACTTTAAAAATATAGCACTGCCTCCTCACCTCCATGTTTTTGAGGAGAAATTAAAACTTGGTCTTATTGAGGATACTTTCTGTGTCATGAATCATTTTTCTCTTGCTGCTTTCAAGATTCTCTCTTTATCTTTGGCATTTGACATTCTGATTAGTATGTGATTCAGAGTAGATCTATTACAATTTATTGTCTGGAGTACATTGTACTTCTTGGACAAGTATATTTATGTCTATCATAAGAGTTGGGAATTATTTGGACATTATTTCCTCAAATATTCTATCTGCCCATTTTCCCTTACACTCTCCTTCTTGGACACCCATAATGCATATGTTTGTGCACTTCTTCCTGTCACTCAAACCCCAGAGACAGAGCTCAATTCTTTTTCTATTTTTTTATCTGTCTCTTCTTCTGACTGTATGATTTCAATTTCCCTCTCTCCAAATTTGCTGATTCTTTCTTCTGTCTGTTCAAATTTGTTGTGTTGTGACTCTAGTGTATTTTTCATTTCTATGTTATACCTATTACCCCCATAATTTGTTATGTTTCTTATTATACTTTCAAATTCTTCTTTATGCTCACACATTGTCTTCTTACCATGTCTTAGCTCTATAGCCATATTTTCTTTCTTGTCCTTGAATTGATTTAGGAGATTTGTTTGACATTCTTTGATTAGCTGTTCAAAATTCTGTGTCTCCTCTGAAGCTTTAATTTGCTCTCTTGACTGAGTCATATCTTCTTGTTTCTTATTATGGTTTGTAACTTTTTGATGATCTCTGAGCATTTAATTATCTTGATGAGTTAACTCTGAACTTCAGTATCTCCCTCTTTATTAAGGTTTTCTTGTTGATTGGCTTTGTGTTAAAGCTCTTCTTTGACACCTGGCACAACTTATTATGAACATTTAGAGTATCCCTTGTTCAACTGTTCAGATTTTCTCTGCTTTTCTTCATCTAATTCTTTCCCTAGATATGCAGTACAATTTTTAAGATTGTACTTTTTATGCAATTATTTCATCTCCAGAAGAAATCTTTCTTTCTACTGTTCCTTCTCTAAGAATTTTTATCTGTTCTGTTTTGTATGTGTGTGCAGAAATTTCTCCCTAGCCCCTATGATTTGTTTAAATCTTTTCCTCTCTCGGTGCCCCCTTTTCCTTATACTTTTTCATCCTTGGACCCATCATGTCCTACAGCAGTTCCATTTTTTCTCCCTTTTTCCTTTTCTGTGAGATTTCTGCCTCCAATTTCTTCCCTGTTAGGTAATGGAGGTAAAGAAAAGTTTTGTGGAATACAGTATATCCCCTAGGGTATCTCTTAGTACTACCATGCCCTGTGATTAAAATCAATGGAAAACTGTAACAATCATTGGTAGGACTACCAATGGCCCAGAAACTTCAGGAATGGAGGCTTGGGTCACCCCACCAGGAAAAGGACCACAGCCATCTAGGGTTTGCTGAGGGTGAAGGGAACACAAAATAAGCAGGTGAAGAAGGTAGCGGTAAGTATGAACTATGACCATGTGACCAGTTACAGAAATGAAGACTGTCATGGTATGACTATTTCTTCCTTGTCTTTTATCAGTCTGTTTGTATTTGAACATAAAGTGAATATCTTTGTTTCCTTCTCTATCTAATCCCCTTATCATATGACGTAAGTTGTATTGGTCATGTCATAGTCTTTAAGCTACAAGATATCAAATTTAAGAGTGAATATTACCCAAGGACTTGCACCCTATTCTGGTATAGTGTTTCCAGTTGTACACAGTATTTTTCTTAGGCAAAAAAATGAGTCTGTTATTATTTTTTATTTAGAGTTTAAGTATGGTTTCAGGTGATATGTACAACTACCAACTTGACAAGGGATGGGCTTTGATGGTTTGGTGTATGCATCAACTTGGCCAGTTAATGGTACCCAGTTGTCTGGTCAAGCAAGCCCTGGCATAACCATTACTACGAGGACCTTTCATGAACTGAAATCATCAGTAAGTTGATTGCATCTATGATTGATTACATCTACAACCAGCTAAGAGTGCTTTCAGCAATGAGAGGCATTTAATCCAATCATTCAAAGGCTTTAAAGGAGAAGTCAAAACAGAGACTCTTGCTTCACTTCAGCCACCATCCTCTCCTGGGGAATTCATTGAAGACATATCTCTGAGTTGCCAACTTGCAAACTGCCCTACAGAATTTGAAGTGGTGCATCCTCACAGTTGCATTAGACACTTCTACAAAATCTCATATTTACAGATACCTCCTGTTGGTTCTGTTTACCTAGAGAACCCTGACTAATAAACATAGAAGTGCATAATTCACAAGAGAAATAAAATTGGCTACTGTATTAGTTGGGGTTCTCTAGAGAAACAGAATCAACAGGGAACATTCACAAATATAAAATTTATAAAAGTATCTCATGTGACTGTGGGAATGCGGGGTCCAAAATCTGCAGAAAGAGAGCCTGTCTCTTCTGAATCCTCCTTAAAAGGCTTCCAGTGATTAGCTTGAGCATCACTCATTGTAGAAGACACTCTCCTTGGTGGATTACAAATGGAATCAGCTGTGGATGCAGCTGATGTGATCATGATCTAATTCTATGAAATGTCCTCATTCCAACAGACAGGCCAGCACTTGCCCAACCAGACAAACAGGTAACACCACTTGGCCAAATTGACCCATGAAGCTGACCATGACAGTCCACCCTTTGTCAACTTGGCAGCTATATATATATCACCTTAAACCATAACTAATTATTAAATAAAAAACATTGAAACACATTTTTTTTTCCTTTCACCTAACAATACTCAACGGTTCTGCATATAACTGGAAACACAGTGACTCTCTCCAGAAAAATGTGCAAGTCCTTGGGTTATATTTATTCTTAAACTTGATATCTTACAACTTAAATACTATAAGAGGAACAAAACGGCATCACAGTCCTCATTTCTGTAACTGATCATGTGATCGTAGTTCATATTTATTGCTACATTCTTCCACTACCCAGTCCATGTTCCCTTTACCCTCACTCAGCAAGCACTTCAGCTGGCCATGGTTCTTTGCCAGGTGGGGTGACCCAAACCTTCATTCCTGAAGTTTCAGAGTCATTGGTAGTCCTGCCTGGATTGGGTTGCTGCAGTTTTCCATTGATTTTAATCACAGGGCATGGTAGTACTAAAAGACATCCTAGGGAATCTCCTATATTCCAAGAAAACTCTTCTTTACCTCCATTATGTAGTTGCAGTCCTACCTCCCCCTGATAGTCAAGGTCAATCACTCCAGCCAAAATAATGTAATCCCTTTCTTGGCTTGTTGATCCAGTGGCAAAAAGTAGCCCAAAGTGACCGGGTGACAGTCTTAGATTCCAGTTCAGTAGAATCATTGTTGTTTCTCCTGGCAGAAGCACTCCCCATTTTGAAACTAAAACCTGTAGACCATCAGAGCTCAGAGTCACAGAGACAGGAAGCAAAAATTTTCCTAGTGGATCACTGTTGGGGACCAGAGGCTAACCTAAGATGGCGATTAAGCCAACATGGCCACCCCGGCTGATGCAATAGCACCTACATATTACAACAAGGTTCTTCACGGAAATAGGTTCCCGCCAAGACCTTCCCACCAGCGCGAACTCCCTCCTATCATAATGCTCCACATATCCTACTTCCCTCCCCAAGTCGGTATATATACACCCGGCTTGCTTAATAAAATTTGCAGCTTGATCAGAATCCTGTCTTGCTGTCCTTCTTGCATCTCTCTGTCCCATAGCCATTCTTCCCTCAGCAGGTGGCGGACCCCGTTGACTGTCCTGCGGGTCGGGACAGATCACTAGGGGTAATAGTGAGTGGTACCACTCCCATTTCCACCCCTTGGTTCCTGGACCCATCGATCTTGGCTATGGGAAAAACAGCACCATACAGCAGACACTGATTCAGAGCATATACAGCTTCCTGGAGAACATTACCCCAACCTTTCAAGGTATTGCCACCTAGTTGGCACTGTAATTGAGTTTTCAAAAGGCCATTCCACCATTCTATCAATCTAGCTGCTCCTGAATGATGGGGAACATGGAAAGACCAGAGAATTTCATGAGCATGTGCCCATTCCCGCACTTCATTTGCAGACAAGGTTATGACATAGGGCTGGAGAGTTGATATATCCCTGAGGTAGAACAGTGAAAGCATATTGCTGACCTTGCCAGCTGAAAGAAAACTGTTTCTGGTGGTCCTTACTAATAGCTATTGAGAAAGAAGCATTTGCCAGATCAACAGCTGCATACCAGGTACCAGGGGATGTATTGATTTTCTCAAGCAATGATACCACATCTGGAACAACAGCTGCAATTGGAGTTACCACCTGGCTGAGCTTATGATAATCCATTGTCATCCTCCAAGATCCATCTGTTATCTGCATAGGCCAAATAGGAGAGTTGAATGGGGATGTGGTGGGAATCACCACACCTGCATCCTTCAAGTCCTGAAGAGTGGCAGTAATCTCTGCAATCCCTCTAGAAATTCGGTATTGCTTCTGATTTACTATTTTGCTTGGTAAGGGTAGTTCTAGTGGCTTCCACTTGGCCTTTCCTACCATAATAGCCCTCACTGCATGAGTTAGAGAGCCAATGTGGGGATTCTGCCAGTTGCTCAGTATGCCTATTCCAATTATACATTCTGGAACTGGGGAAATAACTACAGAATGGGTCTGGGGGCCCACTGGACCCACTGTGAGACAGACTTGAAGTAAAACTCCATTGATCACCTGACCTCCATAAGCCTCCACTCTGACTGGTGTGTACTGGAATTAATGTCACCTCTGAACCAGTATCTAATAATCCCTGAAATATCTGATCATTTCCTTTTCCCCAATGCACAGTTACCCTGGTAAAAGGCCACTGGTCTCCTTGGGGAAGGCTTGGAGGAAGATTAACAGTATAAATTTGTGGCAGTGTAACAGGGTTCTCCCCCAAAGGAACCTGGCCTCCCCTTCATTCAAGGGGTTCTGGATCTGTAAACTGTTTCAAGTCTGGAAATTGATTAAGGGGCTGTGACTCCGTGTTTTTGTAATTCAGGTTAGATTTCTGTTCACTTGACCAAGAACTCTTTTATTTATACAGCTCCAACAAGAATTTAGTAGACTGCCCTTCTATTGTATTTCTAGGTACCCCATGATTTACTAGCCAATGCCACAAATCTCTGCAAGTCATATAATTTTGACTTCTGCTTTGAGTTTGCTGTCTATTATAATAGCCACGTCTATCCTGTCTTTGGTGATTAAGTGCTGCCACCTGGCTTCTGCCAACACAATAGCCTGTCATCCCCATTATGTTTAAGGATTCCAGCTCAGTGACAGCAGTTCCTACAGTAAAATCTGACCTACAGAGAAGTGCAACCACAGAGCTCTTCAGGGATGATGGTGCTAGTTTCACAAATGTATTTTTCACTGTTCTGGTAAAAGGTGCATCCTCTGGACATTCTTGGGGTGAAAGAGCAGGCTTTGTATGATAAATCCACTCCAACATTCCAATCTCTCTAAACCTCTGGATCCCCTCATCTACATTATACCAGGGCAGTTCTGGCATTTCAACCTCAGGCAATGTTGGTCACCTTTTGATCCATGTTTCAACCAACCATCCAAACAAACTGTTAATACCTTTTCTAACCCCTTGAGCTATAACATTAAATACAGAATCTCTGCTTAGTGGGCCCATATCAATAAATTCAGCCTGATCCAGCCTTATATTCCTCCCATAATTATCCCACACTCCTAAAATCCATTGCCACACATGTTCCCCTGATTTCTGTCTATATAAATTGGAAAACTCACACAGTTCTTTTGGAGTGAACATACCTCCTCAAGTGTGATACTTTGTACCTCACCTTTAGGAGGCTGTTGGGACTTGAGTCTAGTTATAAGTCTGGAAGAAATGAGGGGTGGTGGGGGGTGGATCATGAAAAGAGTTAGAAATATCTTCCAAGCCATTTGCTTCAGGACATTCATTTTCAGTTTCATCTGGTGAAACAGGATTAATCACTCTAGGGCTAATCCCTTCAGGAGGAAGTTGGGTGGAAAACTCCTCAAGGCAGGCTGGAGGCAGTTTGTCCTCAGGGCAAACTATTACAGGGTTATCTAGAGAAGACTCAGTGTGACCTAGGGTTTCAATCTCACCCCTGACATCACTATCAATCCATATGTCACCATTCCATTTTTCAAGGTCCCACTCTTTTCCAATCAATGCCCTCAATTTAATGGCAGACATCATGCAACATTGAGATTTCAGTTTACGTTGTAAAGTTGCTTCTCTAACAATAAGATTCTGAGTCTGATTTTCAGAGATCTCAAGTCAGTGGCTACAGGAAATAAGATTTTCCTTCAGGATACTCACAGAAACGTCCATATCTGTCAGACGGTGCTTAAGCTTCTTGTTTGAAGCCTTAAGTCCATCCCTTTCACTCTTTAATGTACCCAGTGTATCTAACAACAACCGGCCAACATTTCTATACCTCTTATTTCCACAAAACTCTGTAAAGGTGTCAAAAACATTATCCCCCAGAGCCTGGCTTCATACAAGTGAAGCATTAGGAGAATCGAATGGTGATATTTTGTCTATCTCTTTTGCCAACTCACTCCATGGATTGGGAGTGTCATTCTGATTATGGGAATCAGAGTCCTTAGTACCTTTGAGTCCAGTCAGAGTAGAAAATCATTCGTAAAAACCCTTTTTAAGATTCTGTTTCATAAGAACCACTCCTGGTACCAAGATGTATTAGTTAGGGTTCTCTAGAGAAACAGAATCAACAGGGAACACTCGCAAATATAAAATTTATAAAAGTATCTCACATGACCATGGAAACACGGAGTCCAAAATCTGCAGGAAGAGAGTCTGTCTCTTCTGAATCCTCCTTAAAAGACTTCCCGTGATTAGAATGAGCATCACTCATTGCAGAAAACACTCCCCTTGGTGGATTATAAAAGGTATCAGCTGTGGATGCAGCTGACGTGATCATGATCTAATTCTATGAAAAGTCCTCATTGCAACAGACAGGTCAGAACTTGTCCAAGTAAACAAACAGGTACCACCACTTGGCCAAGTTGAAACATGAAGCTGACCATGACAGCTACCTAGTACACTTTTAAGTTCAAACTCTTTAGACATTAAAAAGGTAAAAGAAAATGAGATAACTTTTTCACCAATCATATTAATGAATATTTAGACAGATTATTATATATAGTGATGATGAGAACCTTTGGAAACAGACTACACCTTTGGCTCCATTGATGAGTCTAAATTATACTAGCTTCCTAGAAAGAGCTTTAGCAATGTACAAAATGAGCCTTTTAAATGATCACTTCTTTTTACCATATGCAGGTGAATATTTATGTATTGGGATATTGGTCAAAGTATGAGTAATAACACATTTACTAACAGAAATTGAATTAATCTACCTATGTACAAGCATACACACACAGACTAGGATGGAATGCATAAAATATTTATGGTATTTATTACTGGTAGTGATATTTTGGGTAATTGTACTTTTCTTCCTTTTGCTTCTCCAAATTTTCTAATTTCTCTGATACTATATTATGTAATATTGTATTCTTTATGTTTTTCTCTGTTCTCTAAAGTTTCTCTAATTTTTTTTTCTAGGTAGGAAAAAGTTGTGATTTTTTTACAGAGGAAACAGTACTTAAAATACAGAAGTATAGGAAATGTTTAAATGCACCTGGATTTTTAAGTATTGAAAATGTTTTATAAAAACTAACTTTGGCTGATACTGATATTCAACAAAAGACAATAAAATCCTGCCGTATTAAATCTGAATTGTTCCGTAAGAGAAAATGCTGGGCTATTTGGCAAATCTTCATTCCAGAAGTGAGTCAGTCAATTTCATATTATCTCTGAGTCTTTGTCGTTTACTTCCCACCCATAGACTCAATCTCCGGTTGATAAACTACAGTGTTGCTTCCAGTCCCTCTATTATTTTCTGTCCGGGGTCCACAGGCAGTTCACTTGTTCTGGGCCTTAAGATGGCTGTGTTTATTCAGGAATTCCTGAATATTCCAGTGTGCTCTAGGGAGGTACTAGTTCATTACAACGTTTGTCCTCACATGCACAGTCCTGGAGACTTGCACAATCATCCCCCTGGGAATTGCTAGTGGTTTAAAAAAAAACAAAATTAATTTCATGAGCTTCAAATGGGTCCTGATCCTAAGAGTGAAAATCACTAGACCAAAAGATATGGAGGATCTCACTGACAACAATCACAATAACAGTAATAAATGCTCACAGTCAGATGTGCAGAGATGGAGCTAAGGGTCAATCCACACAGAATGGTGTATTCATCAATATTGGTTCCCCTGTGCAAAGTTTCTGGAAGTAATAATCTAAAAAAAAAACAGTGGTGTTAGGTAGTATGTAGAATTTATGTTAAATACCATTGAATACCTGACTGAGTCAGCTATATCTATTTCAATCCTTTTTGATTCTATTTCAATCCTTCCAATCACAATAAACAAAAAGCCACTACTGTCAATTCCTACAAAAGTTTTTTTTTTTACATGGGCAGTCACCGGGAATCGAACCCGGGTCCTCTGGCATGGCAGACAAGCATTCTTGCCTGCTGAGCCACCATGGCCCACCCTTAAAAATTCTGTATACTTTTTTAATTGATAAAAAATGTAAGGAAAAAAATACTCTGAGGTAAGTGCAAGTATATTCCCATTCTAAAGATTAAGACATTGACTTAGAGAGAAATTAAGTAACTTATTCTAGGTCACACTGCTAGTAAGTGACAGAGTCAGGATTTTAACCCACGTAAACTAATTTATGCTGTTAACTACTACGTTATGATTCAAAGGGTTCAAAAGGCTATATGATGAAAAGTAAAGCTCCTTTGTACTCTATCCCCACCTATACACTCATTATCTTCTCCTAGATGACAAACCACAGTCACCAGTTTCTTGTAAACTCTCCCAGTTATTCTAGACATATAATAAACTAATATAAAAACCACTGTGTACATTATAAATGAAAACTTTTTCCAGAGTTTTGACAGCTCTGTTATATTCTATTGTAGTGATGCACCCTAACTTATCAACCCTTATTGAACATTTATTTATTTCTATGTCAAACAGTGTTTCAATAAATAATCTTTTACATATGCTACAGTCATAAACATAATTGTAGAATCATTTCTAGAAGTATAACTGTTAGGTAAAAGGATATGGGCAATATTTATATTCATATTAATAGAATGAGAGTATGCCTCAGAATTAGAGTTTTTAATAAGCCACAATATCCAGCTAGGTGTTAGTAACATTTCTTTCATTTCCATCGTTTTTATTTTTAAGTAAGGTTACCAAATATTTATGCCAAGTGACTCTACCTTCCTATTTATAAAAACAACGTAAACTTTTATTTTAGTGAAAACCTGAGTCAATTTTTAAAATATTCATTGTGTGAATATTAAAGGTATTACCTAAGTGGGTAAAATGTGGGAAATACTTTTACTGAACACCAATAGCTTCCTTGAACTCCCTGAAACAGAAGGAAAGGAGAGGAGTGGGAGTTATAATCACTTTTAAATGCCTCCAGATTCTCTTTTGTAGTTTTTAAATATTTTCTTGATTACAAGAAACAGGTGCCTTCACTCTAGCTGGGTACCACCTGGCTCACAGTCATTCTTGACAACTAGTTTGACAACTTGAGCCTTATTCAAAATGGCTAAAACTCAGATGTTTCTTCCTGGTGATTTCATCTCACTCATAGATTATACTGACCTCTTATTTTAATTCATGCCAACCCTTTTCTGTTCTTCCCCACAAAGCTCGATAAATGTTGACTACCCAATATGTTTCTTCAAGCTTTCTGCAACTGACTATATGAATGAATTCTACCCATACATATGTTTCACAGATATTTATTGGCATTGCTGGGCCTAAAATTTGGCTGTCACTCTCAGTTTTGCAGAACATTCTCGAATTCAACTGCATTGCCATCATCTAATACGTCTTTAATGTGTCTAAGATACACTTAGCATACAATATATTCCCTGTCCCACACAGCTATTCTGAATAATCTTGCCCCAAAATATATCAGCCACTTTGGATGTGGTCTAGCCCTGTTGCACCCAAAAGTACTTCAGAATCTATTGAAGTCCTAGGTAAGAAATTTAGTTAAAGGAAAATTAAAGCGCATGGGTATACAGTTTACTTTTCATGATTCTTTTATACATATATCCTTTAGTAATTTCAAGAATGCTCAACTGTAAATTGTAACTCACTTTGGACTTTGAATTTGTTTCAGAATTATATTCTTGATTCTGTATTATTATATCATATATTATCATATTAAATTATTAGCCAAATATAATGTGCAAATTCATTTGCAGAAGATTTTTCTGCATTTGCAGAATTTGTCTGAAAGACTACTTTTTCAGATCCCAGGTTGAAAACATTTATTTATACAAACCATGCACTGCCAATTTATGGCTATACTACTGGCGAGTGTTTTTTGTTCTTTTTTTTTATGTTTCCATGAAGATTAAAGTTTAAAAATTTGGGGAATCCAAGAAAGTGCCGCTGCTACTTGTTATTTTCAAAAAACAAGTTATTATTTTTCAAAACCATCTCTATTTTTATTCAAACTATAGATTGACTATATTACTTTTTTTCTTTTTACCATTGGATAAAAATGTAGTATTGATGAAACCAAATTCATGGTCTAAAATCCACCCCCCAAAAAATAAACTACAAACTCTCCAGACAAAGATTTTCTTAAAATTATCACATAATTTCATTTCAGTGTGTCATGCCAGGTTTCAATTTTATCCCCAATATTTCCTGATACAATTTAAGTGTATCACATTTTTCTTTTTAATCACTCTACAGATAAATAGAACTGTCCTTTTATCAATTCTTCAAATCCCTTTTAATATTATTTAAAATATTTGCTACAAATTGGCTCTTTTTTCCTAGCTATATACCACATATCTCTTGGTAGAGTTATTGTCCATATTGTGTCAGTAATTGGCCTTGATCCTAACAATGAATGCTTAATTGAAGGAATTAATGAAGATCACATCCTTGCCATCATACTTCAGAGGATGGGTCTGGACTGGCTGAGTCCCTTACTTTGTAATAGTCCTTGTGGCCGGTACTTACTGAGTACCTGCTATGTATCAGGCACTGCTGTAAACCTGGAAACACACACTATTTCCTACAAATGTTGCAACAATCCTGTGATATAGATACTATTACAGATAAAGAAACTGAAGATTAGAAAAGTGAAACATTTACCCAATAATGTATAACTCATATGAAGCCGAACTGGGACCCAAACCAGGACTGACAAGCCAAACCCTTAAATGCAATGCTCTTCTTTTGCTAAACTGATGAAGTCAGATCCGATTGATGTATATTTGGTCTCAAAGGAGATGGAAAAAAAAATCTATTCCAAGGTCACACATTGCAATATTAATATTAATCAGTCAGTAAACTACAGGTGGACATTGATGATTTAAAAGGAGATAATTGTTTTTGATGAACAATTTATTCCTTATTATTGGAAATTACTAAAATATATCTTACAAACAACTGGTTAGTTTCTGCCACTATTATCCTAACTTAATTTGTTCTCCATTCAATTCCATTGCTTGCTGATTCCATTTTCAATTTGTGCTTCATTGTGATCTCTGTAGTCTTTGCTTTTTTTTTACTCCTAAATCTTCATCAGGAATTCATAGTGCAGCAATGCAGAACTTCATTTCAAATGCAGATAGATTATCATTTGTATTATGATTGTGTGTCTGCCTTTCTCTATAGGTACATCCATATTAATTGCATACAAAATTCTTTTAAGAAGCATAAAATTGGTTAATCCAATTTGTAGGTTAATCCTCTACAATTTAGGTAAAATTTTATATTTATAGAATATCTTAAAAGTTTTGAGTGGCTTCTTAGAACAAGATACTAAAGCATAGAAAGATTTTTCTTTTCTTTTCTTTTCTTTTTGGCAGGGGTACCTGGAGTTAGAGGGTAGTGTTGGCACTGAAACTCCAGGCTATTCAGTTGCAACTCCCCCATCTGTTTCCTAATACACCGAAGAACAGAGACAACCAAAGGTTTAAATAAACAAGAAAGCCAGATATTCATTAATTAAGCTAAATTCCTCACTTATCTTTCCTCTGAATATAGCATGTTATCACTACTGTCTTGTACTATTAGACATATAAATATATATACACCTAAAAATACAACTGCATTAATTTTAGAAACTACCTAGAAGTGAACTGTATAGTAGAAAAATATGATGCTATAATAATATGTTGGTTTAGATAGCTTTTTTCAAATGCAGTTTAATATTTGGCTTGTGATGTGAAAAAGGAACATAATAAAGATTGCTAGATTTTATTTTCAAATTCCTTATATAGTGGTCATTAAAAGAGGCATATATTGGCATAATTGATTTATTAGTTTGTTCAATTAAATGTTAACATTATACTATCAAGGAGCTCATATAAAAACTCAGATTTCCAGCACTGTTTCAATCATGAAGTCTGGTTACAGTGGGCACCGTGTCCTGTGTGGTTGAGATTTTGTTGTCCCCTTTAGAAAGAGGATGCAACTCCAGTTTACAATCATCTCCCTTGGCCTGCTTTCACTGACTTAAGTTACCTGCCTCGCTTTTGTTGAAAATGGAATTTGTAGCTCTGAAAGAACTTAATGGGCTCTGAAAGGTATCATAAGAAATACTACCCAAACCAATAAAGTATGGTGAATCAAGTGATAGATGGATTCATTACAAAACCTCAACAAAATCCATATGCACTTTGGTTGGCCTAAGCCTGCTAGGCCACTAGGAGACGGATCTAAGATATCATAAACTATGAAAGACCTACAAGGACCAGATTTGCCCCCCCCCCCCCCACCGCCGGCCCCCCGGCCCCCGACCAACCCGAGGTTCTTTTCCCCCTACAAAAAAAAAAATTTAAACACAATGAATTAGGAACCTTAGAGAATTTAGCTTTTAGCATGTCGATAAATATTACTTGTTTCCAATAAGGCCTGAAAATCCTTGATTAAAGTGAGCTTTTTTAGCCAACAATAGAATCATTCTAGTATCTTAGAAACCTTCAAAACGCATCTATTCTTAATAGAGTCCTCTGGCCCAAGGGTGTCTCATGAAATAAACACGGCCCTCAACACTGTGCCCAAAAAATGGAAGAAAATCTCAAAATCTAATCCCAAACAAGGTTATGTCCAGTGAGTTCCCTAGCACATAAGAGGAACAGTATAAAAAGAAATTTCAAAAAAACAGAAGTATTCTCCTGTGTTTATTGTTATGCCATTTATAAAATAAGAAATATTAGTAGAAATTACCTTCCAGAGTCTTTCAGAGCTATTGTCCTGTCTTAACCCTCAACATGATGTAAAACTGTCAAGACTGAATAGAATTTGACCTCATTAAGAGTGGCTTTCCATCATGTTGACACTGATTAAGGGCTTAGTTTACATTTAGGGAAGGCCCCGCCTTTAAATGACATTTACATTAATTCATCCCATATTACTGAAAGAAAAGCTCAGTCATAATGCATTGTCAGGTATTTTTATCTCATGCAAGAGCTTGTTCTCATGAGCAATTATAATCTAATTAAGGTCATTAATGTTTATTCCTTTGGGATATACACAGTTATTCATAGACATCAGAATATTTTATGTTTTTCCATCTACTATATAATTTATATTTTGTTTCTCACTTCTCAGACTCTTCAAGAGTTATTTTCCTGTCACCCTAAAATAGAAATGTACCTCGTGGCAATGTTTTCAATATAGCTATTTGCAGTTAAATTGAATAAAAAATGAATAATGTGTTTATTAAGGGTATCGGGAGTGGAGACGTAACTTTTCTCATTATGTTATATTACTGTTTCTGCTGAGCTACATGATATTAATAATTTTATAACATAAATAGTAGACTAAGTTTTGAAAAGTCATAACATCTACAAGAGCATACCTGGATTGGAAATTCTTTCACCTAGTGGCAATAGCTTTTAAATCAAAGTAAAATATAAATATGGTAAAAAAAACTGTTTAAATTTTATTTTCCTGGAAAGTGATTTCATTTTTTAAAACTAGAATATACTTTAACATTGATATTATAACAATTCTATGAATATATCCTCCAATATACCTAAAGGGACCTTAATCAAATAATACATTAGAAAAGTAAGACCAGAAAAAGAAATTTCCTCATACAGTCCACTTAGCATTGTACAAATCACATGTTCTATTTCAAAGAACAGATAAGCTTAAATATTAGTGGATAATAATGGCTTAACTTCTTTGAGAATTTACTGTGCTAGACACCAGTTTAAATGCCTTGCATTACTTCATTAAATCCTCACACCTTACTAGTATTACCATCTCTTAACAGAAGATAAAACTGAGGCATACAAAGGTTAAATAGCTTGCCAAAAGCCAACTAACTAGCAAATGATGGAGTTAGGACACAAACCCATAACGTTTGATCCGGTGCCTGGAATGCTTCTGTCTTTTCTTATGCTATACTCTCTCTTAAATTTAGGGTCCCTGCCTTTTCAAAATTGTTGTCATTCAAGTACTAAGAGTTGTGAAACCCTCAGGCTGTCCTTCACCAAGGACAGCTTCTGTGACAATATTGCGAGGTATTTTCAAAAACTGAGTCATTTAAATTCTGTAAACTCTCTCTAGTTTCTTACTCTGCAAAATGGAACCTACCTGAAAAAACCATTTTGAGGATTTAACAAGTAACGCACGTAAAGCATTTTAGCCAGTATCTGGCTATAGCAAGCACTCATCAAATGTTGGCTACTAGTATTACTATGGATTTATGTTTAACAAAGAGAGGGCATTTACAGGGTGCTCTATTAAGGAGTCAAGAGATTCCCCTGCTTCAGCAGACAAAAACACGATTTTATGTTTAATACAAGGTGGTGTACAAGGTTTCAGTTTTTTTATTGAACACTAAAAGGTGGGGGGAGGGTGGGCAGTTTTTTAATAAAGTGGATATGCTCCATGAAATAACCAATGATCCTGGACTTGCATATCTTTCCAGTAGATTGAGAATACAAATTAAATAATAGGAAAGCACTTGTGCCTTTTAAACTAAATTTTAAACTAATATTTTTGAATAGCATCCAAAGTGATAGTGAACCAGAATTCTATTCTAAGTTCTATTGCCTTTAATTCCTACAATATTCTACAAAAAAACAACAAAGGATAGTTAGAAAACAATGTATTGAAATAGTATCCTGTGTTTATGTCCTCCCTGTCTACATGGGAAATATTTTTAATAATATTTTCATCCAAATTTACCAATTCTTAATTTGTGAGCGTCTATAGCATTAGTGGCTTCCCAATTTTCAATCTCTTCAAAGACAGATGACAATTTTAACTGAGGTACATTACAATAGAATGAAAAAAGTTAGAATTGCTTTAGTAGGCACTAATAAAGTTTAAGCTTCGGGGCCATTCAATTATATGGGATGGGGCGGGCTGCGGTGGCGCGGTGGTGCAGTAGCAGAGATCTTGCCTACCATGCCAGAGAACCAGGTTCATTTCCTGGTGCCTGCCCATGTAAAAAACAAATAAACAAGCAATCATATAGGATCCTTCCAGGATCCTGGGAAGTGAAAATGGAGATACATTTAGTTTGAGTTTAGTGGGAGTTACATGGTTCACAGTCCCTTCCCTGTAGAGCTAAGACAGTCATTGCTATCTCTCCTGGTATAGAAATGGCTCCCAAGAATAACCCTACTGCCTAATGTAGTGAATTACACAGCACTGTTTTGTAAAGGTAAAAGCCAGAGATCATATAACAATATATATCTATGATCCTCAGTACTGAAAGTATATGGGTATGGAGGAGAAATGAGATTGTAAATGTATGTAGCTAGAAGCTAGTCTGTGGAAAATTATTACAGAGATGTCTTAAAAGCAGTTAATCAATAAAAATGTCATTCCTCTGGATCGTGAGATGCTTGAGGGTTTTTTTTGTTTGTTTGTTTTCAGTCTTACTAAATTTGCAATTCGTTGCTTTTCCTCCTGATACTAAATAAATATGGGCTTTTGTTCCTAATTTTGCAGTTGTAATGGTGCATTATTTCACTTTAAAAAGCTTCCAAATTGCATAAGCTTCAAGGTCAGGTCTCATGAAATCTGGATCCACACCCACGAAAAGGTACAATGGTCTGATTATTCTATCTCCATACCTCTTCCAGATAGAGGCACTTTGATGGTTAATTTTGTATCAACCTGGCTAGGTTATGTTGGCCAGTTGCTTGGTCAAACACTGGCTTAATTGTCACTGTGGAGGGTTTCATAGATAGGATTAGCCTTTATCATCTGTAACACCTTAAGTAAAGGAGATTTCCCTCCATATTGTGAGTGGGCCTCATTTAATTAGTGAGAGGTCCTAATAGCAAAAATGGAGCTTTCCAGAGGTCAAAAGAATTTCTGTCTTAAGCCTTCAACATCAGTTCTTACTTGAATTTCCAACCCACCAGCTTCCCCTAAGGAGTTCAGACTCAAGACTTCAACATCACCTTTACCAGAATTTCAGCATACAGCCAGTCCTACAGAATTCAGATTTGCCAGTCCCCACAGTCACCTGGGCCAATTCTTTATAAATTTATTAATTATAAATTTTTATATCTATGCACATACATATATATACACGTAAACACATGTATACTGTTGGTTGTTCATCTGAAGAACCATAACTGATACAGTTATCTGTAGGGTCAAATGAAATCTTTCCCATGGAAAATGCAAATCTTCTATGAAAAAAGAAAAAAGATGTATGAATAAATCAGAACCAGCAAGATTAAGAAATCTTTAAAAACAATCAATATTTTTAGTATGTCAGCACAGTGGTCTCTATTTACATTCATTTCATCATACCATTCCTGTAATTAAGGTTTGCGATGATTTTTATCTTTGCTATGACCTTTTAGTATGGAAGATATTAATCTTATTATAAAATTAATCCTTTTGGAATATACTAACCATCTGAAGGTAAAAGCTGGCAAAATTTAAGCTTCATAAAACAATACCTACACAAGCATAAATATAAATATAGGAAAACATAGAAGTCTGTCTTCAATTTTTCAATTTGGAGAAGATCAAAGGAAGAAAGACTCCAATCCAGAACTTTCCAAAAGAGTTCAATTCATTCCAGAGAAGAGTTGCCCAAGTCTACACAAGCTTCACTTGAAGGTCATCCCAAAATATCACCTCAAAAGATCTAAGTGGCCCTAAGGTCTCCAACCTTCCAGAGAACCCCAAAGGCTGGTATCAATGAACAAATACTTGCAAAAGATCTATTGAGCATTGTTCTAGAAAGCAAATGCTACTTAAAAGCCCATAGTAGCTTTATAATTTTATAGTAATTGACATTACAAGAGAAATGATCATGGGTTTATTAGATACTACCAGTAGATTGTATACTTGTTTAATTGATTCCTTGGGGGAAAGGGAGAAGGGTTAATGATATTGTACACAGCATGATTTAAAATAAACAACTATAATTTGAAAACACAGCATAAGGCATTCCAATGTGCCATTCCTCCACAAATCTTTGAAAAGCTGGTAAAAAAACTGGCAGAACAGTCTTTCTCAAAACTCTAGAAAATAGTTGAAGAGATACAGTCACTAAGTGCAGAATCAAGAGAATGCAGCTTTACCAAAAAGCAGAAGAAGCTCCTGGGGCCCTTGCTGCCCCTTCCCTAACCCCTCCCTGGTGAGGCATGGTGTTGAGCCAGCCTGCACTCCCATTGCGGTACCTGCCCCTGTTTCCACAGGAGCAGAAAAAACCCTGTGCACATACTGCAGTGTCTATACATCAGTGCCAGTCAATCAAGTGGCAGCCAGAAAGATAATTAAGAAACATTTTTTGAGCTCACTCTCCTGACCTGCAGGCATAAGTACCTTATGCACAGCTCAAGCAGTTTAAGAAACAATTAAGTTTAAAAAAAAAAAAGAAAAACGCCTGGGGCAAAGGATTCCTGCTTTAAATCACGCCATAGAGAACCTGGGAGTGGAAGAAAGTCCATTCCACAGACAGTAGAGAGAGCATTCAAATCCACATCAACGGGGGCATTCTTAAGGCCAAAAGCCAACTCAAGCCCAGGAAAAGATGCAAGTGCAGAAAAGATGGAAAGGACCCCGCCTTTTGCACTTACCTTGGGCTGACTTCTCAATAGGTGGGCTGAACTCTGAAGGAGACCCTGGTCAACACAGAGTTAATTTACAAAAAATATGAAAGGTGATTTTACATTTGTATTTGTAAGCTTCTGGCACTCAAAGAAATTTCTATCATAACACTAGCTGGATACAAACTTAAGGAACAGAGAGCTAAGGGACTAAATGACAGATTTAATACTTCAAAAATATTAAAATGAATAGAGTACAATAAAGATTATAAGACAAACAAAGAAGTAGGAGATGACAGCCCTTGCAAAGGAATAAGATAAAAATCCAGAAATCATCAATGAAGAAGACCAGACTTTAAATTTATCAGAGAAAGAATTTTTTTTAATGATCTTCAATATGCTCAAGGACATAAAGGAAAACACAAAGAAAGAAAGGATATCAGGAAAACAATGACTGAACAACATAAGACTCCCAATAAAGAGAGAAAATTTTTTTGAAAAAACTAAACAAATACTGCAGTTGCAGAACATAGTAACTGCAATGAAGAATTCCCTAGGTTACAGCAGATTGTATTTGGCAGAAGAAAAAATCTGTGAGTTCAAAGACAAGACAATTGAAATGATTCAGGCTAAGGGGCAGAAAGAAAAAGTAAGTTTTGAAGGGAACAGACATTAAGAGACACCATAAAGCATACCAACATACTCATTATAGGAATGCCAGAAGGAGAAGAAAGAGAGAAAGGGACAGAAAGAATATTCAAAGAAATAATAGTAGAAAACTCCCCCAAAATTTAACAAAACCCCTGAGTGTGCATATTTAAGAAGGCAAATGAAATCCAAACAAGATAAACTCAAATACAAACATGCCCCAACATACAGTAGTCAAATTGTTAAATTTTAAGGACAAGAAAATTCTAAAAAAGTTGAAAGAAAATCAGTGTGTGATGTCTGAGGGAGTTTCACTAAGATCAGGTTTTGATTTCTCATCAGAAACCAGGAAGGAAAGAAGGCAGTGGGATGAAATACTTAAAGTGCTGAAAGAAAATGATTCTAAATATAACTGGTATGATGTCCTCCAAAAACGGGTGAGGGTTTAAGACCTGCCCTATAAGTGATGCTAAAGGGAATCCTTCAGAATGAAAAGAAAGGACACAAGGCTGAGGATCAAAGCAGCATAAAGAAATAAAGACCTCCAGTAAAGTTAACCATATGGAAAATTATAAATGCCGGTATTGTTGCATTGTACTTTTTGGCAAAAGAAAGTCATACATTTCCGGTAGTTACTTGAAATGGATTAAACTCCACAGTCAAAAGACAGAGATTGGCAGAATGGATATAAAAGCATGTGCTATTTGAAAAAACACTTTAAATTCAAAGACACAAATAGGCTGAAAGTGAAAGGATAGAAAAAAAAAAAAAAACATGCAAACAGTTTAAAAAAAAAAAAAGTAAGCTGGGATAGCTATACCAATATCAAATAAAATCAACCTGAAGACAAAACTGCTAAGAAGGACAAATTAAGGTCACTATATCCTGATAAAGAGGACAAATCAACAAGAAGGCATAACAACATATATATATTGGGCAAAGGCCCAAATGATATGAAGCAAAATTGACAGATTTGGAGAAAGAAATAAATGGTTTTATATTAATAGCAGGACACACCACTTTAATAGTGAATAGAACATCTAGACAGAAGATCAGTATGAAAATAGAAGATTTTAACAATACTATAAATAGCTAACCCTAACAACATATAGAGAATACCTTACCCAACAATAGCAGAATAAAATTCTTCTTTAGTACCCTTGGATTGTTCTCCAGGGTAGATCATACATTAGGGGAAAAAACAAACTTCAGTAAATTAAAAAAATATTGAAATGCAATTTATTTTCTCCAACCAAAATGGAACAAAGCAGGAAATAAATAGCAGAGGGAGAAATGGAAAATTGACAAATTTGTGGAAAATAAATAATGTACTCTGTGCTGGTTTGAAAGGAAGTATGCCCCCTAGAAAAGCCATGTTTTAATCAAAATATCATTTCATAAAGGTAGAATAATCTCTATTCAATACTGTATGTTTGAAACTGTAATCAGTTCATCTTCCTGGATGATGTGATTTAGTCAAGAGTTGTTGTTAAACTGGATTAGGGGATGACATGTCTCCACCCATTTGGGTGGGTCTTGATTGGTTTATTGGAGCCCTATAAAAGAGGATATATTGGGCGGGCCGCGGTGGCTCAGCGGGCAAAGTGCTTGCCTGCTATGCCGGAGGACCTCGGTTCGATTCCCGGCCCCAGCCCATGTAACAAAAACGGAGAAACAAAATACAATAAAACAAGAAAATGTTTAAAAGATGTTTCCCTTTCTTCCTCCCTTCTATCCTTCCTTCCTTCTCTCTGTCTTTCCTTTAAAAAAAAAAAAAAAAAAAAAAAAAAAAAGAGGATATATTTTAGAGAATGAGAGATTCAGAGAGAGCAGTGAATGCTGCAGCACTACGAAGCAGAGTCCACAAGCCAGTGACCTTTGGAGATGAAAAAGGAAAATTCCTCCCGGGGAACTTCATGAAACAGGAAGCCAGGAGAGAAAGTAGCAGATGATGCCTTGCTTGCCATGTGCCCTTCCAAATGAGAGAGAAACTGTGACTGTGTTTGCCATGTGCCTTTCCAGATGAGAGAGAGACCCTGAACTTCATCGGCCTTCTTGAACCAAGGTATCTTTCCCCGGATGCCTTAAATTGGACATTTCTATAGACTTGTTTTGATTGGGACATTTTCTTGGTCTTAGAACTGTAAACTAGCAACTCATTAAATTCCCCTTTTTAAAAGCCATTCTGTTTCTGGTATATTGCATTCCAGCAGCTAGCAAACTAGAACATACTCCTAAACAAACAATGCATAGAAAAAGAAATCACAGGAGAAATTAGAAAATATCTTGATGCAAACGGCAAAGAAAATACAATATGCTAAAACTTAGGTGATGCAGGAAAGACAGGGCTGAGAGGGAAATTTATAACTCTAAATTTTTACATTAAAAAGACAAAAGTTCTCAAGTCAGACACTTAACCTCAAAATTGAAAGATCTAGAAAAAGAAGAACAAACTAAATGAAAAGGAGCATAAGGAAATAAATAGGAAAGATTCAAGCAGAGATAAATGAAATAACGAATAAAAAACAATAAAGAGAATCAATGAAACCAAAAGTTAGTTCTCTAAAAATGTCAGAACAATCAATAAATCTTTAGCTAGATTGACAAAGAAAAAAATGAGAGAGGAGGCAAACAACTAAAATAAATGAAGTGGGGAGTGGACATTAAACTGATCCCATAAAAATAAAAAAGGATCATACAAGGATACTATGAGCAATTGTACACCAACAAATTAGATAAACTAGATGAAATGAACAAATTCCTAGAAACACAGAAACAACTTATACTGACTCCAGAAAAATGAAAGCTATCAATAGTAAGGAAAGAGATAGAATCAGTAATCAAAACCCTATCAACAAATAAGGCTCAGGAGAAAATGGTTTCACTGGTGAATTGTACCAAACATTGCAAGAATTTACACCAATTCTGCTCAAATTATTCCAAAAGTCTGAAGAGGAGGGAACATTCCAAAACTCATTCTAAAGCCAGATAAAGATTGTGGAGAGCCGCCTCCCGGGTTTGGCCTAGTGGACACGCTGCAGCCTGCTCTAGAGTTCCCCCCGCCCATCGAGTGAGCCAAGATGGCGCTCACATCCTGCTTCCGCAAATGACGTACGCGCCCACCAACCCTATCTTCCAATCACCTCTGTATACGTGGCACTAACCTATTGGGTTTGGGCACAGTATATAAGAGGTTACCCGGACAGGGTGGGGGGAGACGACCCATAGGGAGCCGTACCTGACGGCCGTATAGAGGTTGTTCCCCCGCGGGGTATTCTGTCCCGCGCGGAATTTGTAACAGAGCTTGCAAGCTTAGCTCCAGTAAAGGTCTGTGCTCACAACTGCAGCGTGTCTCGAACCCGTGTCTGTCACTTGAGTCGGTTTGTCTGCGTCTGCCTCTCTCTCCCTCCTGTTCCCTCCGCCGGCCGGGGACCAGAAGCTGAGCGAGACGGCGCCGGACAAAAGATGTCACAAGAAAAGAAAATTGCACACAAATATATGAATATATGCAAATATTCTCAACAAAATACTAGCAAACTGAATTCAACAGCATATTAAAATAATTATACATCATGATCAAGCAAGATTCATTCCAAGTATACAAGGATGGTTCAACATAAGAAAATCAACATAATTATCACATTAATAGAACAAAGGAAAAAAATATGGTCATCTTAATTGACACAGAAAAAGCATTTGTCAAAATCCAGCACTGCTTCTTGATAAACCACTTAGAAAACTCCCTCAACATGATAAAGGATATCTATGAAAATCCCACAGCAAGCATCATATTCAATGGTGAAGGACCTTAAACTTTCCCTCTAAGAGCAGAAACAAGGCAAGAATGCTCACTCTCACCACTGTTATTCAGCATGGAACTAGAAGTTCTAACCAGAATAATTAGGCAAGAAAAAAGAAATAAAATTCATACATATTGGAAGAAAGAAGAAAAACTTTCCCCATTTGCAGATATCACGATCCTATGTATAGAAAATTCCAGAAAACATCTACAATGCTACTAGAGCTAATACACGAATTCAGCAAAGTGGCAGGGAACAAGATAAACATGCAAAAATCAGGAGTGATTCTACACATTAGTAATGAACAATCTGAAGAAAAAAGTATGAAAAAAATCCACTTACAATAGCAACTGAAAGAGTAAAATAAATCTAAAAAATAAAACAAATTTGTTTGCTAAATTTATTAGCTTATGGAAAGAGTCTAAGAATAAATCTAACCAAAGATGTAAACGACTTGTACAAAGCATTGTTAAAAGAAATCAAAGGTCATTCCATGTTCATGGATTGGATGACTAAATGTTAAGATGTCAGTTTTATCCAAAGCAATTTACAAATTGAATGCAATCCAATCAAAATGTCATGAACTGCCTGAAAATGTAGAGCTGTGTTCCAGTAGCCATGTTTCTTGATGATGATTGAATAATGATATAGCTTTTACAATGTGACTGTGTGATTGTGAAAACCTTGTCTGATGCTCCTTTAATCTACCTTGTCAACAGATGAGTGGAACATATAAAATAAAAATAAATAATAAGGGGAACAAATGTTAAAATAAATTTAGTTTGAAATGCTAGTGATCAATGAAAGGGAGGGGTAAGGGGTATGGTATGCATAATCTTTTTTTTCTTGTTTTCATTTATTTCTTTTTCTGTTGTCTTTTTATCTCTTTTTCTGAATTGATGCAAATGTTTTAAGAAAATGATCATGATGATGAATATGCAACTGTGTGATGATATTGTGAATTACCGATTATATGTAAAACAGAATGATCATATATTAAGAATGCTTTTGTTCATTTGTTGTTAAGTTTTTTTTTAATTAATAAAAAAATGTCATCAGCCTTCTTCATGGAAATGGGAAAGCCAATCATCAAATTTATATCAAAGGGCAATGGGACCCAAAGAGCAAAACTGTACTGAAAAAGAATGAAACTGGGGGACTCACACCAGTTTTAAAACTTATTACAAAGCTACAGTGGTTAAAACTAGCATAGTACTGGCATAAGGACATATAGATTAATGGAATCAAATTGAGAGTTCAGAAATAGATCCTCAATTCTATGGCCAGTTTATTGCTGACAAAGGTACCAAGTCCATTTAATTGGAAAAGAATAGTCTCTTCAACAAATGGTGCTTGGAAAAATGGATATCCACGTGAGAAAGAATGGTGGAGAACTCCTACTGCTAGGGAAGTCATGGATACACCTAGCAGCTATCTGCCAGCCCTTCCCTACCTCCCTCCCCCTCCTTTTCTATTGTGTGTAGGTAGATGTTTCAGTATGTCTACATTCTTCAGCCCAGGGGAGATATTAGGTCTAATGAACCAGGAAGATGTTAGGTCTAATCAAATAGCCTGACTGTACCTGAAACCTGAAACCAGGAACAAGCTATTCCTGCTGCTTACCAAGGCAAGGACTCTCAGTGGCAGGGCCCCTCACTTTGAGATATAAAAATATCGCATCCTAGGGCAGCACAGATGTGTTGCTCATCTCCACTGTGAAGCAGGGTGTACTGAGGTGCCATCCACAGACACTGACGCCAGCAGTTGGCCTGCCTAGGGAAGCGGCCATGATGGGATCTCTTCCCCTACTCTTTTGGACCCTCTGTATTGTGTAAATAATAAAGCAATCATTTGCTGAAAGCTTCTGTTTTGCCTGAACCTGTATTCCTACAATGCAATATACAGCAATGTGTTCCACACTTCCCTTACACTGTTTACCAATATTTACTCAAATGGTAAATATAAGAACCAGGGCTATAAGACTCCTAGGAAAAAACATAAGGAAGTATCTTCAGAACCTTGTACTAAGCAATGGTTTCTTAGGTTTTACCTCAAAAGCGTGAGTAACAAAAGAAAAAATAGGTAAATGGGATTTCATTATAATTCAAAACTTTTGTGCATCAAAGGACTTTTCATGAAAGTAAAAAGACAACCTACAGAATTGGAAAAAATTTTTGGAAAATACTTATCCAATAAGGGCTTAATATCCAGAATTTATAAAGAAATCCTAAACTTGACAAAAAAAGACGAACAGCCCAATTTAAATATGGGCAAAATATTTGAAAGATATTTGTCCAAAAATGATATATAAATGGCCAAAAAGCATATATAAGATGCTCAACATCATAGGCCACTAGGGAAATAGAAATCCAAACCACAAGATACCATTTACACACCCACTAGAATGGCTACTATTAAAAAACAGAAAACTTCTAGTGTTGGTTGGAGAGGATGTGGAGAAATAGGAAAACTCATTCACTGCTGGTAGGGATCTTAAATAGCACAGGCACTGTGGAAAACAGTTTGGTGGTACCTCAGAAAGATAAATACAGAATTACCATATGACCCAACAACCCCATTTCTGAGTATACACTAAAATTGAAAACAGAGACTTGTATAGATATTTGCACACTGATTTCATAATCACCTATTCACATTAACCATAATATAGTAGCAACCAGAGTGTCCATTAACGAATTAATGGATAAACAAAATGTGGTATACACATGCAATATTATTCAACCATGAAAAGGAATGAATTGTTGATACTAGCAACAACATGGATGAACCTTGAAGACATCAGGTTCACAAACACAAAAGGACAAATGTTGTATGACCTAAGTGCTCTGAAATAATTAGAATAAACACATTCATAGAATCAGAAACTAGAATACAGGTTACCAGGGACCAGGGTGGGGTAGGGAATGGAGAGTTAATGCTTTATTGGTACAGGATTTGTTTTGAGTGATGGAAAGTTTTGGTAATGGATGGGGGTGGTGAATGTAATAAACGCCACTGAATTATATACATAAAAGTGGCTAAAAGGGGGAAGTTTTAGATTGTATATATGTTACTAGGATAAAAATGTAAAAAAACAAAACACAGGACTCTATAAGACAAACAATTAACTCTAGTGTAACTTATGGACTTAAGTTAATAGTCCCACTATAATATTCCTGTGTCAGTTGCAAAAGAGCACACTAAAGCAAAGGGCTAATTATGGCGGAAATGTATATGGGAACTCTATTTCCTGCACGATTTTAATGTAAGCCTACAATTTATTTCCAAATACAAAATAAACAAAAAAAACTACAATTTATTGACTGCACCTAGCAAAAGACCTTTTTACCCAATAAATTTGGCTTTTACTTATTTTCTGGCATAATAATGAAAAAAATCATAAAAATAGATTTCCCTAAAGACTATATACCCCAATACTTGGCTTTTGGGGCCTTATAACTAAATTTTGCATTAAACTGTTTTTCCCATGGAATCTGCTGAGTGTACATTGGGATTGCATAGTATTCTAGCTCCACCAAGTGACTAGTTTATACTGTTGCTGTGTTTCTGCCACCTCAGAGGTTAACAAAATTTTGCAGACAACATGCCCATCTACCTAATTAAACCTAATGGACTTTTCTCTTGGAAAATACTAGTAAAATTGACAAATTTCTAATAAGATTGATCAAGAATAAAAGACAGAATCCTTCCCAAATGCATTAAAGATGAAAAAGTTGACATTGTCACAGATAAGTTATTACACAGATTAGAAAGGGAATATCATGCAAAACTTTATGTCAGTAAATTTAAAAAATTAACAAAAGTCCTAAAATATATATGTGCATATGTGTGTATATATGTGTGTATGTGTGTTTTGTGCTTATTTATTTATGTATTTATCTTTACCCAAATGACTCAAGAAGAAAATTTTTTTAACTAATTAATCTACAATTAAACACATGGAATCAATAATCCAAAAGATTTCCACACAGAAGAAAATAGCCCTAGACATTTTATCAGGTGAATTTCAACCAAGCACGTAAGTATTTCTTGTTCTACTCTTTAATAATTTCTTCCAGAGACTAGAAAAAGAGAATCCACTCCTCTACTCATTTTATGACATAGCCAGCCAAAGACAATATGTAAGAAAGGACAGTTACTAGCCAATAGAACTAATGAACTTAAATTTAAAGCATCCCAAATGAAACATTAGTGACCTGGTTTGTTTTACTAATTTTAAATTAACAGTTATTGTAAAAGATAGCATAACCAGGTTGGGTTTCCTCCTAAGAGAATGAGGTTGATTTTATAATCTATCAATTAGAAAACTTATTAATATAATTTACCTTATTAACACTTATGGAGAAAAATTCATATGATTGCCTCAATAAAATTGGGAAAAAAACATATTTCATTCACTCAACTGGTAGTTATTAGTGCTTACCGTGTGCCAGGCTCTGTTCTAGGTGCTGGACAAGATCCCTACCTCCGTGAAGTTTGTATTTCAGTAAGTCAATAAGTAAACAAATGAGATATATAGTACAACAGATGGTGAAACTTGCTACAGAGAAAAATTACACAAGGGGGAGGTTATAGTGTAAGGGTAGGAGGTTGAAATTTTATGTAATATTGTCAGAGAATGCCTTACTGAGAAAGTATCACCTGAGCAAAGACCTGAAGGCAGTGCTAGAGTAAAGCACAGAGATAGATGGAAGCTTGAGCATCAGGCAGAAGACACAGCCAGTGCAATCAATGGGTCCGGGGCAGGAGGTGGCTACAGTATTTGAAGAACTGTATGTCTGGAGCAGAGTAAAGGCGGGATGGTTGGAGGAGTTAAATCAGACGACAGCGCATACCAGAGGGAGCAGGAAATAAGTTAGGAGTCAGAGGGTGTTGAGCTTTGCAAGGACTTTGGTGTTTGCTGGAGAAAGATGGGATGCCTTTGAAGGATTTTAGGCAAAAAAAAAAAAAAAGGGACAGGATCTAAATTATGCTTGTTTGTTTGTTTGTTTGTTTGTTTGTTTGTTTTTTTCATGGGCAGTGACTGGGAATATCTAATTTTTCTTTAAGAAGACCATATCACCCGATGACTGGAAAAGGTGAAAGCAGGGTCACTAGTTAAGATGCTACGGCAACAATCTAAGCAAGAAGTCACAGGTGCTTGGACTGTGGTGGAATACCAGGGGGATGAAAAGTCATTGAATTCTTAATACATTTTGAAAGCAGAGATGCTATTCTTTGCTAATAGATTGAATATGGGGACTGAAAGAAAGAAAGGATTCAAAGATGATTCCAAAGTTCTGTTCTGAGTACCAAGAAAATTCAACATTCATTCATTACTTAACAACTTAAAGTTTAAAAAGGAAAAAAAAAAAAAAAAACAACTTTTATCAAACTACCAAAAAAAAAAATTGTCTTTGCATCCAAGAAGAAGTTTAGGGCAATCATAGATGGGGTGGATAGAGAATGAAACTTTTCAGCTGCCTAGAAAATTGCCTACATTTAATCTCCTAAACTAAGTAGAGAAATGAGAAGCTGTTAAGAAAATTAAAGTTAGGAGACCAAAATCTGCAAGCACTAGTAAATGTCTCCTGGGACCACATTTTCTGAACATTGTGTTATGGCTATCCCACATCAGTACCCTCAGTCCTCACTGGGAAATGGTTTGTATTCCAAACATTTTTAAGTCCCCTTTTTAGGGACTCAGGGCACATTATTCTCATAGAAACAACATTAGAGACAGTGTAGAATAGCCCACAGAAGTCCACTTAACCCATAAGTAGATGAATTATATTGTTTCTAATAGGCCCACAGACCCAAACCATCATCGATAGTATTGATGCTTGGGAAAACTGATGCCAATGCCCAGCCCCAATACAATAGTGCTTGTTTACCTTTAATGTACCTCTAGAAATGAGGAGAAAAATTATCCTCCACATGCTATCCAAAGACAAGGGGGTGAGATTCCAGTAGCTCCATGTGCACCAGGAAGGAAATTTAGGAAATAAAAAAATCACTCCACAGTCCTAGCCCTTTCTCACCCCCACACCCTGAGCCAAATCTTCAGCTAGATGGTCTCAGACATAACCAGTGAGAGCAAAGAAGAGTCTTAAGCATATTCAGAAGCCTCAATGAAGAGAACTTTTGATACATTCCCTGCATTCTCTGGAAAAGGACCTATGGCAGCAAGGCCTAAAAATAAGTTCTCAGGTCATGGATCCTATCTAAGATAAGCTTTTGAGTTCAGTATTCAGTCAAGAGCTGTCTGAATTGTGCCAAGTAAATATTACCAATAGGAGATTAGGGGACAATAGGACAACCCCTTCCCTGAGAAAGAAGAGACCAGGAGCACATTATTGGGCCAGGGAGACCCATTGGCCTATCATTCACAGCCCAGGATTGTGGGTAAATGGACTTCCTGTAGATGCCCTACAATGCCCTTGGGAAACAAGTGGGTGACAAGCACAGTTCCTGTCATTTTTTATGAAGAGGATACAAAGCCCAGAAAATGTTAAGTGGCAGACTTCCAAAAAGCTTTTTCAAAAAGAGAAGCTAACCTTCCAAAGCTGGCCACTTCCTTCTCTAGGTGAAAACTCCTTCATCAAGTACTACAATTTCCTGTGGAGATTTGCTGCAAAGTCTTTGGAGATTTGTTATGAAGTATTGCTCAGGTCTCATGGGGGAAAAAAATGGCAATTTATAACCATGACATTTTGCAAATGTTTCAACCTTCTGCATGGCTAATTATGCTTCCTAGGGCTTTTCCTAGATTTTTCTTGACTATTTGAATTAGTGATGAATTGCTTGGCATATTTCTTCTGATTACACATAAAATCAAAACTTCTTACTCCCAGTGTCTCTCCACCCCCACACTTCTTTTGTAATTATCTGGAGTACTCCCTACGACTACTGATATCTACTCTCATCTCTCACAAATACGTGTTATATAATTTTTATACATACAGGTCAGACTTACTAAATTTATCTTCCAATTCTAGAAAATACAATCCTCTGGTTTACTTTAGGTTGAAACTAGCTTTATGAATTATATTTTATTATGTAAACTCATCCTCCTATCCCAAATAAGATTCCTCCAGAATCTCTTTGGGCTGAAAGAAGTAATGGATTTTGAAATATAGTTTTAAAAGAGGAATGACAAATATGCAATACAGAAAAGACAAAGCGAAGAAAAACAGGCAGGACAATACCAATCAATGCCTCTTACTCTTCAGTTATTTAAGCTATAAGGAATTCTTGCTACACTTTCATCTGGCATCTCAATTGAAGTTCTGCTTTAAGGCTTTCAGCATGCCAAGATTCTCAGAACTATTCCTCATTCTAATGAAAAGAGTAATGTACACTTCAGAAGTGTTCATTTTTTAAAAATTCATTTCTTAAAATCGAAGATGCCAGTATTCCCTGTCCTGACTTCATTTGCAGTCAAGTGTAAGGCCCTCGGTACTTACGGCCTCTCATGATAATTAGCTAGACAGGTAATTAAAGAAAACACAAATGCAAAAGAACAATAAGAAAGACTGGCCATTTTCCCTTTTGAGTTATGGTTCCTCATGTCTACGTTGTCATTCGGACCCCGTGAAACATGCTGGCAAATAGATGAAAAAGCCATAGGTGGTTGCACAATCACAATGATCAGCTTCAACACAAAGGATAAGGGAGAATAAGCTGGACCAGGGAACAAAGAAAGAGAATGGAAACAAAATGGACTCATTCATTTCCCTTAATCACTAGAGTATATGCTTCTTTCTTCCCCAACACACACAATTTCCCCAAAATCTGAAAATGATAACTAAGAATAAAAAGTGCGTTTGAGTGTGGAGTAATTTTGCCATTAAACCGGAGGGCCAGTCACCCATGGAAATGAGCAGCTTCTCATGGCTTCCCCAAATCAGAAGCTATGAGAGAGAACAGCTTGCAGTGTTTGCCTTTCTATAAATGGGGAGGCACAGCTGCTGTCGCAGACGCTCCCAACACAAATTGGTAGCAGCCACTGCAGTAATAATGGGATGGCCTCAAACAGAATTGGAAAAAGGTTCTACTATAAACCAACAACTGGGGAGAAGAAAGTTAACTCACATGTAGGTTCTGTCTGCAAGGATCTTATTTCAATATATAATTCAGGCTTTTATTCTGTCAACTTCTCTACCACCATGTTTTGTTCATATAATAGGCCCCAGATAAAATTGTTGACTGAATGGATGAGCTCTTCCTTAGTTTCACTTCAAATTTTTACCAATGATCAAATCATACTGCTTACAAAACTATTTGGAGTTGTGAAAACTCTCAGTGATATAGCAGTGTCAAAGATAGACACAGTATATTGCTAAGTTAAAAAAAAAAAACAGTATATTGCTAAGTCCACCAAACTTAGGGTTACACTATGTACTATTTGTTGCAATTATTATTCAGTCCTTCAACATTTGTTCCTTCAACAAATATTTATTGGCCATCCATCATATACCATAATTGTTAGCCATGCAAAGATCTTTGCCTTTGAAGAGTCTTCATTGAAGAATGTTTGCTCTTTGAGGGTTGGGAAGCAAGCCTGACAATAAATAGATACAATATGTAGCTTCTATAGCACATCAGAAAATCATAAGTTATGTTGAGAAAAGCAGAGTAGAGCAGGCAAAAGGAGACTGGAGATACTGAGTTTAAGGAACTATGGGAGTGAGTTAAATCTGGTGGTAAGGATAGGCTATATGAGAACAGGAGATTTACCCAAAGAGGAGGAGGCGAGGGGTATTTAGGGAACAGAGCCCCACACAGAAGAGATTATTCCAGAACAAAGGATCCTAGTATGGTGTGCCTTGCACATAAACTAATAGCAATGAGGTGAGTGTGTCTGGAGTAGAGGAAGCAAGTGGGAGAAAAGGAAATCAGAGAGATACTGAGGATGTAGGCCTTTATAAGATATCATGTAGCGTTTATTTTTTCTGTACAAATGCTGAAAAGGCACAAAGTCACAAAGCGAATTTCTTTTTTTCTCAGTGACAGTGAAGTAGGATACAGTAGGATAACTACAGGTCCCTGGTTTTCTATCCACCTCTTAAAAGAATTAATGGACAACTACAAATCCCTCATTTCTTATCCAAAATGAAAACTGCAAACTTCAGCTGCAACCTTCCTGGGACAAAAATTTCCCCTAAAGCCCTGAAACCTCCCCCAAACCATCCAAACTTCCTAAAACCATAAAAATTTATAAAATTATGGGCCCAAAGAAAACCCTTAGTTAATAACTGAAAGCCTGGGGTTGTAAAGATTGTAAACATCTGCCCAAAGACAAATTTTGGATATATGATGGGTTGGCCACAAGCATCAATAGTTATCTCTTTCTCAAACAATGCTAACCCTGTAAGCACCTGGTTAATACAAATTATGTAAGCCCTAAGTATTCAGTGGTAACTCTGGAAACCTGCTACTAGCAAAACCTTCCAAGCAAGCTAACTCACTCCACTCAGTATGTATTTCTTCCTTGAACATGTCAGCATTATCTCTTTAACATGTACTCTCTCTCATTCTCTTTAATAAACTTACTACTTATGGCTGTCTTGTTTGTCTAAATTCTTTTAGCAGTGGTACCTCTGAACCTGAAACAGAGCTCAGCTGGCATCATTGCTAGCAAGGCATTGGTTACAACAGGATTGCAAATAATTTATATTTTCTTCATGCTTGTCTATGTACTGTTTTCCCAATTGGGAAAATAAGCTATCTTACAGAACAATTTTAATAAAATCTCAGAAGAAATCATGATATACTAACACCTCATTCTCTGCCACTGCCATGCAGAAAGTATACTTGAAAAGTTCAGATTTTCCCTCTAGCTATGAGCATACACCTTGCAAGGCAGGTCATCTTCCCACAGCAAGGAAGAAAAATGAGAATCAGCAGTCTCGTGCAGCCTGAAAATCAGAGCACACACACACATCAGTGCTTGTTGCTTGCAAGAGTCAGTGTCTCCAGTCATTTGATCTGACAGACCCAGGGCCCTGCCCATTTAAGCCTAAATCCCACCTGACCGAGTTCTGTCTTAGCCACTCCATTCAACAAACATTGACTGAACACCTTCTACCAATGATACGATTTCTACCACTGTGGATTCAAAATCAAGTGAACCAACAATAACAATCAGCTATAATAAGAGATACAAGGCGTATAGAGGGTGTCCCCAAAAAATAGCCTGGGAAGGAGATGGTGAGGACGAGGAAGGTTTCTGGGGGGGGGGGGGGGGGAGGTGCCTCGGGCTAATCCTACAGGACATGTAGAAATGAGCCCGGAGAATGGATGAGCAGGCAACCTGGCAGAGAAGAGTGCTTCCACAAAGGCAGAAAAGCAAGAGGTAGATATGGTGCTTCTCACATGAATGTGCACATGAATAACTGGGGGATCTTGTTAAAATAAAAATGCAGAGTTGATTTACATCTCTTGTGGGGTCTGGGATTCTGCATTTTTAACAAGCTTTCAGGTGATGTTAATGCTTCTGGTTGAAGGACCACATTTGCCGGATGGAGGACCACACTTTGAGTAGCTAGGGACTAGAGGAACACATTGCAATCACCAGGGATCTTTAAAAAGTACTAATGTCTGGCTCCCATCCTAGAGACATTCTGCTATAATGGATATGAGGTGTAACCTGGACATCAGGGTTACTTCATTTTCCCACATGGTCCTAATATGAAGCAAAGTTTGGAAACACTGGTATTCAAAGGACTGCAAGAGGGCCCAGTGTCTGTAGAGAATTGTAGAGAAATGAAACAGTAAAGGTCAGCAGGCACAGCTCACAAAGAACCCCTACCCCATCCAAATTCAACACCAAGTCTAGACTTTAGCCTACTGCCATGGAAAGTGAATTCCTTAGACCAGCAGCTTCAGTATCATCTGAGTACTTCCTGGAAATGCAAGTTATTAGGTTCCACCCCAGACCTATGGATCAAAAATGCTGAGGCTGGGGCCAAGAAATCTATATTTTAAAAACCTTCTAAATGGTGCAGATCCAGGCTCAGATTTGAGAACCACAACTTTCTTAGACCAAAGGAAATGGGCAAGACAAATGGTCAGATTTCATAATGGATAGTGTAGTCTGCATCAAGAAGAATGGGGAAAGCAAAGTCCAGGCAAAGAGAAGAAGAGGCACTGAAAGCAGAGAGTTCTATTAGAAAGCTATTTTGATCATTCATATTAGAAATTATGAAGGTCTTTGAACTGAAGATGAAGCAATGAGGTTGAAGGGGATTGACATGAGTAACTTTTGGTAGAATGTAGAGGACTTAGTACATCTAATAGGCTAATAGATATACAAGACTACTTAGTAAAAATCCAAACTCCTGATTTCCACCCACTTCTTCGTGCCTTTACCCTCCCTTACACACACACAAAGCTCTGATCCTCCTTTAGTCTCTTTCATATCAGTAAATCTCAGTTCCATCCATTCTGGTGCTTGAGGAGTCATCTTTGAATCTCACACTCCATGTCCAAACTGCCAGTAATTCATATTGATCCACATTCAAAAGATATCCAAAATTGTCTGAAATTTGTTCAAATTAATATGGTAGGGGAGAATTGAATGGGTTATAGATGAAGGAAGACTGGCCATGAGTTAATTTTTTTGAGGTTAAGTGTTTATTTTATTGTTATATGTATTTTTAATGTTTGAGGTTTTCCACCACAAGAAGTTTACAGACATATTTACACCACATTTAAAACTTTCACAATATTCTAAGCCACTACCTGAATTATTACAAAAATCTCTTAACAGCTTTCTAGATCTTTTCTGATTGGCTTTTAATCTTGCCCCCTCCCTGTCTGGTCTTTATATAGCAGCAGAGTCATCTAGTTAAGTAAGTCCATATTACTTCTCTGCTCAATGCTTTCCAATAGCTTCCCATCTCACTCACAAGAGAAGCCAAAGTCCTTACTATACCCACACAGTCCTACATGATCTGCACCCTCTCCCTGCCTCCATTTCTTCTTATCTCTTTAATCTTATTTCCTACTTATTGCTGCCTTCTAAACCCATGAGCCTTCTTATTTTTCTTCAAAATGCCAAGCACATCACCTTATACCTTCACAGTGGTTGTTCCTTCTACCTGGAAGGCTCTACTACCTGACTCATTATCTATCTCCTCTTCACTGCTCCCTAGCCTACAGTTAATTCAAATGTAAGCTCCATGAAAGCAATGATTTTGTTTTCCAAAGTCTTAGAACATTGCCTGTAGATGGTAGTTGTTCTATAAATATTTTGACTCAATAAATGAGTCAATCAACTAACAATTTGTCTTGGCCATGTTGGTTAAGAGATTTCTAGGCAACGTAAAGTACTTAGTATGTCATATGCTACAATGTCAACAGCTGGTAGCACTTATTATAATACATATTACCTTAAGCAGGGGTTGGGACACTTATTTCTATAAAGGGCCAAGTGACATTTATTTTAGGTGTTGCCTGTCACATAATCTCTGTCGCAGCTACTTAACTGTACCTTTGTAGCAGGAAAGATACTATAGATAGCAGGTAAACGAAAGGGCACAGTTGTGTTCCATTAAAACTTATTTACAAAAGCAGGCAGAGCATCAGATTTGGCCTATGTGCCATAGTTTGTCAGCTCCAGCCCTTTAGCAGAGCATCCCAGTTTTGTTACTGAGATATGTTCAAAAGAATGGCCTATGGCATGTCAAACAATACAAGCAAAGGCAGGAGAAATAGCCAAAGTTCTCAAAATAGATAAAATATCTTCAACATAATGAAAGGCTGATGTGACCAATTCACTCAAGACTTTCATTAAGTCACTTCTGCATAGCTAAATGGCATTTTGAGTTTCTTAGAAATAATGGTTCTTCTGGCAATTGAAGAAATTTTGATGAGTTATGGTAAAATCTTTTCTGCTTGACTCACTTAGAATAGTTTACGTTTCCTGCATGAGTCTTAAAAACATAACACACAGTTATTTAATTTGTCCAGAACAATCTACACACATTCTAACATTCCTCTATCATTACACTAGATAGATAGATAGATAGATAGATAGACAGACAGACAGACAGACAGACAGACAGACAGACAGACAGACAGATAGATAGATAGATAGATAGATAGATAGATAGATAGATAGATAGATAGATAGATAGATAGATAGACAGATGTAGATAGATAGGTAGATAGATGGATAGATAAGATATAGATAAAAAGATAGTTTAGGTAAATAACTTTTTTGAAATAAGGTTAATTCCTAAAAGCCCCTCTTTTTAAATACAGTCATTTAAAATTGTTTCCTTTAATTATCTGGATTTGAATATTTTCTGGAGAGTGAGCAAATTTAGATTCTCTATTTTATAGAATCTGCTTTATCCATTTTTTTTTAAAACACGACTATTTGCCCATCTCTAGTTTTCCTATTTTTTTTCCAGTATGAAGAGTATTAGCTCAGTGATAATAAACATTATGAAAATGTATAGCTCTTTTATCAAATAAGGAAGCAGATTAATTTAGAGTACGAGTGTATGCCACATGTAGGAATCTCTGGCAAAATGATCTACTCATATCAGCACAGACTGGAAAGGAAATTAACCAGAAATACATAAGATTTGCACTAAGAACAGAAAAGGGAATGGGGAGCTAACTTAAACAGTGCTTCACTCAGACAAGCAGTCAGATGGACAAGGCATACTGTCCAAAGTGATAGTAACTACATCACAATTTCCAATCAAATCTATCTTCCAGTTTATCTACTTTTATATTTCAGCAAGTCAAATCTATTCATTCTGTCCACTGAGTTTTGAATATTGGTGATTCTGCTTCATTTCTAAAAGTTGTATTTGGTTATATTTTTGCTTCTTTTTATTTTTTAAATCTTCTTGGAATTTTGATAGTGTCTGGTTCTTTTCTCATGTTTTTTATTTCTTATTTATACCTTTATGTATTTTAGGCATACTTATTTTATCTTTACTCTTCAATAGTTCTCTTATCTGAAATAGATTCCTGCTGCTCATTACTCAATTTTGTATGCTTTTACTCAATTTTGATATTTATTTTCTGTGTGTACTTTGTTATTTTTATTGTGAACTCAGTAGCAGCAGGATTCTATCAGTTGTGATTCTGTACTATCTGGATTGTATATGTTCCTCCAGAGAAGTTTAATTACATTTTCCAGGTGTCCAAAATTTTCACTGGTTCGGATTTCCCTTATTAACTTGTTGGCTTGGAATTTCCAGAATACTGAGATAGATATATCTTAATTTCAAACCCTGGTTGACAATAGGAATATAGTTATGGCTTTTCAGGAAAGGTTTTTTCTATCCAAAATTCAAGACAAAAGCTTCCTTGAGACACCACTGTATATCACTGGGTAGATAGTTTTTCTAGTGTAAAAAACGTCAAAGGACTCAGTTTTCTGGGGGGGGGGGGTCTCAAATTCAATCTTTAAACTCATGTAATTCCAAGGAATTGTCTCTAGTTCTCATGTAAGAAATAAAATATTTTATCCTACATTTGCAAGAGTTTATAGCAGGAAACTTGGGAGGTAGCCTAATTTGTCGTATTGTCAGAAACAGAATTAGCAAATGGCTGCATGATGTAGTAGCAGGATATATTTAAGCACCCCAAACCTAAAGAAAAATTGCTACATTTTTTTCTATTTTACAAATAGTAATAAATATTTAAAAGCTTCTTTTGAGGATTCTTATTTTTTTTTTTACTATATCTACTTTTCTGTTGATATAGTAGATAAAAGGAGCATCAGACACAAGGTTTTCACATTCACAGAGTCTCATTGTGAAAGCTATATCATTGTTCAATCATCATCAAGAAACATGGCTGCTGGAATACAGCTCTACATTTTCAGGCAGTTCCCTCCAGCCTCTCCACTACATCTTGAACAACAAGGTGATATCTACTTAATGCATAAGAATAATCTCCAGGATAACCTCTCGACTCTGTTTAGAATCTCTCAGCCATTGACACTTTGTCTCATTTCACTCTTCCCTCTTTGGTCAAGAAGTTTCTCTCAATCCCTTGATGTTACTTCTCAGCTCATTCTAGGGTTTTTCTCAGTCCCTTGATGCTGAGTCTCAGCTCAATCCAGGATCTCTGTCCCATGTTGCCAGGAAGTTCCACACCCCTGGGAGTCATGTCCCATACAGGGAGGGGGAGGCTGGTGAGACTGCTCGTAGTGTTGGTTGGAGAGAGGGGCCACATCTGAGCAACAAAAGAGGCTCTTTGGGGGTGACTCTTAGGCCTAAATTTTAAGTAGACTTGACCTATCCTTTGTGGGGTTAAGTTTCATATGCACAAACCCCAAGATTGGGGGCTCAGCCTATAGCTTTGGTTGTCCACACTGCTTGTGAGAATATCAAGAGTACAACTTGGGGAAGTTGAATTTCTCCCTGCTTTCACCATTCCCTGAAGGGGGCTTGCAAATACTTTTCCACTCACTGATCAAATCACTCTGGGATTCATTGGGGCATCACTCTGGACAAACTAACAAAATCTCATGTCCTACCTGACATTCCAAGTACTTATGACATTAAATCAAACTATCTACATAAGTTATATTAGGAAATGCTCTAGTCAAAATATAAATTTTGTAACAAATAAACTTTTTTTGCTTTAGTCTCACACATAAGGTAACATTTTAAAATATTAACTACCATCTATTTTTAGCACCCTGCAATAATGATATTCCTCTGTTCTTCCTCATGCAAAAACTTTTTTAAAATTTGTACATTGTACATTTCACTATTATTATACACTCTAGGCATTCCTAGATTATACCATCTTGATCTTTAACATCTATCTTTCTTTCTGATTTCATTTATGTCCCCAGCCCTCATTTTAAGGTATAGGTTAAAAAAAAAACATCCATTGGGGAAACACTAATTCTTTCTCTCATAGTAAATAGTACTAGTAGTAATAGTACAAAGAAAACTCTATGGTGAAACCTAAAATGCATTTCTTTTCAGCAAATATCATTGGATTGTATATAAAAAGCACTATAGGAGAGTGAAGAAACAAATTTTAGAACAAGTTACACAGTGTTGATTTCTTATACATTTGGATGAAAGCACTGATATTTCTAACACATCTCAGCTTATTGTATTTTCTAGATCATATTTCCAATACCAAAATACATGAAGAATTTTTTTGTGAACCATTAAAGAAAATAATCAGTCAAACTTTTTTCCTCAATAATAAGTCATTTCTTTTAGAAAAGGTATGATATGAGAAAACTCGTGGAGCAGCTATTTTTTTAAATTTATTTATTAATTAAAAAAATAAAGAAACAAAATAAAACAACATACATAATCAGTAATTCACAATATCATCACTTAGTGGCATATTCATCATTTCTTAGAACATTTGCATTAATTTAGAAAAAAGAAATAAAAAGACAATAGAAAAAGAAATAAAACGAACACAGGAAAGAAAAAAAAAGAAGATTATACCTACCATACCCCTTACCCCTTGCTTTCATTGATCACTAGCATTTAAACTAAATTTATTTTAGCATTTGTTCCCCCTATTATTTATTTTTATTCTATATGTTCTACTCCTTTGTTGACAAGGTAGATAAAAGGAGCATCAGACACAAGGTTTTCACAATCACACAGTCACATTGTGACAGCTGTATCATTATTCAATCATCCTCAAGAAACATGGCTACTGGAACACAGCTCCACACCTTCGGGCAGTTCCCTCCAGCCTCTCCATTACACACCCAAATAACAAGATGATACCTACTTGATGCATAAGAATAACCTCCAGGATAACCTCCTGGCTCTGTCTGGAATCTCTCAGCCATTGACACTTTGTCTCATTTCCCTCTTCCCCCTTTTGGTCGAGAAGGCTTTCTCAATCCCTTGATGCTAAGTCTCAGCTCGTTCTAGGGTTTTTCTCAATCCCTTGATGCTGAGTCTCCATTCATTCCAAGATCTCTGCTCCACATTGCCAGGAAGGTCCACACCCCTGGGAGCCATGTCCCATGTAGAGAGGGGAAGGGTGGTGAGACTGCTCGTTGTGTTGGCTGGAGAGAGGGGCCACATCTGAGCAACAAAAGAGGCTCTCTTGGGGGTGACTCTTAGGCCTAAATTTTAAGTAGACTTGACCTATCTTTTGTGGGGTTAAGTTTCATGTGAACAAACCCCAAGATTGGGGGCTCAGCCTATAGCTTTGGTTGTCCACATTGCTTGTGAGAATATCAAGAATTCAACTTGGGGAAGTTGAATTTCTCCCCTTTCGTGGAGCACCTATTTTGATTGGAATGAAAAAAAATCCCAAATAAGGGTGCAGATAGAGTACCCCACATGAAACGCATTCTCTCTACTATTCACAGGCAAGCTACTGCAGAATAGTAGGTGAAGCCATAAGAGAGTGAAATGCTATACGATGTCATGGATATTGTTAGTTTATACAATGAGACATTGAAAAATTTAGTGGGCTCTTACACTCACTTAGAAACTTAGATTAGGGTTCTCGGGAGAAGCAGATTCTGGGAAGAGTCGCACTAAAAAATTTTACTGGGGAATGCCCTCAAGCTCAACCACTATAGACAAGTGAAGGAAGCAGGATTAGGGAGAAGAAGAAATTGAACAGTGATGCAGTCTCCATAATAGCCTCAACAAATCCCATGGGGAGCCCTGGAGCCGAGATGGCCCTTCAGGATTACCCTGCTATGTAACAATCTGGCCAGGCCTTTGTATTCAACACTGACCAGTCATTGGATGAGAGCTGCCTCTGGGAGGCAATGTGACATGGAGCAAAGCAGTTTTCTTCCCCTGGGAGCAATGCCCAGAGAATGCCACAGTTGAGAGTTGCCAGCAATCAACCTCATTCTGAAGGGCCGTGTACAGTGCACCTTTGTATCCACCACTGTAATCACAGCAGATTGCAGGTTATAGTGGAACAAAGTTCTTTAAAAAGTTGCTAAACTCAAAGATGTGGTATGCATTTTTCTCTTACAAAAAGTCAAGGGTTCAAATTGGCTGAACTTTGCTATGATGACAATGGCACTAGAATGCCGACAACCAGAATGACCCAACCTAAATGAGAAAGTAATTACTTCTTGAAAGATATTTATGCTTCGGAGAAAGCTTTCTGAAAATAGAAATTTGGAAATGTTTCTATTATGACATGATGTTGTTTCCGAACATGTGGATTATAAAAATGGATTCTCCACATTTAAGCAACATGGAAAACTATTTTCACTGCTAAAAGCCTTTAATAGCTTCAATGCATTTTAAACATAGATGTCAAAATTATAAAAATTGCAAACCTTTAACAGATGGAGATTCCCCAACTATTTTTTTCAACGAAAACATTTACATAATTTGGGGCTAAGTTTGAAAGATGAGTGTTAAACAATTTAGAAAGCTTAATCAATGATGCACTTTTTCCATTTGGGGTTATATGTTCTTGGAGGAACTCTTTCAATTATGACAGCCATTAAAACCAAGTATCCAAATAAACTGAAACACCTATGTTACCATACTTCAATATCACAGAATGCTAAGCCAAGTTACAGTGAAGTATCTGCTTACACAGTGATGTGAGGTTTAGCTTAAAATACTTACACAAACCAAGGATTCAGTGACTCAAGACAACTGGATTCCCACAATTCCCACAATGGTCAAGTGCCCATTCTAGGTTGTGGCTGGTTACCCTTGATGATTACTCAGCACAGTGTTCTCCAACACTTCATCTTCATGTATGACCATCAGTAAAAGAAATTTGAGCATGTACTTCCATTTATTTCCTTATAAATTATACACATGCTACATTCTGATGAATTATGTACATTGTGTAACAAACACAAAAACAGAAATTAAAAACGGTAAGTCAATTTCTATTCAAAATATATAAATCATGGGGAATCTCGGGCAACTCCAAATCTAGGGAAGTTCAGCAACATAAGTGGTATTCACTCTTAAAAATGTCGAAATCATGGAAGAAGAAGAAAAACCTAGGAACTGTTCCAAGTTAGAGTGACAGCTAAATTCAATACATGATCTTGGATTGGTTGCTAATTCTATAAAGAAAATTTGAGGGAAAATAGGCAACTTTTAAATGGGATCTGTAGACTGAGTGGTAAGGGTGAACAAATGCTGATTTCCTAATTTTGATGGTTGCACTGTAAATCCACCCTAAATATAAAGGAGCAGCAGAGATGTCGTGTCTGCAACTTATTCTCAAGTGGTTCAGGAAAATAAACAACAGTGTAATGTGTGTGTGTGTGTATGTTTGTGTGTGTGTGTGTGTGTGTGTGTGTGTGTGTGTAGGGTGGAACTATAATGTAGATAATTGAAAATCTGGCTGAAGGGTGAAAGAAGCTTTTTGTACTATTTCTACAACTTTTTTCTATCAAAATAAGAAAGATGAAATAATATAAACAGACCAGAACAAAAACATCATTAAAAATATGAGACTAGTTTTTAAAATTATTATATGTATTAATAGTACAAAGTAATATATTGCTTTTATTAAAACATGAATAACACTTTTAATATAAGGATATTTTAAATTGTAAATATTGTCCTGTCTCTTCTCTATGAAACTGTTCCAGAGGAAATCCTCCACAACCTTTTAATTAGAGAAAAAAATGAAATTCCCAGATTGTAAAACCAATCCCTCTCTTAAAACGTTAGATTTAATGATTTAAAAGCAAATTTTTAGTGTTTGGCATTTTAACATTTGAGGATTAATTAATCAGTCATAAGTAATTTAATGATTACATTTTATATTTGTCCATGAGCTTTTAAATTATTTTATTTATTGAGACAATGTTTATATTTTCTCATGAAATAAAATAGAAATGATTTTGTATAAGAAACTCAAAATCTTGACCATGTTCTAGACTTTTTCCTGCTTTTCTCTTTTCCCTGTTAATGTCAACAGTGGAGTGCAACCTCAGAATATTCACGATTTGAAATATTACATAGGAGGGCATGAAATATTACTTTAAAAAATAGGGTTAGCTACCGAAACGGGTCTTCTTCAGACCTCCCCCTCTATCCCATCCTCATTCTGATCCGAGAAGAGTGGGAAAATGATAGAGTAGAGCTATCATTTAGCAACACAGTGTCACATAATAATAAACACCAAATCCCCTGCTGCCTCCTTCCTTCAGCTCTTCTGACTTTTCCTGATTGCTGTTAACTCACAAAAGGAGAGAGCCCTTCATCAAGAAAAACTAGAGGGGATTGTGTACTGACTTAAAGAAAGCACAAATGGTGAATACGTGACTGCTTTAATTTACAGACAAAAAATGCACATGTGATTACGTTTTTATTTGAGCATTACATTTTACCAGCGTATATAGTACGAGTTTCGGTAATGCAGTGGGGGCTTGGGTAATTCTGAAATAAGATTCCTGGATAACATTGCAGTATGTCATCTTGCAGCCACCTCCCTCAAGCCCTGAGAACCATTTGATACAGACACCAAAAACAGCCAGCCAGAGTCTGTCACGAATCTACTGTGAACATAATATTGCTCGGTATTGTGTTCTACATGCAGAATTAGCTGAAAAAGAAAGCTTTGTTCAGTAAGTCACAATTCAGTAGTTGGCCCATATATAAGTAAAGAACCACAAGTATCATCTCTAAATGCTCATCCAGGGATGTTCAAGATCAGAGTTCCTTTGAGAAGTTTCTCACAGATGTGGACTAAGTCTTTAACACGCATTTAAGAAAAAAAACCACATTCACTACAAATAGAAAAGCCTCACAACTACAAACAAGCAGTATGATTTGGCTGAGTTATTAAGATTGTTACACTTTTTATATCATCAATTTGCATGATGTTTTTCCATGCACAACATAGTAAAAAAACAGCCAAAGATTTTTGCCAATGATTATGTCTACCCTGACAAACTAACTTGATATAAAAAAACAAAAAACTGAGTTACAATGTTTTAACAAAAGAACATGACCAAAATGCTGTGACCTTATGGGTGTCAAGGCATCACACAGATGATTAAGAATCATCATTCTTAAGTTAAATCAGGACAGAGAAAATTAAAAATTTTTATTCCAATAGCAAAGGGACAAAATCCACAGACTGCTCCTCATACCTATCAGTGCCCTTCAGCCAAAGACAACCAGGAACACACCTGCAGTTGAACAAAGTTGGGTTTATAGATTTGTTGCATGAAAGGAGAATACACACACCCCTTGGGATGCCTTGGGACCTCTCAGTAAGGGGTATTAGAAAAGGCTTATGAAATTCAGGGTTGCATTAGGAAATTTGAGGGAGAGCTCAAGGAATTAGGACTCTGCTATAAATTGGATATTTTAAGGAAGTGGGGTAATTCTATGATTTGGTATCTTAGTAATACTTATCTAGAAGGTGAGAAGAATGGAGTGAGGCTTAAGCTTTCATTGGTAAAGAAGCAGCAGTCATTTATATTAGTCAGGATATTGGCATGTTTGGTAATTTTTGCGTTTTGGATAATGTTTGCTTTTTGTCTATGTTCAAATATGATTGCAGGGTAATCTTGTTTTTGCCTTGATCTATTGAAGTTAGAGAATGGCCTTGTGTGGTATGAGTATTTTTGTTCACCAGAAGAACACCACAGCCTAACTGTGGTGCCAGGCCATTTCCCAGAGTCAGGGTCTGCTTTTCCCTTTTCCATATTGATAGAATGTATAAGCACTTCAGCAAAATTGCTGGGACTACCCACTATTTAAGATTATATAAATAATCTTTTTTTTTCTTTTTTAGGTGCATGGTCCACGAATCAAACCCAAGTCTCCTGCATGAAAGGTGGGCATTCTAACCACTGACCTACATAAATAATCTATTTTTTAAAATAGATTATATCCCAATGTTCATAAGAGATTATAATGCTTCAGGCAATTTACTGAGAATAATAAAATTCAAAGTGTAAAATATTTCAAGAAATCATTAGGTTCATCTTCTTGCCTCCAGGGAAGTTTCCTTGTATAAAAAGTCTACAGTTTCTATTGACAGGTCTATTATTACTATAAAAGGAATCCCAAATTCACCCTCATTAAATGCAAAGTGCTCTCTTCTTTCCTTCTCATGGACATGGAAAACAACCAGCCAATATCATCTTCATAATAATACTTTTAAACATTTGCCTTCTCTTCTCTGAAGAAAGTAACTTCTCCCAAGGGAGCTGTTTTGCCTCTCACAAGCTGACCTCCTTTTCGAGCTTGCTGGCACCACCAGTTTTAGCCCCCATCAGCTTGCCTGGTGCACTACAGTTGCTCCCTAACTGGCCTCCCGGTACTCACTCTGGTTCTGCTCTCTATCTGCTTCCACACTGCTGCCAGAGTGATCTCCAGCTCGCTTCATTAATCTGCACTGGCTTCCCACATTGTTTTTAAGGCAAAAATACCAACTCCTTATTGGCCCTACCTTACCGACCTTTGTCCACATCCCCAGTCACACCCTGCAACACCAGCCCTTCTCTCTACTCCAGCTGCATTAAACTTTCAGTTCTGGAAAGCCCATGCTCTTCTACTTCAGAGCCTTACATGGTTCCTCCTTCCTGGAATGCTCCTTTTTCCCACCACTTTACCCAACTGACTTGTAGTCATCCTCCAAATTTAAACATCCTGACAACCATCTGTAGATATTAGATCAGGCCCCCATTAGATGCATTCCTAGCCAATTTCTATGTCTTCTAGCATGCATCACAATTATAATTAACTAATTCATAAATGAATCATTTAACTCATTTGTCTGCCTGACAGCAGAAACTGTCCCTGTCATATCACCATTTGCTCAAGGCCTGTTTAGCATAGCGCTTTCATTAGACAAGCACTCAACAATGTTTGTTGAACAAATGACTAAATACATTAAATATTTTATAGAATGGGCCCTCTCCATTTCTGTGCATTATTTTTAAAACTAGAAAAAGCACTGCAAAAGGGTTCTAATATTTTGAAGACAGCAGAGGATTTTGTCCAGGCCTCAATAGGTCCCATTTACATTAGAAATAATAATAGTGCTTCATGATGTTAGGTGATTGGCATATTGATTTACAACACCTGTTCATGCCTCAACAATTTAAGTTGCTTGTCCTATAACTGATGATAGCTCGTTACTGAACACTACTCCTGAGTTTTTATGGTGCCCTGAAGGTATATCATTTCCTAGTCCCTTTTTTTAGAATTATCTACTCTCCTTTAATTATCATAATAATTAAAATATTATCAATGTGCAAACTTCCAGGGAAGGTGGCAGAGTAGGGAGCTCTGGGACTCATTCCTCCAAAACAGGCAGGACAGGCAGGAACTGCCTGAAATAACTGTTGTGGGGCTTCAGAGGTCAGGGGAGCACTGTACAGGGAAGTGCAAGACAGAAGTGAATAGTTCATTCTGCAGCAGCTGCCAACACCCATCCCCCACCCTCAAGGTGAGCCACCATGGGGTCTGGTCCTTGGCTGGCTGCTGTGGATGGAGAGGGAACTGGAAATCCTCCTCCCGAAGAATGGGGTTGTAAGGGTATAGGGGTATGGACAAGCAATGATCACGGCTTTTGATCGGCAAATTGACATTGCTGGGTCCTGCCTCTGAACTAGTCTTTCAGCCCGTCCCAAACAGCGATGGCTGTGACCATTGTTTCAAACCCAACCCTGAAAGGGACAGAGCAGTGGAGAATTAACAACACAGTGACTCCCAAAGGCTGTGGGGAAAAATTTGCTGAAAGATGCCATCACCTAGGCAGGCCAGGATAGGGCAGCTCTGGGGACTCATCAAAAAGGCCTGGTGTCTTTCCTGACCCTCTCCCTCTAGCCTTTTGGAGCTGATATGCAGTCCCTTCATGGGTCCCTGGCCCTGTTTTGGTTTGGAAATATTGACTTGTGAAAGACCTCTTCAGGGTGACCCTCCTCCCAGAATTTTCCCTCCAGGCAAAAGCAATTAGAGGCAATGAAAGAAGTGTTAAAAAACAAACAAACAAACAAACAAAACTATAAGGGCAAACAAAAACAAATAGAATAGGACAAGCTTCCAGGAAAAGGAACAGAAGAAAGGAAGCTTTCTCTGGGAAGTGAAACACTTGCACATATAGTGTGATCTCTGAAATGATACCATATATCCCGAGCAAGAACAAAGTGAAGAAGGGCTGAAAAGACTCCAACCAGTTAAATACAGGCAATTCTAAGAGAATAAGTTGAGTCAAGTGTCAAAAGAAGTCTTAACACACATTCAATCAACAATAAAACCCTAGAAAAGAGAGAGCAACTGAACTTCAGAGTAAGCTCAGCAAGAAAATCAGATACTTAGACAGCAGCAAAAATATACAAGCCATATTAAGAAACAGGAAGATATGGCCCAAAGGAACAAATTAAAACTTTGGAGGACACATGGAATTTGGAACTACTAATCAAAGATGTTCAAACAAATCCCCTAAATCAATTCAAAGACATGAAAGAAAATATGGCTAAAGAGATAAAGGATATTAATAAGACACTGGATGAGTATTGTGTTAGATTCAGTTGTCAACTTGGCCAGGTGAGCATACCTAGTCTTGTTGCTGCGGACATAAGCCAACGGTACGTGAACCTCATCTGTTGCCAATTACATCTGCAGTCAGCTAGGAGGTGTGTCTGCTGCAATGAGTGATGTTTGACTTAATTGGCTGGTGCTTAAATGAGAGAGCACAATGTAGCACAGCCTAAGCACCTCAGCATTCCTCATCTCAGCACTTGCAGCTCAGCCCAGGCCTTTGGAGATGCAGAAAGAAGTCACCCCGGGGAGAGTTGTTGGAACCCAGGGGTCTGGAGAGAAGGCCAGCAGAGACCATCCTGTGCCTTCCACATAAGAAAGAACCTCAGTGGAAAGTTAGCTGCCTTTCCTCTGAAGAACCAACAAAATAAATCCCCTTTTATTAAAAGCCAATCCGTCTCTGGTGTGTTGCATTCCAGCAGTTAGCAAACCAGAAGAAGTATAAAGAAGAACTTGAAAGTAAAATAAGAAACATAACAGAAATTCTGAGAATGAAAGGCACAATAGAAGAGTTTAAAAATACCTAGAGGCATACAACAGCAGATTTGAACAGGCAGAAGAAAATCAGCAAAGTAGAAGACAGGGCAATCAAAATCAAGCAGATAGAAGACTAGATAGAGAAAAGAATGGGGGGAAAATGAGCAGGGTCTCAGAGATCTGAATGACAACACAAAGCACACAAATATATATACGATGGGTATACTAGAAGGACAAGAGAAGGGAAAGAGGGCAGAAAGATTATTTGAGGAAATAATGGCCAAAGATTTCCCAACTCTTATGAAAGATATATATATAAACAGGGTCTGAAACTCATACTTGTACACCAATGTTCCTAGAAGCATTATTCACAATTGCCAAAAGATGGAAACAGTCCTAGTGACTGTCAACAAGTGAATGGATTAACAACATGAGGTATATACACAGAATAGTATACTAAGAGATGAAATTCTAAGACATGCTACAACTTGGATGAACCTTGAAAACATAATGCTAAGTGAACTAAGCAAAGCACATAAGGACAAGTATTGTTTAATGTCACTTATATCACATATCTAGAACAAGCAAATTTGCAGACAGAAAATAGATTGGTGATTGCCTGGCAATAGGGGAAGAAGATCAGGGGAATGCTCTGCTTGTTGGGTATAGAGTGGTTGTTAATAAAACATAATTTAAAAATTAAACAAACTGTAGATTAATATCACACCCATGATATTGACATTAATACAACCCGCCAATCTTACTCAGAATTCCTCAGTTTTAATTATACTCGTATTTAATTATACTCATATACACATGTGTGCATGTATATGTGTGTTAAGTTCTGTATTATTACCTGTGTGGGTTTACATATATACCACAGTTAAGATAAACCATAAGGACCCAAATGTAAGAGCTAAAACTATAAAATTCTTAGAAGAAAATATAGGTGTTTATCTTCACGTCCTTGGATTAGACAGTGGTTTCTTTGACATGTCAAAAACACAAACAAAAACAACAAAAAAATATAAATTGTACTTCATCAAAATCAAAATATTTTTTACTTCAAAGGACACCATCAAAAAAGTGAAAAGACAAGCCCCAGAATGGAAGAAAAATTTTGCTGATCCTTTATTTAATAAGAGATTGTTTTGGTTTGCTAAAACTGCCAGAATGTAATCTACCAGAAATGGCTTGTTTCACAATGGGGATTTGTTAACTTACAATTTACAGTTCTTAGGCCATGAAAATGTCCAATTCAAGACATCAACATGATGATACCTGAACTTTGAAGACAGTCTTCCAGCATCTGGGACACCTCTTTTATGTAGGAAGTCACATGGGAATGTTTGCTGGCCAGTCTCCTCCAGGTTTCATTGCTTTCAACTTCTGGCTTCTCCACCTGTGGCTTCCTTCCTCAGTTTCTGTGTCTTTTCTGTGTGCTTCTCCATATTTCAACTCTTAGCTTCTGTATGTATTTCATCCTCTTATAAAGGATTCCAGCAAGAGGATCAAGACCCACATTGATTGAGGTGGGTCACATCTCAATTTAAATAACGTAATCAAAAAGTCCCACCTATAATAGGTCCACGCCCACAGAAATGGATTAAAAGAAGATGGCATTTTCTTGGGTACATAACAGCTTCAAATCACAGGAGATGTGGACCTAAAATTAATTTTAAAAAATTTTTTTTACAACTCAATAATGAAAAGACAAATAGGGGGTGCAAAGGTAGTTCAGTGGTAGAATTCTCACCTTCCATGCAGGAGACTGGGTTTGATTCCCAGTCCATGCACTTCTCCCAAAACAAAACAAACAGTCAAAAATTCAGCAAATGATGTTGCAAAAACAGGATATCACATGGAAAAATAATGATATGTGACCCCACCATACAGCATACAAAAAAAAAAGGCAAACAACCCACCTAACAATGTGAAAAGGATCTGAATGCATATTTCTCCAAAGAAGTTATGTAAATGGACAATAACCACATGAAAAGATGCTCAACATCATTATCATTAAGAAAATGAAAATCAAAACCAAATGAGACACTACTTCACACTCACTAGGATGGCTACAATGAAAAAAAACAGATAATAACAATGTTGGTGAAGATATTGGGAAATTGGAACCATCATACATCATTGGTGAGAGTGTAAAAAGGTGTGGCCCTTTTGGAAAACAGTATGGCAGTTCCTCAAAAGGTACCACATGACTCATAAATTCAACTCCAAGGTATATATCCAAGAGAAATTAAAATATATGTCCACACAAAAACTTATACATAAATATTCCTAGCAGCATTATTCATAGCAACCAAAAAGTAGAATGTAGTTTAGGTTGGATAAATGGATAAATAAAATATGACATATCCATACAATGAAATATAATTGGGCAATAAAAAAGGAATGATATAATGATACATGCTACAACATGGATGAATCTTGAAAACATTATGCTAAGCAAAAAGAGCCAACCACAAATTACCATATATTAAATTATTCCAATTATATGAAATGTCCAGAATAAGTAAATCTATGTATAGAGAAAGGAGACTCATGGCTACCTAGAGAGTAACAACATAGAATTGAGTAGAAATGGGCAGTGGTTGGCAAAAGTTGTGGGGTTTTTTGTATAGTGAAAAAAATGTTCTAAAATTGATTGTGATGATGGTTACACAACTCTGTGTATTTATTCAGACCTACCTATTGAATTGTGCATTTTAAATGAATGAATTGCATAGTAGGTGAATTATAGCTGTTTTTTTTAAATAGAGACAACTGGATTTCCATATACAAAATAATGAAGTTGGGTACCATATGCAAAAATTAACAGAAAACAAATCAAAGACCTAACTATAAGAACTAAAATCATAAAAATTTTTGGAAGATAAAATAAAAACAAATCTTGATGACCTTGGATTTAGCAACGGAGTCTCAGATATAACATCAAAATAATAAGCAAAAAAATAGATAAATTGGACTTCACCAAAATTAAAAACTTTTGTGCTTCCAAGGACATCATCAAGAAAGTGAAAAGACAGCCAATGAAATGGGAGAAAGAAGTTATAAATCATATATCTGATTAGAATTTAATATACAAACAACTTCTACAACTCAAAAAGACAAAAAAAACTATTAATGGACAAAGGATGTGTATGCACATTTCTCCAAAGCAGATATGCAAATGGCCAATAAGCAAATGAAAAGATGCTAAGCATCATAAGACAATAGAAAAAAGAAAAGTAAAACCAAAATGATATACCACTTCATACTCACTATTATTAGGAAAACAGAAAATAATTGTTGACAAGGATGCAGAAAAATTAAAACCACCATGCATTGCTGGTAGGAATATAGAATCATGCAGCTGCTGTGGAAAGCAGATTGGCAATTAGTCAAAAAGTTATGCATATTTCAAAGCCCAGGTCATTAAGAAACAAAGTATCTCAGAAAATGTGGACAAAAGCTGTTTCCAGTCCTAGATCTAAAAGTACTCCCCTCACCTGTGTGAGAAATGGCAGCGAGAACTGATCCCTGCCTGGGGAAGACTATAGCTAGGGGTGTACTCTGCCACAAATAAAGTGAGGGACACAGACCCATGTTGAGCTAGATTTTGGCCATCAAAGAGAGGGACCACAATATTTGCAGTTTTAGCCAGACCTGGAAAGACAAAACCAATGTTCTCAGGACAATTAAGTTATCGAACAGTGCCATGTGCTGGGAAGAACAAAAAGAGCAAGAGAATTGAAGACTTTTTCAGAGACTACCCAGAAAATTATCTCAGGCCAATTGGAGCAGGTCTAGACCACTGCATGGGAACCTGCCCCCGATTTGGCTAAGATACACAGATGAAACAATGGTTAAAGCAGGGCCGTAAAACAAACCCAGGTCTTGCAGGATGGTGAAAAACACAGAACAACTGGGACAGAAAACTTGTTTTACCAACAAACAGAGACACCGTTGTAGTGCCCAGTGTCTACTCCATCCCTGAGGCAGGCTGCTGTAGGTGCCTGGTGTTTGGAGGAGACTGGGGGGCAGAACAAATCTCACAGGCCAGTAGGAGAGATGAACAGATAGAGAGCAAATCCAACCAACAGGAAAACTCTAGGCAAAAGAGATAAAATGACCTCTAGAATAAACTAAGAAAGAAAACCTGATGATTTGATACCAACAAAAAATCATGACTCATAACAGGTCCAACCTGTCTGAAGATATGGTCCAACCAAAGGAAAAAACTAATACCTCAGCTGAGATGCAGGAATTAAAACAACTAATTAATGATGTCAAAACAGATCTTCCAAATCAACTCAGTGAGCTGAAGGAAAATATGGAAAAAGACATGATATAAAGAAGACACAGAGTGTACATAAAGAACTTAAAAGTTTTTTAAAAATGTCAGAATTTAGTAGAATGTAAAGCAACAGAAGAGATAAATAACAAAATGGCAATATACAACGGCAGATTTGAAGAGGCAGAAGAAAGGATGGATTAGTGAGCTAGAAGAAAGGACATCTGAAATTCTATAAATTTCCCTACCTACAGATAGGGAAGAACTGGAAAAATTTGAGCAGGGTCTCAGGGAACTGAATGACAACATGAAGTATATGAATATATGTGTTATGGGAGACCCAGAAGGAGAAAGAAGGGAAAGGGGGCCAAAAGAATAATGAAGGAAGTAATCAATGAAAATTTCCAAACTCTTATGAAAGACATAAAACTATAGGACCAAGAAAGAAGCACAGCATACTCCAAATAGAATAGATCCAGATAGACCTATGCCAAGACACTTAATAATCAGAATGTCAAAAGTCAAAGATAAAGAGAGAATTTTGAAGGCAGCAAAAGGAAAGTAATCCATCACGTACAAGGGAAGCTTAGTAAGACTAGGTGCAGAACTCTCAACAAAAATCATGGAGGTGAGAAGGAAGAGGGATGATATATTTAAGATAATGAAAAAGGAACTCTGACAACCAAGAATTCTATATCCAGCAAAACTGTCTTTCAAAAATGATGGAGAGTTTAAAATATTTACAGAAAAATAGACACTGGGAAAGTTCATGAACAAGAGACCTGCTCTACAAGAAATACTAAAGGGAGCCCTATAGGAAGATAGGAAAAGATAGGAGAGAGAGGTTTGAAGAAGAGTGCAAAAATGAAGATTAGCAGGAAGGTAACTAAGAGGGTTAAAAGAGAGGGAAATAATAAGGTACAACAGATAAAATCTAAAAGAAAAAATGGTTGAAGAAGGTGCAGCATTTATGGTAATAACATTAAATGTTAATGGAAAATATATGGAGGCTCAACAACACACTCTTAAACAACCAGTGGTTCAAGGAAGAAATTACAAGAGAAATCAGTAAATATCTCGAGGCAATGAAAATGAAAACACAACATATCAAAATTTATGGGATGCAGCAAGGCAGTGCTGAGAGGGAAATTTATTGCCCTAAATGCCAATATCAAAAAAGAAGTGTTCTGGTTTGCTAGCTGCTGGAATGCAACACACCAGAGATGGATTGGCTTTTAATAAAAAGGGATTTATTTTGTCAGTCTTCAGAGGAAAGGCAGCTAACTCTCCACTGAGGCTCTTTCTTACATGGGAAGGCACAGGAAGGTCTCTGCTGGCCTTCTTTCCAAGTCTCTGGGTTCCAACAACTTTCCCTGGGGTGATTTCTTTCTGCATCTCCAAAGGCCTGGGCTGAGCTGCGAGTGCTGAGATGAGGTATGCTGAGCTGCTTGGGCTGTGCTACATTGCACTCTCTCATTTAAGCACCAGCCAATTAAGTCAAATATCATTCATCGCAGCAGGCATGCCTCCTAGCTGACTGCAGATGTAATTAGCAACAGATGAGGTTCATGTATCATTGGCTCATGTCCGCAGTAACAAAACTAGGCATGTTCACCTGGCCAAGTTGACAACTGAATCTAACTACCACAATAAGAAAGAGCAAAAATCAAGGAATTAACTGTTCACTTGGAAGAACTAGAGAAAGAACAGCAAACTAACCCCAAAACAAACAAAAGGAAAGAAATAATGAAGAAAAAAATGAAATTGAGAAGAAAATTTTTAGAGCAGAAAAAAATGAAATTGAGAAGATGAAAACAATTGATAAAATCAACAAAACCAGAAGCTGGTTTTATGAGAAAATCAATAAGATTGATGGACCCTTAGCAAGACTGGCAAAAAGAGAAGAGATTGGGCCACGGTGGCTCAGTGGCAGAGTTCTTGCCTGCCATGCCCGAGACCTGGGTTCGATTCCCAGTGCCTGCCCATGTTAAAAAAAGAAGAAGAGAGAGGATGCAAATAAATAAAATTAGAAATGGAAGAAGTGACATAACCATTGACCCCACAGAAATAAAGGAAGTAATGAGAGGATACTATGAACAACTTTATGCTGATAAACTCGACAATGTAAATGAAATGGAAAACTTCCTTGAAAGGCATGAACAACCAACATTGACTCGAGAACAAATAGACAACCTCAACAAACCAATCACAAGTTAAGAAATTGAATCAGTCATTAAGAAGCTCCCCAAAAAGAAAAGTCCAGGACCAGATGGTTTCACATGTGAATTCTACCAAACATTACAGAAAGAATTAGTACCAATCCTGCTCAAACTCTTCAAAAAAATTGAAGAGGAAGGAAAGCTACCTAACTCATTCTACAAAGCCAACATCACCCTCAGATAAAAGCCAAATAAACATATTACAATAAAAACAAAATTACAGACCAATCTTTCTTATGAATATAGATGCAAAAATCCTCAACAAAATACTTGCAAATCGAATCCAGCAGCATCTTAAAAGAATTATACACCATAACCAAGTAGGATTCATCCCAGGTATGCAAGGATGGTTCAACATAAGAAAATCAATTAATGTAATACACCATATCAACAAATTAAAGCAGAAAAACCACATGATCATCTCAATTGATGCAGAAAAGGCATTTGACAAAATTCAACATACTTCCCTGTTGAAAACACTTCAAAGGATAGGAATAGAATGGAACGTCCTCAAATGATAAAGGGAATATATGAAAAACCCACAGCTAACATCCTCACTGGGGAAAAACTGAAAACTTTCCCCCTAAGATCAGGAACAAGACAAGGATGTCCACTATCAACATTGTTATTCAACATTGTGTTGAAATTTCTAGCCAGAGCAATTAGACAAGAAAAAGAAATATCAGGCATCAAAATTGGAAAGGAAGAAGTAAAACTCTCACTGTTTGCAGATGATATGTTACTATATGTCAAAAATCCCCAAAAAATCCACAACAAAACTACTAGAGCTAATAAAGGAATACAGCAAAGTGGCAGGTTACAAGATCAACACTCAAAAATCTGTAGTGTTTCTATACACTAGTAATGAACAATCTCAGGGGGAAATCAAGAAAAGATTCCATTTACAATCGCAACCAAAAGAATAAAATATTTAGGAATAAATTCAACTAAAGAGACAAAAAACCTATATGGGGAAAACTATAAGAAATTGTTAGGAGAAATCACAGAAGATCTAAACAAATGGAAGGGCATACCCTGTTCATGGATTGGAAGACTAAATATAGTTAAGATGTCAATTCTACCTAAATTGATTTACAGATTCAATGCAATACCAACTAAAATCCCAAAAACTTACTTTTCAGAAATAGAAAAACTAATAACCAAATTTATCTGGAAGGGCAGAATGCCCTGAATAGCTAAAAGTATCCTGAGAAAGAAAAATGAAGTCGGAGGTCTCACGCTACCTGACTTTAAGGAGTATTATGAATCTACAGTGGTCAAAACAGCATGGCACTGGCATAAAGATAGATACACTAACCAATGAATTCGAATAGAGTGTTCGGATATAGACCATCTCATCTATGGACAATTGATCTTTGATAAGGCAGTCAAGCCAGCTCACCTGGGACAGACAGTCTCTTCAATAAATGGTGCCTAGAGAACTGGATATCCACATGCAAAAGAATGAAAGAGGACCTATATCTCACACCATATACAAAAATGAACTCAAAATGGATCAAAGACCTAAACATTAGATCTAAGACCATAAAACTGTTAGAAGAAAATATAGGGAAATATCTTATAAATCTTATAATAGGAGGTGGTTTCTTAGACCTTACACTCAAAGCACAAGCATTGAAGAAAGAAAGAAAAAAATGGGAACTCCTCAAAATTAAATACTTTTGTGCATCAAAGAACTTCATCAAGAAAGTACAAAAACAGCCTACACAATGGGAGACAATATTTGGAAATGATATATATCAGATAAAGGTCTCATATCCAGAATATATAAAGAGATTGTTCAATTCAACAACAAAAAGACAGACAACGCAGTTACAAAATGTTCAAAAGACTTGAATAGACACTTCTCAGAAGAGGAAATTCAAATGGCCAAAAGGCACATGAAAAGATGCTCAACCTCCCTGGCTATAAGGGAAATGCAAATCAAAACCACAATGAGATATCATCTCACACCCGCCAGAATGGTCATTATTAATAAAAAAGAAAACAACAAGTGCTGGAGAGGATGTGGAGAAAGAGGCATACTTATTCACTGTTGGTGGGAATGTCAAATGGTACAACTGCTGTGGAAGGCAGTTTGGCGGGTCCTCAGGAAGCTAAGTATAGAATTGCCATATGACCCAGCAATACCATTGCTAAGTATCTACTCAGAGGACATGAGGGCAAGGACACAAATGGGCATTTTCACACCAATGTTTATAGGAGCATTATTTACAATCACGAAGAGATGGAAACAGTCAAAATGCCCATCAACAAATGAGTGGCTAAACAAGCTGTGGTATAGATATACGATAGAATATCATGCAGCTGTAAGACAGAATGAAGTTATTAAGTATATAACAACATGAATGGATCTTAAGAACATTATGCTGAGTGAAATTAGCCAGAAACAAAAGGACAAATACTCTCTGGTCTCACTGATATGAATTAACATTAAGAATGAACTTGGAGAATTTCAATGAAGAACAGAGGTCATCAGGAGATGCAAATAGGGTAGATAATAGGTAATTGGAACTGAAGGGATACAGATTGTGCAATGGGACTGATGGTAAAAATTCAACAATGGATAGCACAGTACTACCTAACTGTAATACAATAATGTTAGAACACTGAAGCTGAATGTGAGAATGATAGAGGGAGGAGGCATGGGGGCACAAATGAAATCAGAAGGAAAGATATACAATAAAGACTGAGATGGCATAATCTAGGAATGCCTAGAATGTATAATAATAGTGGCTGAATGTACAAATTTAAAAATGTTTTTGCATGAGGAAGAACAAAGGAATGTCAATACTGCAGGGTGTTGATAATAGATGGTAATCAATATTTTAAAACTTTAATTTACATGTGAGACTAAAGCAAAAAATGTTTATTTGGTACAAAATTTATATTTTGACTAGTAATCTAATATAACTTATGTGGACAGCATAATTGAGCACCATAAGTACATGGAACCTTGAGTAGGGCATGAGATTTTGTAGGTTTGTTCAGACTGATGCCCCAATATATCCCAGAATGATTTGAACAGTGAATAAAAAAGTATTTGCAAAGTCCCCCTGGGGGAATGATGAGAAAGCAGGAAAATTCAACTTTCCCAAGTGGAGAATTCTTGATATTCTCACAAGTAATGGGGACAACCAAAGCAATACGCTGAGCCCCCAATCTTGGGCTTTGTTCATATGAAACTTAACCCTGCAAAGAATAGGCTACACCTACTTAAAATTAGTCCTAAGAGTTACCCCAAAAGAACCTCTTTTGTTGCTCAGATATGGCCTCTCTCTCTCAGCCAACATGACAAGTAAACTCACCGACCTCTCCCTCTCTATGTGGACATGACTCCCAGGGGTGTGGATCTTCCTGGCAACATCAGACAGAAATCCTAGAATGAGCTGGGACTCAGCACTAAGGGATTGAGAAAACCTTCTCAATCAAAAGGGGGAAGAGAGAAATGAGACAAAATAAAGTGTCAATGGCTGAGAGATTCCAAACAGAATCAAGAGGTTATCCTGGAGGTTATTCTTACGCATTAAATGGATATCACCTTTAGTTAAGGTGTAACAGAGAGGCTGGAGGGAACTGCCTGAAAATGTAGAGTTGTGTTCCAGGAGTCATGTTTCTTGAAGAAGATTGTATAAGGATACAGCTTTCAAAATGTGACTGTGTGATTGTGAAAACCTTGTGTCTGATGCTTCTTTTATCTACCTTATGGACAGATGAGTAAAATATATGAATTAAAAATAAATAAATAATAGGGGAAACAAATGTTAAAATTAATTTAGTAGATTGAAATACTAGTGATCAATGAAAGGGAGCGGTAAGGGGTATGGTATGTATGAATTTTTTTCTGTTTTCTTTTTATTTATTTTTCTGAATTGATGCAAATGTTCTAAGAATTGATCATGGTGATGAATATACAACGATGTGATGATATTGTGAATTACTGATTATATATGTAGAATGGAAGATCATATGGTAAGAATGTTTGTGTTTGTATGCTGGTACATTTAATAAATAAAATAAATTTTTAAAATGTTAATGGATTAACTTCTCCAATTAAAGATATACATTGCCAGAATGGATTAAAAAACAGGATTCATCTTTATGCTGTCTACAAAATACTCACTTAAGATGTATGGACAAAAAGACATTGAAAGTGAAAGGTTGGAAAAAGATATCTATGCAAACAGCAACCAGAAAAGAGTACAGGTAGCTATACTAACATCAGACAAATGAGACTTCAAATATAAAATGATTAAAAGAGACAAAGAAGGACAGTATATATTAATAAAAGAGACAATTCATCAGGAAGACATAACAATCAATGAAGCCAGCATCAACCTAATACCAAAGCCAGTCAAAGATACTACAAGAAAAGGCAATTACAGACCAATCATTTTAATAAACATAGATGCAAAAATCCTCAGCAAAATACTTGCAAATCAAATCCAGCAGAACATTAAAGCACCTATATACCATGACCAACTAGATTCTATTCCAGGTATGCAAGGGTGGTTCAGCACAAGAAAATCAATTAATGTAATACACCGTATCAATAAATTAAACAAGAAAGACCACATGTTCATCTTGATTGATGCAAAAAGGGTATTTGACAAAATTCAGCATCCTTTCTTGATGAAAACACTTCAAAGGGTAGGAATAGAAGAAAACTTACTCATTCTGACAAGTGGAATATATGAAAAACCCACAGCTAACATCATACAATGTGGAAAGACTGAAAGCTTTCCCTCTAAGATCAGGAACAAGGCAAGAATGCCCATTGTCATCATTTTTATTCAACATTGTGCTGGAAGTTCTAGCTAGAGAATTAGGCAATAAAATAAATAAAAGACATCCAGTTTGGAAAGGAAGAAGTAAAACTTTCACTGTTTTCAGATGACATGATCCTGCATGTAGAAAATCTGGAAAAAACAACAGTAAAGCTACTAGAGCTAATAAACAAATACAGCAAAGTAGCAGGATGCAAGATCAATGTCCCCAAATCATAGTGTTTCTATACACCAACAATGAGCAAAATGAGGAGGAAATCAAGAAAAACTTCAATTTACAATAGCAGCCAAAAAGAATCAAGTATTAAAGAAAAAAAATTTAACCAAGGGCATAAAAGACCTATACCCAGAAAACTACAAAATTTTGTTAAAAGACATTAAGGGAGATCTAAATTAATAGAAGGACATATAGTGTTCATGGATTGGAAGACTAAATATAGTTAAGAAGACAATTCTGCCCAAAGTGATTTGTAGATTGAATGCAATACCAATTAAATCTCAACAACTTACTTTACAGAAATAGAAAAAAAACAATAATCAAACTTATTTGGAAGGGCAGGTTTCTCCAAATAGATAAAAAAAAATATCTTGAGAAAGAGGAATGAAGTGCAAGGTCTCACACTCCCTGACTTTAAAGCCTATTACAAAACTACAGTGGTCAAAACAGCATGGTACTGGCATAAAGGTAGGTATTCTGCCCAATGGAATCAAATTAAGTGTTCAGAGGTGGACCGTCACATCTATGGCCAATTGATCTTAGATGAGGCAGTCAAGCCAACTCAACTGGGACACAGCAAACTCTTCAACAAATGGAAAAGCTTGGGGAACTGAATACCTATATCCTAAAGAATGAAGAGAATCCCTATCTCACACCTTATACAAGATTTGACTCAAAATGGATCAAAGACCTGAACAATAGAGCTAAGAACATGAAACTTTTAGAAGAAAATATCATAAAGATCTTGTGATGGGTGGTGATTCCCTAGACCTTCAGCCCAAAGCACAAGAAATGAAAGAACTAGATGAATATGATCTTTTCAAAGCTGAACACTTTTGTTAGGAAAGTAAAAAGGCAGATTGCGCAATGGGAGACAATATTTGGAAATCACATATCAGATAAGAGATTAATATCCATAATATATAAGGAGATCCTACAATTCAACAACAAAAAAGAAAAATAACCCAATTTAAAAATGGGCAAAAGACATGGACAGATGCTTTTCAGAAGAGGAAATACAAATGGCTCAAAGACATATGAAAAGGGCAGACCGCAGTGGCTCAGTAGGCAGAGTTCTCACCTGCCATGCCAGAGACCCAGGTTTGATTCCTGGTGCCTGCCCATGCCAAAAAAAAAAGAGGAAAAGAAAAAATGAAAAGATGCTCAACTTCACTGGCTCTTAGGGAATGCAAATCAAAACTACAATGAGATGTCATCTCACACCTACTGGAATGGCCATTATAAAAAAAAAAAAACAGACAAAAAATAAAACAGAGAACAACAAGTGCTAGTGAGGTAGTTCATAAGTTTAACCTCAGTATTATTGCTGTATGACTTTATGAATTCACGTGTATCATTTTGTGCATTTGTGTGTATCACTTTATGAATTTATGTACTCTTAAAATATGTAAAAAGCATGTTCTCTAAAGGTAGTGAAACAAAATGTCTGCTGCATCTGCCTTAGTCATGTCCAAGCATTCCCAGGCATGTCCAGGGCTGCCTACATGTCAAACAAAAGAAATTAACTAAGGGCCAGTGTTTACCACCCATTCCATAGTAACTCCTGCCCTGCAAGTTCTGTTTCTGTACTTTTCCAGTTTACCATTGTGCTGGTTTGAAAGGATGTATGTACCCTAGAAAAGTCATGTTTTAATCCTAATCCCATTTTTGTGAAGGCAGCCATTTCTTCTAATTCTTATTCAGCACTGTATGATTGAAACTGTAATTAGATCATCTTCCTGGAGATTTAATCAAGAGCGGTTGTTAAACTGGATTAGCTGGAGGCATGTCTCCATCCATTTGGGTGGGTCTTAATTAGTTTCTTAAGTCCTGTAAAAGAGGAAACATTTTGGAAAATAAGAGCAATTCAGAGAGAGCAGAACAGGACAACATAGCCATGAGAAACAGAGTTCGCCAGCCAGATACCTTTAGAGATGAAGGAAAATGTCTCCTAGGGAGCTTCATGAAACAGGAAGCCAGGAGAAGAAGCTAGCAGATGACACCGTGCTCGCCATGTGCCCTTCCAGATGAGAGAGGAACCCTGACCGTGTTCACCATGTGCCTTTCAGATGAGAGAGAAACTCTGACTGTGTTTGCCATGTGCCTTCTCACTTGAGAGAGAAACCCTGAACTTCATCGGCCATCTTGAACCAAGGTATCTTTCCCTGGATGCCATTGATTGGACATTTCCATAGACTTCTTGTAATTGGGACATTTTTTTGGCCTTAGAACTGTAAACCAGCAACTTATTAAATTCCCCTTTTTAAAAGCCATTCTGTTTCTGGTATATTGCATTCCAGCAGCTAGCAAACTAGAACAACCATCCATTCCCATAGTAACTCCTGCCCTGTTTGCTAGCCCATATAATCTGGAGACTCAGACTTTGGACGGAAGCCCTCTGAGTCTGCCATGGCAATAAAACTTTGTTCACTTCTCAGAGGCTCCAGTGCTTCCTTGCACAGTGTTTGGAGGTTTCCCTACTTCATTTCTGGTGTATGGCCAGGAAACTCCAGACCCCAAGGAAGAAATATCTCTGTGTCCCCTCCCTATCTCTAAGGAGGCCTGAAACACAGACCAATCTTGATCATCCCTGGGTGACCCCAGAACATTTTCTTCTGGTTTGGGATCATCTGACTGGAACAGGGCACCAGCTTCCCTGGACATGGGAGGTACCTCAGCAGCCATGAGAACTGAACCAGAGCTCCACCTGTCAGACTAGTAAGAATGGCTATCCACCTTCAATCAGGTATAGGGACTGACACATCCTGCCTTTCAGGCAGAAAAGGGGGCTGAACACCTCATAAACTGGGTTGAGTACCCTTCAGAGAGGCGGAAGAAGAACCCCCAGTAGTTAGATGCATTCTGGTTTTGCGAGGGAGTCATACATAACTTGTTGTGTTGTCAAACGCCTGGCGTACGAAAGTATGTGAATGAGATGTGGCTCTGACCTGAGGCTTTGACACTCTGTCACCCACAAAGTGAAGTGTGTGTCCCAATCTGCAGGTCTGTGGGTTCTCGTATGGCTCGCACAGTGGTGCTCTTGATCAAAAGAAAGAGAGTCCGGGTTGGGGGATTATACCAATCCACCTTATGCCAAGAGAACCCTAAATTCTTCATCACAGGAAGTGACCAGAGATGGATGAAGCAATCGTCATCTTGTTAATTTGTTTGCTTATTGCCTGGTGCCCTGGGAGGATCACTGTGGGTGGTACTGAAAGCAAAACTCCCTTGGCCTGCCTCCTTAAGAATTTCAAGAAAGGATCTACTGGACACTACGGAATGAAGCTTAAGCCCCAAGAGTTTCACAAATTTTGCCAATTGGACTGGCCCACTTTTGGAGTTGGATGGCTGTCTGAGCGTCGTTTGACCTCCAACTGGCAAGTTGCCACAGGACAGGGGGGCCACCCTGACCAGTTTCAGTACATTGACTCGTGGCTCCAAATTATTCAAAATTCACCACCATGGCTAAAAGTTTGCATTGAAAGCCATGTGAAAGTCCTGGCGCCCGCGCCAACCTGAGCATTCCACTCCCCAGAGCAGTTGCCGCAAAGAAATTAGCCTGGGCTACACTAAACTTCCAACCCTGGAAGGCACTCTGCTGCTGACAGGAATAAAAACAGCCACCTAGATGAAGGGATAAAGAAGCTGCCCTCCCTGCTGCTGACAGAGGCTCTTTACTTCTGCCTTCCTAAGTCTTCAACCCCAGAAAACCTCCGGTCCTCCCGGTTGCGGAATAAGATCCACTACCCCCGCCTGACTCAGCTCCGGCTCCCCGACCCCCGCCTCAACCACTCACTGCAGTTCCGGAGGCACCGTCAGCTCCCCCGACGCCCGCTACTGGGGACTCCATCTCTTCAGGAACTCCAGCCAACTCGCCAGGGTCGCTTCTCATTCCTCCTGGTCCCAGTCCACCCGAACTCTCTCCAAAGATGCCGCAGACCTGGAACCTTCAATTCTGAGCTGCAAAAACCTGCGGTGCCTCAGGGGCTCTGCAACTGCCCCTGCGAGAAACCCAAGCACCAGTTCACTACAATCCAGATGGCCAGGTGGAGAGAGGTCAACCAATATTCGTCTATCAGCCTTTTTCAACCACCGACCTCATAAACTGGGAAAACCACACTCCCTCCGACACTGAGAAGCCCCAGGCTATGATCGACCTACTCCAGTCGATTATACACACCCATTGACCGATGTGACAAGAATGCCAGCAGTTCTGCATCACCCCCTTCAACACAGAAGACTGCAGGTGAATTGCACAAGTTGCCCTGAAGTGGTTAGAAGAAAATGCTTCTGAACGCATCACGACATGCTCAAAATGCCTTCCCAGATACTGACCCGCAGTAGGACCCAAACACCGATGCTGGCAGGAACAGTGAATCTCTACTAAGATGTGCTCATTCAAGGCATGAAAAAGAGGACCAGAAAAACAATCAACATGTCAAAAACCGCTGAAGTCCTGCAAAGGTCAGATGAAGATCCTAGCCAGTTCCACGAATGCCTCCCTGAAGCCTTTAGCCTGCACACTCCTTTTGACCCTGAGGCACCAGAAAACCAAAACCTTGTTACCTCTGCATTTGTCTGGCAAGCCCAACATGATATCTGGAGAAAGCTTCAAAAATTAAAAGGGTTTTCTGGAACGAATATATCCCAACTCCCTGAGGTAGCTATAAAAGTGTACATGAACCAGGACAAAGAAACATGGAGAGAAGCAGACTGCTGACAAAGAAGAAAGCAGACCTGCCTGATGCAGCACTCATCCAGGGCACCAGGAAGCCTACATTCTTAGCACAACTTCACAAGACTGTCTAGAAGGCGCAAAGGCACTCCTGGCCCACATGAACCTAAGAGGCTATAAAAAAGGCCCAAATTTGTAAGAAACAAGTAAAATTCCTTGAATTTCACATTGCCCAAGGCACCCAGCACCTGGGAGTTGAAAGAAAACAAGCCATTTATCAAATACCTACACCCACATCTTGGTGACAAGTCCGTGAGTTCCTAGGGGCTGCAGGATTCTGCCGCATCTGGATTCCTAATTTCACTGCAGTTGCCAAGCCCCTATATGTAGTTATGTAAGGAGCTGAATATTCACCCCTGCCCTGGGGAACTGAACAACAAAGAGCCTTTAAAACTCTAAAAAAGGAACTCACCCAAGTCTCCCAGACACTGACAAATGTACACCTTGTACATTCATGAATGACAGGGAACAGCTACAGGGGTCCTCATCCGAAAGCTAGGTTCTTAGGATCACCCCGGTGGCTTACTTGTCAATGCAGTTAGATTCAGTAGCAAAAGGATGGACTCCCTGTCTACAGGCCATAGCCACTGCTGTCCTCCTAACCCATGATGCTGAAAAGTTAACCTTCAGCCAGCAACCAACTTTTCTCATCCTGCACCAAATCAAGGCACTTCTCAAAAAAAAAAGGACATCACTGGCTCTCCAATTCTTGGCTACTGAAGCATCAGGCCCTCTTATGTGGCAACCCAAATATTCAAGTGGAGGCTGTATGCAGTCTAAACACAGCTACTCTCCTGCTGATGGGAGAAGGCCTGCCTGAGCATGAATGTACAGAAATCTTAGAAGAAGTGCTCTCTAGCAGACCAGCATTAAAAGACCAGTATTTCTCCTGCCCTGATGCAGAATACTACATGAATGGCAACAGTTTTGTCCACAATGCAATGCGGAAAGCAGGATATGCAGTGGTGACTCTGGATTCAATTGTAGAATCTGGGCCCCTCCCAGTAGGCACCTAGGCTCAAAAAGCTGAACTCATAGCAGCCACCAGAGCCCTGCTGTTGGAATCGAGTTTCTTTGTCAACATCTACACTGACTCAAGGTATGCCTTCAACACTGCTCAGGGGCATGGGGCCCTATACAAAGAAAGAGGACTGATCAATGCCAGGGGAAAGGACATAAAGCATCGCAGCATGGGCCCCTGAAATGATTGCCATCATTCACTGCCCTGGATGGCGGGAAGCACAGTCCAAGTAGACTTCACAGAGCTTCTTAGGCAAGGAGATATCAATACTTACTAGTAGGAATCTGTACTTTCTCAGAATGGGTGGAAGCCATCCCGACTTGCTCAGAAAAAGCCCAGGAAGTAGTTTGGTTCTTGTGAAGAGAAATCATTCTGAAGTATGGCCTGCCAAGCTCCCTGGGCTCTGACAATGGACCAGCATTTGTGGCCCAAATTATACAAAATCTCTGCAAAACCTTCCACATAAAGTGAAATCTCCACACAGCATATAGGCTGCAATGTTCAGGAAAAGAGGAATGAATGAACTGTACCCTGAAATCACATCTGAAGAAGCTCTGCCAGGGTACCAGCCTAAATAGGACTGATGTTCTCCCTATAGCCTTGTGAAGAGTAAGACGCAATCCCACAAAACAAATTGGATCTTCCCCTTTTGAAGTTTTGTTCAGACGGCCTCCCCCACTAATAAAATAACTCCAAGAAAATATTATACAATTTGGAGAATTGACTTTAAGAAAGCAACTCCAGGGTCTGAGCTCCACTTTATCTCAGTTGCACAGCTGGGCAAATGAAAGATTCCCACTGCAGTTAACAACCCCTGTGTACTCCTTTACTCCAGGATCATTAGTTTGGGTAAAAGATTGGGAAAACCAGGCATTAACACCCACCTGGTTAGGGCCCTATATGGTCCTCCTTTCTACCCCTACAGCTGTCAAGGTTGCTGAGATCACCCCCTAGATCCACCACTCCTGGCTGAAACCTGGAAATGGCTCAACCTCATCTTGGAAGTGCCAGACTAATCCAGAGAACCCGCTGCATCTGACTTTGCATAGGAAACCTACCTGCCCTGCTCCAGCCACTCCAGAAACTGGCTGGTCTATGCACACCTGAAGCCTGAAAAATTCTCTGATTCTTACTTCAAGCACCTCAGAAGCTGACTGATCTACGCATGGCCAAAGATTGAGGAATCACCTCATGGAGATGCCCACCCACTGGCTTGCCGGATCTGTGGACTAATTTCCTTTATTTTACTCTCTGTGTTTGTCTTTCACTTGGCTATACTAGCTCTCTTAGGGTAGGTCGCCTGCAATTCTTTCCAAAAACTAATTTTACTTTAATTTGGTGGGATGCTCTATATCCAGGTAAGTCCTCCTTTCCTATATAAAAGTTGCATAATGTTGTTTTTATACCTAATATTTCTTGAACATTCTCTTTGTTCCTTTGGGATCATCACGTCAGACTTCTGCCATGAGTGCATCCGTGCTGCCCAAATCGGTGGCACAGTCACTTTCACCCTAGTATTCCACACCCATTACACTTGCCAAGGTACCCCAAAGGGCTTCTGTGCCTACAAGCAGACCACATACTCCATCTGTGACCCTGGGGAAGACCATCGGTACACTTTCCATGACCCCAACAAGCCCGAGATGAAACTATGGTAGAATTAAAATTCCAAGAAGGGGAAAAAGAAATAATAGTAGGCAGAGCCACTGCTTCAATAAGCCAACAAACAGTATCTCTACTCTTTAACACTTCTATTGCCTGTCTTGCCATAGGCCCAACTACACACTGTGAGTTATAACAAATAGGAAGCCCCTGAAGTACTCTCCTACAGAAAGCACTAAGTACCACCAGTTGCTGCATGCTATACCATATGGAAAGCCCCAAGTAACACCAAGTACCTCCAGCTGCAAGACAAGGTGCTACAATCTCACTAATCTTACCATTTTAAATATTCATGATAGCTGGTGAGGAAGAGAAGTCCTGGTGCTCTTTGGAGTAAAGTGGTCCCCTAAAGCCATCACTGGCCCCACCCTATATATAAAAAGAACCATGAGCTCTTACAACTGAGAAAAATTCCAGGTATTCCATTCCTTCTATGAGGAAACGCAGGAACAACCCCCTGCCATTCCCGTAGGCACTCAAAATCTGTTCTTCCAATTGGCAGAACAGGTAGCTGCTTCCCTAAGCATTTCTTCTGGTTATGTCTGTTGAGGAACAAGTATGGGGGACCAATGGCTATGGGGAGCAAAAGAACTAATGCCAATAGAAAAAGTAAATGTAACCACCTATTGGCTTGGACCCAGTCAAAGGAACCTAAAAACTTCCACAATCAGAAAAAACTGTACAGCTAGATGGGGAAACAACTTCCTGGTTTCAATTGGGAACCTCATCTGTCTGGGGCAACAGTGTTATAATCAGAGTAAAAATGTCACCTTATGGTGGATATCAGATAAAAATCACACAGCTCCTGATCCATCATCATTAGCCTCTTTGCCCACCCTAAAAAGTTTTTGGAGTAATATTCAGCTCCAGGGGTTTGGAAAGCCCCAAAGGGTTGTATTGGATCTGTGGCAGAACAGCCTATTCTGAATTGCCTGGGGGGTGGTCAGGAGCCTGTGTATTCAGAACCATCCACCTTTTCCTCCTCCTAATTCCTCTAAAACAAGGGGAACTACTAGGATACCCAGTCTATAAAACAGAAAATAACTGGGTCCAATAGAGAGGCATACACATAGGGAACTAGAAAGACAACAAGTGGTCTCCTGAGCACATCATCCAGTATTACAGTCCAGCAACATGGGCAGAAGATGGGTCATGGGGATATCAGTCCCCAATTAACATGCTAAACCACATCATTCAGCTCCAGGCAGTAGTAGAACTAATCATAAGCAAAATTGCCCATGCTTTAAAGCTGTTGGCACAGCAACAGACCAAATTTAGAACAGCCATCTAAAAAAACCAGCTGGTTCTTGACTACTTGCTAGCAAAGGAAGGTGGAGTATGCAGTAAATTCAACCTTTCCAACTGTTGCTTGCAGTGAGATGACCAAAGAAAGGTAATAGAAGAAATTGCCAGTTGCATGAGAACTCTAGCCCACGTCCCAGTTCAACCCTGGAATGGCTGGGACCCAAAAACCTGTTCAGAGAGTGGTTCTTGGCCTTTGGAGGACTCAAAACTCTGATTGGAAGTGTTTTACTGCTGCTTGGTATATATCTTATCCTCCCCCTGCTTCCTCCCTTGCTTACTAAAAAGTGTAGGTCAAACTATAGAAGCCTTAGTAGACAGAAAAACTGCCTCCCACTTACTTCATCTCAGAGGCCTTCACCCCTTGAACTATCATAATCATGAATTAGTCCCCACAAGCAAAAAAGGTGCTACACTTATAGAATAAAATGTGATGAATAATATCATCAAAAGGGGGAATGAACCTCAGTATTATTGCTGCATAACTTTACGAATTCATGTGTATCACTTTGTACTTTTGTGTGCATAACCTTAAGAATTTATGTACTCTTAAAATATGTAAAAAGCATGCTCTCTAAAGGTAGTGAAACAAAATGTCTGCTGCATCTGCCTTAGTCATGTCCAGGTGTGTCCAGGCGTGTCCAGGGCTGCCTGCATTTCAGACAAAAGAAATCAGCTAAGGACCAGTGTTTATTGCCTATTCCCATAGTAACTCCTGTGCTGCAAGTTCTGTTTCTGTACTTTTCCACTGTTTGCTGCCTGTTCCCATAGTAACTCCCACCCTGCTTGCTAGTCTATATAATCTGGAGACAAAAGATATTTGTGGCTCAGACTTTGTATGGGAGTCCTCTGAGTCTGCTGCAGCAATAAAAGTCTGTCCACTACGCAGAGGCTCTGGTGCTTCCTTGCATGGTGTTTGGAGGTTTCCCTACTTCACTAGAGAGAATATGGAGAAAGATGCACACTTATTCACTGTTGGTGAGAATGTAGAATGGTGCAACCACTTTGGAAGGCAGTTTAATGGTTCCTCAGGAAGCTAACTATAGAATTGCTATATAATCCAGGAAACCTATTACTAGGTATATATTTGGAGGGAATGAAGGCAAGGACACAAAAGACAATTGCACACTAATATTTATAGCATCATTAACCAGGATTGGCAAGAGAAAGAAACAGCCCAACTGCCCATCAACAGACGAATGGATAAACAAACTGTGGTATATACATATGATAGAATATTACACAGCTGTAAGACAGAATAAAGTCATGAAACATGTAACAACATGGATGAGCCCTGAGGACATTATGTTGTGTGAAAAACAAAAGGACAACTACTGTATGGTCTCACTAATATGAGCTAACATTAATAAGTGAACTTTGACAATTAAAGTTGAGAGCACAGGTTATCAGGAGATAGAAAGAGGGTAGAAATTAGGCATTTGATGCTGACGGAGTACAGAATGATTGTAAAGATCCAGAAATGGATAGCACAATAATATCTCATGGTAGCACAGTATTGTAAGTACATTGAATGAAACTGAGTGTGAATATGGTTGAGGGAGGAGGGCTGGGGCATGTATGACATCAGAAGGAAAGGTAGTAGATAAAGACTGAGACAGTATAACTTAGTGGTGCCTAACGTGAAGAATAATGGTGATTAAATGTACAAATATAAGAATGCTTTTACATGAGGTAGGAAAAATGTTAACATTTCAAGGTGTTGAAAATTGGATGGGATATGTGGAAAATATAATCAATGCATACTAAGGTCTATAACTAACAATAACATTGCCATATGCTTCCATTGAATGTAACAAAAGCAATATGCAAAAGCTAAATGTCAATAAGGGGATGGGGTTGAAGGGTGGGTGTGGAGAGGATGAGGGGTGGGGAAGGGTATGCGATTCTTTGTAGAAGAAATGGAAATGCCCTCATATAGATTGTAGTGGTGAAAGCATGGCTATGCGATTATACCAGAAACCATTGACTTTTTACTTAGGTTGGATTGTATGATGTGTGAACAAAACTGTTTGAAAATGAACAGAGATACAAGTGCGGAGAAAATGTGGAGAGAGAGAGAGATGTAAACATTCACTGTTGGTAGGGAAGTAGAGTGGTGCAGCCCCTCTGGAGGGCAGTGTGGTGGCTCCACAGCAGGCTATGGGTGGGGTTGTCATAGGATGCTGCAACCCTGTAGTTAGCTGTATACATGGAGGAACTGAGAGTGGGGACGTGAATGGACATTTGCACACTGGTGTTTATGGTGGTAGTGTTCATGATTTGCAATGGAGGTGACCTAAGAGTACATCAACTAAAGAATGGAAGGAGGAACTGCGGTGTATGCATACAATGGACCAGGGAGCAGCTGGAAAAAGAATTGAAGTCCTGAAGCATGCAACTAGGGGAATTAATCTTGAAGAAAGTATGTTGAATGAAACAAGACAGAAACAAAAACACAAATATTATTATGCCTCACTAATATGGACTAACTGTAACGTGCAACTCTGAGAATTAAATTTGAGAGAGTAGGTTATCAGGTGAAGGCCTATTGTAAAGGTTCCTAGATTGTAAGCTCTTACAGCCGTCAGCTATTCCAGAGTTGTAACTGTTATTTATTAATTCTCAGATGCTGATCTGTTTGTGGATAACCTGGTTGTTTCCTGGAACTACGGGTATTTGTGTAACATCTGATACTCAAAGCTAGAGTTCTGCAGCTATGAAAATCAGCATTGCCCCATACAGCAACTGTTAAAAACACCGGCAAAGTGATCAGACTTGAATTTGAGATATGAATGAAGCTGATCAGGCAGCACTAAGGTAAATCAGACTAAAGGGTAAAAGATGATACTGACTGTATTTAAAACTTCAACTTCTGTGTGAGACCAAAGGAAGAGATGTTTATTTGGTGCAAAATTTATATTTTTATTAGTACACTATCTAATCTAACTTGTACAGTCAGCTTATTCGAACACCATAAATTACATGGAATGTTGACTAGGAAGAGAGATCTTGTTGGTTTGTACAGATTAGTGGGATATCCCAATACATCCCAAAGTAATCTGGGCAGAAGATTAAAAAGTATTTGCAAAGTACCTTTGAGGAACTGGGGGAAAAGGTGGAAATATTAAACTTTCCCACCTGGGAAGACCTGATATTCTCACAGTCATGGGGGACTGCCAATTTGATGGGCCAGGCCCTTGATCTTGGGGCTTACAGTTACGAAATTTATTCCTAAAAAGGAGAAGCTAAGCCTGAAGTAGTTCATAAGTTTAATATTGCTGTATAACTTTATGAATTCATGTGTATCACCTTATGAATTTATGTGTATCACTGTGCATTTATGTGTATCACTCTGTGTATTTGTGTGTATCACTCTATGAATTTGTGCACTCACAAATGTATGTACATGCATGCTTTCTCAAAGGAAGTAAACCAGGATGTCTGCTGTACCTGCTCCTAATCATGTCCAGGGCTGTCTGCATTTCAGACAGATGAAATCAGCTAAGGGCCAGACAGTAACTTCCACTCTGCAAGTTCTCTTTCTGCACTTTTCCAGTGTTTACTGCCCATTCCCATAGTAACTCCCTCCCTGTTTGCTAGCCTATATAATCTGGAAACAAAAGGTATTTAGGGCTCAGACTTTCGACAAGGGTCCTCTGAGTCTGCCGTGGCAATAAAAGTTTAGTCCAGGGCGGGCCACGGTGGTTCAGCAGGCAAGAATGCTTGCCTGCCATGCCAGAGGACCCAGGTTCGATTCCCGGTGCCCGTCCATGTGAAAAAAAAAAAGTTTAGTCCACTTCTCAGAGGCTCCAGTGCTCTCTTGTATGCTGTCCGGAGTTTTCCTACTTCAAACCTATGTATGATTATGCCTAAGAGTCACTCCCAGAAAACCTCTTCTGGTGTCTCTCTCTAAGCCACCTCTGCAGGTGAGCTCACTGCCCTTCCCCCTATGTGGGACATGACTATCAAGGAGTAAGTTCCCCTGGCAATGTGGGACATGACTCCAGGTGATGAGCCTGGCCCTGGCATTGTGGGAGTGAGAAAGCCTTCTTGACCAAAAGGGGGAAGAGAAATGAAACAAAATAAAGTTTCAGTGTATAAGATTTCAAATAGAGTCAAGAGGTCATTCTGGAGCCTATTCTTATGCACTATATAGATATCCCTTTTCAGCTTTTGGTGTATTGGAGTAGCTAGAGGGAAATACCTAAAACTTTGAACTAAAATCCAATAGACGTGATACTTGAAGATGATTGAAAAACTGCAGAGCTTTTAAGGTGTGACCACGTGTGCTGGTTTGAAAGGATATATGTCCCCTAGAAAAACCACGCTTTAATCTAAATCCCATTTCATAAAGGCAGAATAATCCATATTCAATACTGTATGTTTGAAACTGTAATCTGATCATCTCCCTGGAGATGTGATTTAATCAAGAGTGGTTGTTAACTGGATTAGGTGATGATATGCCTCCACCCATTTGGGTGGGTCTTGATAAGTTTCTGGAGTCCTATAAAAGAGGAAACATTTTGGAGAATGGGAGATTCAGAGAGTGCAGAGAATGCTGCAGCACCACGAAGCAGAGAGTCCACGAGCCAGTGACCTTTGGAGATGAAGAAGGAAAACACCTCCTGGGGAGCTTCATGAGACCGGAAGCCAGGAGAGAAAGCTAGCAGATGATGCCGTGTTCACCATGTGCCCTTCCAGCTGAGAGAGGAACCCTGACTGTGTTCACTGTGTGCCCTTCCACTTGTGAGAGAAACTGAACTTCATTGGCCTACTTGAACCAAGGTATCTTTCCCTGGATGCCTTTGATTGGATATTTCTATTGGCTTGTTTTAATTGGGACATTTTCTCAGCCTTAGAACTGTAAACTAACAACTTAGTAAATTCCCCCTTTTTTTTTTTTCGAATTCACTGGATCAAGGTGAATTAGGGTTCTTGGGAGACTTAGGAAAGCAAAAACCCTATATTAAGTTTACAGCCCTCTCATTGATTGAAAAGAGTAATTCTCCTTAATAGGATCAATTCCTAGGTATTGGATTGATCACTGATATGATCCTCAGGAGGGAGGGGGAGGCCATATTGCAAAGTCCATTTGATGTGGGGGTGAAGCAAGCAAGGGAGAGCAGCTATTATTTTCCCCTCTCCCTATCACATTAGCATGCAAGTATTTGGAAACTATTTTTTAAAAGGATATTTGTGTGTAGCTTCTAAACATAAGACTTTTTTCCTAGAAAAATGCCAAAGAGTACCCAAAAAATAATATTATATCTCATTCCACTCTATTTGCAGTGTATGTGTCTCTATTAAATTTCTTAAAAACATAATTAGGTCAAAGTCTATATAAAGCTTCATAGTTTGCTTTTTTAAACTTACTACTACATCATGAGCATTTTCCTCTGCCAGGAGATTCTTTGCCCCATAAATATGGATGTGCAATTATTTAACCAGCTCCCCTGTTATTAGACATTTAGGATGTTTCCAGTTTTTTAATATTACCAATAGAAATATAAACTTTACTTGAAGCACTTAAATCATTGTTCTCCATTTCTGGTCTTCTCTTTAGAATGAGTAGCTAAAAACTGTAATGACTTGATTAAAATTCTAGATGTATCTTAACAAAATTGCCATCTGGAAAGGTCGAAGTCTGTTGAACATGAACACTGAGAAACTTCCATCTTTAATCAGCAGATCTCTTTCCCTCCGTGTGAGGTTACCTAGAAGCAAAACTCCTTAGCATGACTCATGGGCTGAGTAAACACCGTCAAATAAAAAAGACATAATTTCTCCAAGCCTAGACCTTGCAAGGTCACGGTGTCTTCAAAGCTGGGTACATGTGAAGGAATTAACAGTGGCTTTGCTAATAAATATCTCACTTGGACAAGGCCACATGAAGGGATGAAGGTTTTAAGCCTTCCTTCAGCCACTTTCTCCGGGAAACCTTTTTTTGTTCGTTTTTTTGTTTGCTATACAGAAAAATTTCATTCTTTTCCTTGTGAATATCCTGTTACCCCAGCACCATTTGTTGATTTTTTTTTTGGAGTGTATGGACCAGGAATCAACCCCAGGTCTCCTGTATGTCAGGCGAGAATTCTACCATTGAACTGCCCATGCACCCCCTTGAGAAGCCATTTTTTTAAAAATATTTGCATAGATTTTTATTTTATTTTATTTTTTTATTAATTAACAGAAAAAAATAAATTAACCCAACATTTAGAAATCATACCATTCTACATATGCAATCAGTAATTCTTAACATCATCACATAGATGCATGATCATCGTTTCTTAGTACATTTGCATCGGTTTAGAAGAACTAGCAACACAACAGAAAAAGATATAGAATGTTAATATAGAGAAAAAAATAAAAGTAATAATAATAATTAAAAAAAAGAACCTATAAATTCCCCTTTTTAAAAGTCATTCCACTTTTGGTATATTGCATTCTGGCAGCTAGCAAACAAGAACACCATGTGATTGTGAAAAACTTGTGCCTGACACTCCCTTTATTCATTGCATAGACTGATGAGTAAAAAAAAAAAAAAAAAAAAAAAGACAAAAAATAAACAATAGGGAGTATGGGATATTTGGGGTCTTCTTTTTCACTTTTATTTTTACTTTTATTCTCATTTGTACTTTTTTTGGAGTAATGAAAGTATTTGAAAATCAATTGTGATGATGCATGCACACCTATATGATGATACTGTGAACAATAATTGTACACTTTGGATGATTATAAGATATGTGAATATGTATCTCAATAAAATTACATTTTAAAAAAAGGTTATTCCACTCTAGAAATTAAAATACATATCCACATAAAACTTGTACACAAATGTTCATAACAGTATCATTTACCCCTTTTCACCCACCCATCTCTAATCCCTAGCCATCACTAATTTGTTCTCCATTTTCAAAATTTTGTCATTTCAAAAATTTTGTATAAATGAATCAAGAGTATAATCTTTCTGGATTCACTTTTTTCACTCAGGGTTATTTCCTAGAGATTCATCCAAGTTATGTGCCTCAATAGTCCGTTCCTTTTTATTGCTAAGTAATTGTCCATGGCATGGATATAACACAATTTATTTAACCCTTCATCTGTTGAAAGATGACTGTGGTGAATCCAGTTCTTGGCTGTTACAAATAAAGTTTCTATGAACATCCATATAAAGGTTTCTGTGTGAACATAAGTTTTCATTTCTCTGGGGAATATGCTCAAGAGTACAATTGGGTGGGTTATATGGTAACCACATATTTATGCTCAAGAGTACAATTGGGTGGGTTATATGGTAACCACATATTTATTTTATTTAAGAAACTGCCATTTTTTTTTCCTGAGTAGCTGACCATTTTACTTTCCCACCAGCAATGTATGAATGATCTGGTTTCTCCACTTCCTTGCCAGCATTTGATGTCATTGATTTTATTTTAGACATTCTGATAGATATGTAGTACTATCTCATTGTGGATTTAATTTGTATTTCCCTGACGGCTGATATATACCATCCTCTCATGTGTTTATTTGTCATCTACATATCCTCTTAAACAAATGTCTGTTCATGTCTTTTGCCCATAAGGATTGTTTATTCTTTTAAGTTGTGAGTCTCTTTATATATATCCTAGGTACTAATTCTTTGTTGGATACATGGTATATCCATCTATATGGTATATATTCTTAGGGCTGTTATAACAAATTACCACAAATGAGGTGGCCTCAACCAACAGAAATTCTCTCACAGTTCTGGAGGCCAGAAGTGTGAAATCAAGGTGTTGGCAGGGCCGTGTTCCTTCTGTAGTCTCTAGGGGAAAATCTGTTCCTTACCTTTTCCAGCTACTGGCAGAAATCAGCATTCCTGGGCCTGTGGCCACATCTCTCTGCTACGTCATCACATCAATCTGTCCTCTGTATGTCTTCTTGGGGGCATCACTCCAATCTCTGCCTCTTCTCTATGTGTGTGTCAAATCTTCCATTGCGGTATAAAGACATTTGTGATGGCATTTATTTCCCACCAAGATAATCCAGGATAACTTCATTATCTGAGGATTCTTCACTTAATTACATTTAAAAGATCCCTTTGCTACATAAAGTAGCATTTACAAATTTCAGGGATTAGGACTTAATATCTTTGGGAGGCCATTATTCAACCTATTACAAATGGTTTGCAAATATTTCTCTCCCAGTCAGTAACTAATTTTTTTACTGTCTTAATATGGTTTTTCATAGAACAACAGATTTTAATTTTGATGAGGTCCAATTTATTAATGTTTCCTTTATAGTTCATGCTTTTGGTATCCAGTAAATTACATTTTTAAAAAAGTAGCACGGTCTTTAATGTTTTTTTTAGTCCAAAATATAGAGCAAAGTGCTAGCTGTTGCCTCGCATATTAATACAACTGAAAACAAGCTTTTTTTTCCCCCATAAAGTGGAGGGTATCAGAGGCACAGAAAGGGACATCTGAATTTTTAAAATCACCCTAAAAGCTAGTAGTATTGCCACAGTTTAAAAAGACTGCTCATATACTACCCTCCCTGTCTATCAAATCAAATTCCAGTACTTTCTTGACTCAAAAGGTTTTGTGGGAAGAATTTCTCTTTTGGGACTTTCACTGTGCAGAGTTCATATTTCTTGGTTTTGTTGCTGATCTCATTGAACTTTCCATCACTGGATGACCCAGGAAGATTGCATTGTTCTTTATGAGTTCTTCTTAGGAACTTTGTGACTGTTTTCACTTTGATGTACACCTGCAGCCCATCCTTGCTGAGCTTCTGGCCATTCCCAGGTATACTGTAGCCACCAAATGGTGACTGGGCCCCATTCACATCATAGCAGTTGACCCAAATGGCACAAGCCCAGAGGCCTGGGGCAGGTGATTAACTTTGTCCAAGTCCTTTGTGAAGACAGCTGTAGCCAGCCCATACTTGGAATTATTGGTTCTCCTAAAAATTTTCTCATTGGTCTTTGACTTCAGGATCTGCATCACAGGCCCGAAGATCTCCTTTGCAATAATCATGCCATCTTGTGCATCTCCAAAGGCAGTGGACTAGAGGAAGGAGCCATGATCACCAGCAGCAGCCCCCTACCCACCTACTATGCAGCAGCTTCACTCCCTCCAGATTTGATATAGCCAAAGATCTTATTAAATTGAGTTTTGTCCACTTGTTACCACTACTCAGTCTGACTGTCAAAGGGGTTCCTGACCACTGGAGTCTTAGCAGGAATGACATACAACTCCATGAATTCAATCCAGACATCCTCCTGCACAAAGGTCCAGAGGACTGCAAAGCAGCACTGACCTTGGTTAAAGAACAGAGCAAAGTGGGCCTGTTTCATGGCCTAGTCTGACATCAAGATTTAGGGCTCTTCCCCCCACCTCATCCCCAGCTCAGAGTCATTCTTTTGGGGTTGCTGCTATCCACAGTAACCTCAGTGGAACCTGTGACCACCACTTTGTTCACATTCTTGTGAGAAGCAATGGCAACACTGGTTGTGAAAATGTTGACCATGCCAGGAGTAAAATTGGTCTCCTTAATCAAGTTAGCTCCATGGAGTCTACTTAGCCACCTTTATCATAACAACATTTTCAGTTGCTCAGCCTGGGCCCAATTTCCATGTTTGTATCAGGAGTGGGAAGTTCCAAAGAATTATCTGCTCATATACCCCCAAATTCATGGTGGTGTTACACTATGGCACTTATTAGCCCAGCCTGTATAATATCAAAGACATTTGAAGGCAATGTCCAAATCGACCAGGTAGGAGTTGCCATAGGGCTTGGAGAGACCCTAGGTCTCCAAAGCTGCCAAGTAGATACCATCCTACTTAATTAGATCAGCCAGGTAGCTCAGCATCTGGCCCTGGGCCATGTGGCACCAAGGACAGCCCAGGTGGAATGTGGCACAAGTAGCCTTCACCACCCCACCCTCATATTCCTTGTACCCTTCAGCTACCTGACAGATGATCTCCCCAGTGGGGTGAGGGTATAGACCCTTTTCTTCCTAACAGCATCATTGTGCCATTCATTGTCTACAAAGATCTGGTTGTAGAAGAACTTGGGCTGCTGGCTGGCAGCTGGTTGGGCCTGGGCAACTACAGCAGTCAAGAGAGAGTGGTCCAATCTTGGCCTGAGGCCAGTGACTGGCAGCACTGAGAGATGGAAGCAGAGTCCAGGACTAGAGCAGGCAGCATGTGTGGATTAGTTTTTTAAACTGATGATCATAATGGCCTACTTGAGAAGCCAATAGATAAGACTCATCTACTTCAGCACTAGCAGAAGAGTGATGTCTGCAATCCAAGACAGTTATTATAGCAGTAAGTGCACACTGGAACAGAGGTTAAAGCAAATTTATTTATGGCCAATTTATGTATGAAGGCCTTGATGGCAGGAGTTCTTAACTCAGAAAAAGCTGTTTTTACAAAGCTAAAATCTAGTTAACAAAAAGGAAGTTAATCAAGCTAACCCACCCTAGCATTATAGCAGCAAAGAATCAAACTAAATCTTAAGGTACAAATGAACAAAGTAATTTGGATTGGGTCCCGAACTAGGAAAAAAGTACTTGTGAAAACATTATTGCAACAATTGATGAAATTTGAATATAGAATATAGATTAGGTAATCATGTTATATCAATGTAAAGTTTCCTGATTTTGGTAATCATGCCAATGCTGTGTAAGAGAATGGCATTTTTCCTAAGAAAGACATGCAGAAGTTCTTAGTTATACTGTGTATAAGTAAGGTAGGTACTACACACAAACCTTACAAATAGATCAGATATATTCCCAAGTGGAGACAGGAAGGTAGATTAGTCTCCAGAAAGGGGTTTAGAACCTGTCAAAGTGTTAAAGAAGGTTTATGGCCAAAGGAAACCAGGTGTCCCAGACTTGGTCACTTACAACAGTAGTTTTCAGTCTTGTCTGTACATTAGAATCCTTTGGAAGCTTTTAAAAATCCAAGTGTGATGGTTAGGTTATGGTGTCAATTTTGCCAAGTGATGAGACCCAGATGTCTGGTCAGGCAAGCAGTGGCCAAACTATCGCTGCAAGGATATTTCATGGCTGGTTGATAAATCAGAAGGCTGGTTTATTAAATCATCAGTCAGTTGATTGCATCAGTGGCTGAGTACACCTGTGATCAACTAAGGCATGTCTCCCACAATAAGATAATCCAGTCAGTCAAGGCTTTTAAGGGAGAAGAGAGACTTTCTCTGCTTCTTCAGCCAGCGAGCCTCTCCTTGGAGTTAGTCCAGACCCTTCATCAGAGCCACCATTTTCACAGATGAATTTTCGACTCTTCCATTTCCATGGTTGCATGAGACACCTTTATAAATCTCATATTTATAGATCTATCCTGTTGATTCTGTTTCTCTAGAGAGCACTAACACACCAAGACTTTACTGTGTCTATCAAATCACTAAAACCAAGATATTTGGAGTTGGGAACCAGAGAGGCTTTTTAAAATATGTGTGCCAAGTCTGAGAATGACTGTCTCAGACCTGGGCTAAATCAAAATATGGGCCATAGACCAGCAACATTAGCAACATCTGGATGGTTTTTAGAACTGCAGAATCTCAGAACCAACCTCAAATCTACTGAATCAGAATCTGCACCTTAACAAGATTCCCAGGTGATTCATATATAGTGAACATTTGGTAAATATAAGAATCACCTATGAACTAATAAAGAATACAGAGTCCCAGGTTCATTAAGGACGTAGGACATGTACAGCACCTGTTTTTTGCAAAGTTCTCCAGTGAAAATATTTCAATATCTGACCATCCCAGTCAGACTGTTAGTAACAGAGTTAACTAAGCAGTCTTAAAAGAAATAATACACTGTTCAATTTTCTGAAATTGGGGCAGGTTAATAATAGTGTAATCTACCAGTGTTTAGAATTCATCATATTTTATTTTTCTAACTCCATGCTAAATCATCACCAAAATCTGGTGCTATTAATACACATTTCATTTCTATATGGAAAAAATAATATTTAAAATGTCAAAACGTTACACAATAATGTTCTTTGTTATTGTTTCAAATTGCATGCGAAGCTGACACCCTTAATATGTACTTAGCCATGCAAATACAAGATTTGCACTGACATTTTTAATCTAAAAAATAATTCATTTGGACTTTTATAGATGTCTAGGCACATACTGACCACTCTAGAAACCATATTCTAATCTAACATCCTTTGCCATTTCTTTCTTTCTCCATTGCCAGTCTCCTTCCCTTACTCTGATATAAAGTACTATTCTAAGGTAAACTTTGTCTTCTCTCCATGAACATCTATCTCCATTCTAGTCTTCTAGCAGTTGTAGAGCTAAAGGAGATCTCGTTTATTTGAGAAAAATAGTTCACTAAAGAGATCAAAGAATAACAGTATCAAATGGAATTAACATTTCTCAAGGATAAACCACAAAACTGAATAAGGGTTTTCAATCTTTGTGTCCTTACTATTAAGTGAAGTCTTAACTTCCTTAAGAATTGGAATGAGAGAATATTGGAGGAAGAGATCAACTGAAACTTCAGGATTCCAAAGTTTCTCAAGCAATGTCTAAATAATTTCTCTGACTCTCTTTCTGTCTCCATATCTTTTGTATTAGAATAATTAGCCATACAGCCCTGTAATGGGTGGTAAAATTAACTAAGTTAATAAGGTGAGGCAGGAACATGTCAGGGGTGGAAGGGAGAGAAGAGAAATACCAGAGATCACTCTGAGGAACGGAGAATTTCAGTAATCATTTAATCTCTCAAATCTGTAAATTGAATCAGATCAAACTAAACAAACTCTAATTTTGATCCAACTTTGGCAATCTTATTACTCCTTTAAGGCTTATATATCTGTTTTACTGATCCACAAGTGCTTACTGGTTCATTATGTTAACATAATGCAAAATCAAATTTAGCAATAAAATAGCATAACTTTAGTGATTTATGTTTATAACAGTAAAGCTTTAACAAAAATAGCATATCTCTGGCATGTGTGTAGTCATTCCCATTTGTCACCCCTGTGACAAATTGTCAATGACATTTTTACTTCTGAGTCCAATACTAACTCAGAATCCTTCTTAACACAGAGTTCAGACAGCCACTGTTTCATTCATTAATCTATTCATTCAACAAATATTTATTTTGCACCTTGTCCTGGAAACCAATATTGAATAAAATAGACTCAGCCCCTATCCCCAGAGAGCTTGCATGTTTTAGGAAAGACAGATACTGCAACAAGTAATTGCCAAGAGATGAAATATGGCATGAAAGATGAAACCATTTTTGTTATCTCTGATTTAGGATTTAGAGTATTCTTAAACTAGAAGCTTAAGAAAATATATCATGGAATTTATACAGTCCCCCTCTCACCCATCCCCAACCTCCTCACAGGGAATTTTGCGGTATTGCATTAGCCATTCCTGTAAAAGGGAGGTTTGAAATATTGATTTGTGCTGGACACATTGCTCCCCAACTATCATAACAATATAAAGGTCCTGTTATTAAATGAGAAGAAAAGAAGGGATATTGGGTAAGCAAGACCAGCTTCTTTAGTGTTTAAAAATACATTTGTTCTGTGAATGAAGTCTTAATTAAAGTCACTCCATCTGGCCCAATCCCCTCTCAACATAATAACACTCATTTCCCAACTCTCACTTGGCAATACCCATTTACTTATTATATTCCTTGGTTCATTATCTCTTGGTTAAATAATTGTTACATAACTTTATGAAGTCTGTGCTTTGTTTTCCCAACCAGGCTGTTTTATGTATACCCTTTCTTCTTTATTTATAGTGCATGGTAAATATGCTATAAATTATTTCACTTAATAAGTAATTCCAAATATTTGAAGAAATAACACACTTCCAAAAGAGATGAGAATAGTCCATTTCTATCTTGATGAAGACATGTCTCAAATTGTTTTAAGTTTGTTTCTACCATGAGTTTTTCTTTTAAGAACATCAACCTCAGTGAAAATAAGTCAGGAAGCTCTAGATAAATCTGGTCAATCATAATTTCGCTAGGCAGATTTTAACAGGGTGAAATTTACATAGATGCGTCCTCTGACTGTTGTTCATTCATGAGAGAAGCTTGGAATTACTTCTATTGCTTCCTAAAGTACTAGATCAGAACTATTTGAAGGGATCACCAGTTGTCTGATATTTACAATAAACGTAGAAGCAAATTAAAATATGGGAAATTGAACCATACTACAGTGCTTTGTATATAGTAGGCCTTTAGACACTTGAACAGATTGGTGAGATGTCAAAGCAACATTAACAAATTTGAATTTAGTTACATTTAAGGACATAGCATCATGCTTAGGGATATGAGCCCTGGAGTCAGAGTACCAAAGCTTTAATCTAGTTCAGTTGGGGCACACCTTAACTAAAAATAACATCTTTAAGAGATCCTATTTATAATGGGTTCTCACCTACAGGAATGCAGATAAAGATTAAGAACATTTCTAAATTGAAGTACATAATTCAATATATCATGTCTATCTTTTAATTAGGCTGATATTATTATATATAGTATACTAAATATATATATATATATATAGTACTATAGTACTGTAGTATATATAACATAAAAAGCAGCAATTCACAACTCTAGTTGTTAACAGCAAGGACTTTGAAGCCCGTCTACCCCCTAGTGCTGATATCAACTTGTGTAATTAACATCTCTATGTCTAGGTTTCTTCACCCATAAACAAGGGTAATAATAGTACTCACTTCACATGGTTGCAGTGAAAATTAAAAGGGAAAATATATAGAAAACTCTTAGAAAATAAATTTAAGCACTCAATGTTAACTGTTATTGCTACTCAATGAAGGATACATAAAATAAAGTCCCTCCTTTAAAAAAGAAGCCACTTCTTTTCTGTAAAAGGTTAATATAAAGAACTTAGAATAACACCTGGCCATCTAATTTAAGCAACTGCTATTCCTTGATTCTGGCCTTGCTCAAAATGTGGCAATGGAACACAGCCATGAGAACTGCTTGTTTAAAAAAGTGGAAACGTGATCCTCAGACCAGATCAACTGAATTGGAAACTTTTGGGATAAGATCCCAAGAATCTACATTCCAAATGATTCTTATAAACACTTAAGTTTTAGAACCACAGCCATAAAGCTTAATTACCCTCAAGAGTATTGACATAATTATTTTTTTCCTTATGTATCCCTGCATCTGAAATGTGTGCTCTATTTGTCTCATTCATCTAAACTCTACATGTGTGAGTCATCATTAACTCAGGAGTAGACTCCAAATACACTTTTTAATTTGTTGTGCTATCCTGGTGAAACACCTTCCCCTTTCAAGAACATTTACATTCATGCCAACTGGATAATTGCTAGTTATCTTTTAAAAGCATGGCTCATCTTAGTGCATTTGATAGAAATAAACCACCTCCAGTCATTTCTGCATGCATATAGTACTATTATATTTCCTACAGAGGAGAAGAAACTAAGGCAGATATGGCAAATAAATGTCATCTTGCATGCCAACTCTGAATAAACACTGTCATAGGTGTTCTAGTTTGCTAGCTGCTGGAATGCAATATACCAGAAATGGAAGGGCTTTTAAAAAGGGGAATTTACTAAGCTACAAGTTCACGGTTTTTAGGCCGTGAAAATGTCCCAATTAAAGCAAATCTATAGAAATGTCCAATCTAAGGCATCCAGGGAAAGATGCTTTGATTCAAGAAGGTTGATGAAGTTCAGGGTTTCTCTCTCAAGTGGAAAGGTACATGGCAAACACAGTCCGAGTTTCTTTCTCATCTGGAAAGCACATGGCGAACAGAGTCAGGGTTTCGCTCTTGACTGGAAAGGCACATGGTGAATACAGCATCATTTTCTAGCTTCCTCTCTAGCTGTCCAGGAGGCGTTTTCCTTCTTTGTCTCCAAAAGTCACTGGCTGGTGGACTCTCTGCTTTGTGGCACTGTGGCATCCTCTGCTCTCTCAGAATCTCAAGCTTTCTCCAAAATGTTTCCTCTTTTACAGGATTCCAGTATAGGATTTCGGCAAAGTAATCAAGACCCACCTGGAATGGGTGGAAACACATCTCTACCTAATCCAGTTTAACACCGACTCTTAAGTCACATCTCCATAGTGATAACCTAATTAAAGTTTCCAACCTATAGGACTGAGTAGGGATTAGAAGAAACCATTGCTTGCACAAGATTGTTTAGGATTAAAACATTGCTTTTTTAGGTCACATAAATTCTTTCAAACCAGCACAATTGGTATTAATTGTGGCCTTGTGTGCTATATTTGGGATGCTGCATTTTGGTTCAGCAAGATTTCTCTTTGATTATTCATGTCTGCTATAGATGAGTGCTTGGAAGCAAGTTATTAAACTTGTATGGACCTCAAATTCTTCTGTGTTCTGGGAATAAAAATAATAGTAATAACAATAATAATAAATTTATAAAGTTGTAAAGATTAAACGAAAAAATATATATGTAAAAGGCTATCTTCAACCTCAGGATATCAATAAATTCTCAAAAATAAATACACAGGCTTTTGTTTGAAATTGAATATGCGCACTTTTCCTCTAGAGAACATTTGTAGATTCACCACATTTTCAAAGGAGTTGTTGATTATAACAAGAATGTGGTCTCCTAAAATCACCCTGAAATATACAGGTTGCTGTTACTTTGAGCCTGGTGGTATTTTTTCCTAACCAGTGGGTCAAGCTCTCAAATGCAGCCATTTCTATCCTCTGCAAGACCTTATAACAAAGACCTAATCTGAAGTCTATTTCCCTTTCAAAATGAGAACAGGTAAGGCAACTTCCTGAAAATAACTTCCAAATACTCACACAGGGCAAGCTGCATAATTAATGTGGCCCAATGCAAAATGAAAATGTGACGTTACTTGTCTAAAATTGCAGGACAAAAGTGCCATTAAAGGTACTAAAATATAAGGCTTTTCCCTTTCTTCTGTGGTATCTCACTCAACTTGTCATTGTGTTTTTTATTTCCTATTTAACATCATTCTAAGTAAAGAAAAATTAAAACAGAGTATTAGCATGAATTTTACTGTTCATTTTTATATTAAATACAAACATAAGATTTTAACTCATTTAATTTCAGAGTCACTGAAATTACACAATTCATGTTTCATAGCTCTTGTGTGCATATATATTTCATTCTTACCATATTAACTGGTAATAAATGTTGCCTAAGACTAACTGAACTGTTTCTATTTCACTTCTTTATATGTGCACATTTTGCCAACACTGTATACCTTTGGCCAGCTGATGAGTAAAGGACTGAAAAGAAAAGGAACTACGATGCGTACTATCTTTCCCTCTCCTTCTGTGTCATCATTGTCAATGCAAATGGTTAGCAAATATAGTTAGAAACTACGATACTCCCTCAGTACTCGTGTTTATAGATCATTGACTTTCTGCATTTGAAACAAGTTCTGGTTCAAACAGAAAGGGTGGCCTTTTAGGGCTGCCAGTGCCCCCTACATACCCGATCATAGTTGTGGTGAACATGAGCAAAGGACTCTAGTGGACCTACAATGTGTGAAAGTTCAGAAAGACCCAAAGGGAGTACACATTTCCAAAAATAAAATTGTTAAGAACCTGGACCCAGAAAGAAGAGCAGAAACTCAAGTGGGCAATAAGATGAAGACCAGGAGTCAACTCTTCATGAAGCGAAATTCAGTGCCAGCCAGACCCAGAAGTGCCTTCAGAGGTCACCTTATGAGTGAAGGACGGTTAGGATTTTCCTGCCTCAAACCCAAGGTCTCCACTATGAATTCCCAAAATTCACTTAGTCCACGTCCTAGATTTCTAGATTCTCCATGTAAATAATTGCTGGATTGACGGGAGTACCTTCCTGAAGCAGAGAGACAAAGAAAGAGTTCTCAAAACATAGTCTTAGAAAGCATCATCTTTTACATTATGTATGATGATTCTGGAATGCCTTACTCTTAAGTATGTTGCAAAAGGGAAATACTGTGGCAGTATTCTAGTTTGCTAGCTGCCAGAATGCAATACGTCAGAAACAGAATGGCTTTTTAAAAAGGGAATTTAATTAGTTGCTAGTTTATAGTTCTAAGGCCGAGAAAATGTCCCCATTAAAACAAGTCTATAGAAATGTCCAATCCAAGGCATCCAGGGAAAGATACCTTGGTTCAAGCAGGCCAATGAAGTTCAGGGTCTGTCTCTCAAGTAAGAAAGCACAATGCAAGCACAGTCAGCGTTTCTCTCTCAGCTGTAAGAGCACAAGTGGAACACGGTGTCATCTGCTAGCTTTCTCTCCTGGCTTCCTGTTTCATGAATTTCCCTGGGAGGCATTTTCCTTCTTTATCTCCAAAGGCTGCTGGCTGGTGGACTCTGCTTCTCGTGGCTATATCATCTCTGCTCTCTCAGAATCTCCTTCATTCTCCAAAATGTTTCCTCTTTTACAGGACTCCAGTAAAATGGGTGGAGATACATTTCCCCCAATTCAGCTTAACCACCACTCTTGACTGAATTACATCTCCAGGGAGGTGATCGAATTACAGTTTCAAACATACAATATTGAAGAGGGATTAAAAGAAACAGCTGCCTTTACAAAATGGAATTAGGATTAAAGCATGGCTTTTCTAAGGTACATACATCCTTTCAAACTGGCACAAGCAAATATGTCTTTATGACACCTGAATGGATCCAGTATCCAATGAAAACAAGCAGCAATCACAATTTTAAAAGTTCTCTTGGTATATTTCCCCAAATCTCCTTCATAATAACAAATATTCAGGGACCACGTTGTTGGTCCACTCAGCATTTCACTTTCCTGGTTTTTCAGGATTGATGATAAAACTGGTGTCACAGACTAAGAAGAACTCTTGGAACTGCTGGTCTGCATCCAAGAGAAGTATTACGTCTTTGGTCAGTAACATTAGCAACTTCACACTTGGTTTTTCTTGGATACAGTCTATCTTCTTAATTATTCATCTCTAGCATTTCCACAAAGGGACACTATTTTTTTAAAGTTGGTCTGTGCTGCTGGCTCTTTCTCCTGATCCCTCCCTTTTCAGCTGATCCTGAAAGGAGCTCAAAGCCAGCAAGAAAGGTTCAGGGTACCTGAACAGACGATGCTGGTTCCGAGATTTTGACAGGACAAGAAAGCTGAGCTGTCCGATGGCCCAGAGCTTCCACTTCAGAGGAGCAGCCCCATCCTGTGGAAGTGCTGGACCTTTTCAAAATGCAGCCACAAATAGATGACCTTCCCCAGAGACCTCCCAAGTCAGGTACTAGTAGTATCTGTCACTGGATTCATCCTAGCAATGGAACTAAACAACACAACCCACAACCTACAATACAATTACCCATCTCAACATCACTCCTTCTCTACCATGCTAGGATATTTTACCAACATCATTCACCACCATACAGCGGGAAAAGCATCCACAGCCATTGACCCTCATCTTCCAAAGTGGAAATGTGCGCCTTCAGTATTGTGCTGATTTGAAAGGATGTATGTCCCCTAGAAAAGCCACGTTTTAATCTAAATCCCATTTCATAAAGGCAGAATAATCCATATTCAATACTGTATGCTTGAAACTGTAATCAGATCATTTCCCTGGAGATGTGATTTAGTCGAGTGGTTGTTAAACTGGATTAGGTGACGACATGTCTCCACCCATTTGGGTGGGTCTTGATAAGTTTCTAAAGTCCTATAAAAGAGGAAATATTTTAGAGAACAGGAGATTCAGAGAGAGCAGAGAATGCTGCAGCACCACGAAGTAGAGAGTCCATCAGCCAGTGACCTTTGGAGATGAAGAAGGAAAACACCTCCCAGGGAGCTTCATGAAACAGGAAGCCAGGAGAGAAAGCTAGCAGATGACACCGTGTTTGCCACGTGCCCTTTCAGCTGAGAGAGAAACCCTGACTATGTTCCCCATGTGCCTTTTCACTTGAGAGAGAAACCTTGAACTTCATCGGCCTTCCTGAACGAAGGTATCTTTCCCTGGATGCCTCAGATTGGACATTTCTATAGACTTGTTTTAATTGGGACATTTTCTTGGCCTTAAACTGTAAACTAGCAACTTATTAAATTCCCCTTTTAAAAAACCATTTTGTTTCTGGTATATTGCATTCTGGAAGCTAGCAAATAGAACAAGTATTATGCTAAACTATCCAAATCCTTTAATAAGAGGCAACAGTTGGACAGAGTAGAAGACTCATTGATTCTTTGACGAGCCCCATACAAGCTCCTAGCTGAGGACCCTGAAAGCACCCCCATGTGGAAAGGCTCTGGAGCCTTACTGCACCCTGGAGGATTGAAAAGAAGCAGGGAAAGAGGGTGTCATTCAAAGAGGAAAGAATGAAGAAATAGAGAAGGCTAACATCAGAGACAGAAGTGAAACTTCCCTGACTTCTCAAGTTCACCAACATCAGCCCATAAGGCCAAAGGCCAGCCTTAGTGGAAATTCCATTATATAGCATGTTTTTACTATTGATTTACTAGTTTATTGAATGAAAATCAAGCTTTCCATGCACAAAATTTGTTCTAGGTTGGGAATTCTCAGTGGCCTGGATATCTTGGCCCAGTTAGGTCATAATTCAAGTGAGAAGGATTCAACATAAACATGCCACAGGAGAAATTCATTGGCTCTCAGTCACATCATTAGCTTTTGCATTTCTTAATAAAGTTAAACATTGGGGGGTTTTTGCTAGTTTTTCAAATTGTTTATTTTTTTAATTTATTTTTTATTGTGAAAATAACATATAAACAAAAAAGAAATTTCAAAGCACACCGCAACAAATAGTTGTAGAGCAGATTTCAGAGTCTGGTGTATATTACAAGTCCACAATTTTAGGTTTTTCCCTCTAGCCGTTCCAAGACACTACACCGGAGACTAAAATCAATGTAATGATTCAGCAGTCATATTCATTTGTTAAATCCCATCTTCTCTGTTATAACTCCACCTTCTCCTTTGATCTTTCTCCCAATCTTAACAGTTATTTAGGCTATACCCATTCTAACTTTTTCATGTTGGAACGTTTGTTTAAAAAAAATTATTAAGAATGTCAAGATATTGACAGCAGAGTATTAAACCAAATGCCCCAAGGACAAGGTAATGTGTTATGGAAGCCATTTAGTGAGCATCCTGAACACTATGCCAAGGGGACAGCAAGAAACAGCAAATGGACACACATATTGCACATATCTCCTCTGCTCACATTCAAGCTCTACTGTTTCATTAGACTTAATCACAAATCACAGGTTCAAAGAAAAATTAAGCATTTAAAAATGGTAACAGCATCGCGTTAGACCAAGCACAGGGCCCTTCTGAGCACAAAGCCCTGTGCAACTGCCTAGTTTGCATGCCCATGAAGCCTGCTATGTTCTCTTCACTTCATATCCTCTGGCCTCAGGCTTCCTTCCTTCTTGATGTCTCTGCACATGAACCACACTACCCAATGGTAAGAAACTAAAGACAAATAGAGATGATACGGTGTATGACACTTGGAGAATGAGAGCTGTTGGCTAGGGAAGGATGTTCTAAACTTTTCCACTCAATCTTGGAGGGTCTCTAGACTAAGGTAAGGAGTTAAATGGATGGAAAAAAAACCCACTTCACAATAAGTGCCTAGATTCAAAGCAATAATTTATTCATTCCTTTCTTGACCCAGTGAATATGTATTGACTTACTTCAAATTTCTAACTAGGTACTGAAGATTTAACTATGATCAAGGCAAATACAGGTTCTACCCTCCGGCAATTTAAATAAGGCAATGACAAGTCACTGCCACAAGAAGGACCAGAGAACTTAAGGAAGAACAAGCAGAGGTACTGAGGGTGCTTTGGGGACTAATAAAGCTTTCTAGAAGAATTCACCTCTACTGATGAATGAATAGGAGTAAGGTCAAAGGGGAAGGAAGAAAGACTGTCTTGACAGAACCGCCCGAGCAAAGGCAGCAAAAGGAATTTCAAGGAAATGAAAGAAATTTCAGAAGAGGTGGAAACAGTGACTATGGGAGCTCTTTAAAGACCAAACAGTTTAAATAGTTTGGACTTCATATTAACTACAGTGGGGAGCCACTGAAGGGTATCAAGTAGGGGAATAATATGATCAGATTTGCTTTGTAAAAACATGACTCTGCCTATAAAGAACACATAGGAGTGGAGTCTGGGCTCAGAATAGGCACTGATACATTTCAGAGAAATAGAGGGCAGGACGCTGAACTAAGCGGTGGAAAAAAGTGAGTGGACGTGAGAAATACTTAGAAAATATAATTGATAGGACCGGATGACTGACTGGAGATGGAACGGCTGGAGGAGGATAAAGAATCACTAAGGATGATTCCCCAGGCTTCTGGGTAGGTAACTGGTTGGATGCTCATGCCATTTTCTGAGGGTTAGATAGAGGAGGCCAGAGAGACAGTCGAGTACAGAGGCTGAATATTTTACATATCTGCATTTTTCCTGATAATATGCCGTTAATCCAAAGTTTGCTTCCCAGTTTGAGTTTTAATGTCCCTGAAAGATGCCTCCCTAGGCTGACTACTTCAGCCGGCCACCAACCAAGGAGATTCGTCTCACAAGAGGGAGCCCGTGAGCACAGATCTTGGAAACGGAAAGCAGTCAAACGAAAGAGACTTGAAGTTTTTGAACCACCTAAAATACCCCGCCTTAAAGGTCTCAGGGAAGCCCCACCCCTAAAAGCCCATAATCTCAAAGAAATAAAAGTCCCAGCACCCCCCGCGGCCTGACCACTCTCCCCGCCCCCGACGGAGTGGGGATGGGAGTCTGGTAGGTGCCCGGATGCGGAGGGCAGGGAGCCCGTGCGTCACGTGACACCACCGGCCGTGTGGCAGTCTGCCTGCGCGCGGGCTGCGGGTGACGCCATTGCATCATGTGACCGCCCACCGGCCAGCCAATGGGCAAGCGCAGCGGAGAATTTCGAATGAAGTCGGGGAAGTCGAAAGCGACGGAGCTGGTGCCACAAACTTTGGAGTTCGGAACCCGGGACTCGGGGTGCCTGTGACCCGACAGCCTCGCGGAGCCTTGGAATGTGAGGAGGTGGGCGACGGCGGCGGCAAAAGTGTCGGCCAAGGTACCGTTCTAGACGCGCCGGCGGAAGGCGGGTCGCCGGGTCCGTTTCCGGCGACACACCCTCCTCCCACCGACCTTTAGACTACCTCCGAGACAGAGGAGGCCCTGGTTTTTTCAGGTGTGGAACAGGGGCGTCGTGACCTTTGTTCCTTCTCCTTCAGGGGGTATCTGTACTGATCCATGTCTGGTGGCCAGAAGTTCAGACTATGGAGTCAGAATTCTGGGAGCCTTTTTTTGCTCAGCCACCAGATCTGCGTTCTCCAATGCTCCAGTTTCCTCTTTTGTTAAATAAATGGGTACCCGAACCTCCTGCTTTACAGAGTTGTGTGAATTAAGTGATGTGTAAATAAAGCACGTACGGTAGTTAAAAACGAGGTTCACCAAGAGAGCACAAAATATGGCAGCTATTGCATACAGTGCGACATATACCATTGATGTCCTGCCCTCGCTGTCCAGACCTTTGGTTCCCTCGGCACCTGGAGAGGCCAGCAATGACCTGGATGCCTTGGCTGCAGGGCTGATGAAAGACTTTTGGATGAGATTCAGTATCCTAACTTCTTTTGAATCCAGATCTGGATTTTGTAATCCAGATACACCAATACCATACCCACACAGACAGACCGTCATCGCGTCATCCCGCCTGTCCTCATTCGCTCTACCACACCCCCTCCCATACCCCACACACTTCCACACCCCCACCCCATGCCTCCGGTTAACAGTGTTAGTCTAGACAAGAACCAAAACTTTAGATTTTACCAATTTCTTTTGTGAGTGTAGCTTAGTTAAAAAGCTTCATAATAACGAAGGCTTTTTAGATTGTCTTTGTGTTTAAAATGCTTTAGATTAACTTGATCAGTTATTTACTCTGTATGGCCCTCAGACATCACCAGTTGGAACTCAGAAACTTTACTGGGGTAAGTTGGTTTTTGTACAACCCACTAACGGTGTTTTAAAAAATTTTTTTTGCTTGCGGTGCTGGAAGCTTCTCAGTATATATTGTACCACCATTGGCAGAAAGGAAATATTTAAGTGGCATTTACAATATACATATTTAAGACCCCAGCCACTGGCATAGAAGAAAATAAGTAAACCTTGAAGAAAACACCTAAGGAAATAAAAGTGATGTTCAGAAAAGTTTTAGAATAAGATCTTCTTAATAGTGAAAATTCTATAGGAAAATTGTTGTAGGAAACATTTTATTTTTGCAGTTTCAACATGTGCAAAGTACAGGCTAGGGTAAAATGTATTGAAAAGTAATTTGATATGCTTAGTAGCAACATCCTGAAGTATATGTAATTTGCAGCATAAGATTAAGGCTACTTAAGTTTTAATATATTCTATAGCGTATTCCACCATCAATGAAAGTGTTGCTGATCTTAACTGTATTTATTTATTTAGAACAGTCTTTTAACGTCTTGTGTGCTATATTCATGATTTACTGGGTATTAGGGTATCTGAGCTGTAGAAATAACTTTGAGAAAATGCATGTTCCTCTACCCTAGTTCCTGCTATTTCCAGTTTTATAATTGTTTTAATAGCCAGTTAAAATGGTCTATAGTGCCACATATTTTAAACCTCTGAAGATCACCTTGACTTTCTTAAGAGCTTATGCATGTTTTAATAATCAATTGAAAGAGTATGGAAGAGACAGTAATAGGCACCTAATGTGATAAATTAATAATGTAGAGAAGAACTGGAAAACAAATCCCAGATATGTAATTGTCTCTGAACTAATACTATAAGCCTAAAACACCAAAAACTAGTCTTAAACATTGTCTGTAAGAAACATAAATAATAATAACATCTCTGAAGTATGTTCTACAACTAATTGTGGTGCTGTGCTTTGAAATTTATTGCTTTTTTGTACATATGTTATTTTTCACAAAAAAAGTCCATTGTGATGATAAAAAATTATTTAAAAAGTAATAGTGGCATCAATATATAATGATATTGAGCATTTCCCATAGTGCCTAGCATATATTAAGCCCTCAGTGAATATTGTTTAAAGAATGAATGTGTTATGTTACAGAATCTTTGGGCTGGAAAGTCATATGTTTAGAAGCTTCCCCCACAGAATCCCTGAGAAGGATGAGAGTATGCCAACATTATTGAGATTTAAAAGCTATAAAATCTAGGTTATTACCAATTTACCTCTCTACCTTGAGCAAACTGTACAATTACTAAGTCTTTATGTAGTCTATTTTTTATAGACAACCTCTATTTTCAATCTTGAGTTTTATATTTTATGGCAGTATTGTCTCTTGGAAAAAAAATTAATATTTTTTCTTGTTTTAAATTCTTAGGCAGAAAATGGCCAAGGAAAGGTGCCTTAAAAAGTCCTTTCAAGATAGTCTTGAAGATATAAAAAAGCGAATGAAAGAGAAAAGGAATAAAAACTTGACAGAAGTTGGCAAACGCAAGTCTTTTGCAGCTGCACCATGTCAAACAATCAGTAAGAAATTTTCATATTGTCCTTTTGCAGCATTTTTTAAGTTTAAATTTAACAACTGATAAATTTCTAATCCTCTTTTAGCCAACACTTCTACACTACTGAAAAATTACCAAGACAACAATAGAATGTTGGTTTTAGCTTTGGAAAATGAAAAATTCAAAGTGAGAGAAGCCCAAGATATCATCATACAGCTGAGAAGAGAATGTTACTACCTCACATGTCAGCTATATGCATTGAAAGAAAAACTTACTTCACAACAAACAGAAGAACCTGCTCAGGTATTTTCATTACAGAGGCTGAATTTCTTAGGATAAAAATGAAACCCATGGATTAGTAGTTTAGATCAGTTATGATATTTAAGTTAATTATCAGTAACTCTTAGCAAATTGACTAAAGCATTTCTTTCTGTAGATCTCTAGCTCAACTATTATATCTGGACAGTAAAGAAAACTTCAGGCTTATAAGTGATTGAAGCCTGGTGTATGTATCTAACTTGGCTCTGAAAGCAGGCAGCAAGACAGTGCAGAAGAAGTAATGGAACTTTTTGCACTGCTGGTCTCTTTAAATGTTGAACTGAGTCAAAGATAGGGCAACTAAGCTCGCAGTCTAAAAGTGGTAATTGAAGCAGATGAGTCCAAAAGGTTTGATCAGTGCTACAAATCTTAACTTTTCTATTTTGCTATTCAGTGGGATTCTGTAAGAACTGCCTTTATTTAGGGGTTAGAGAATATTTAACTGCTTTTTGGAGAATCATTTTTACCTACTAGTTGACTAAATAAAGGAGATGATACATTAACTCCGAAGCAAATATCCTGAACATTTGCTAACCAAATTTTTAATCTGATTCTGTTTGTGTCAAAGGTTGTATAGCACAGAAGGGGCTCAAATATGATTCTGCCATCAAAATATAGCAGATGTGGAGAAAGCTTGATTAGGATATTCCTTGTGTCTCACTAAATGTTAATCCTGAGAGGAGTGATGATGAGCCAGTTTCTCCTTCCCTTTACCTAGAAGCCACTGCCAGGGAGACTATGGAACAGAGAGAGAAAAGTAGTGGTGAGTGTCAGGTGTTAAGAGAACAAAATTTACTTTCTTCCAGTATGGCCGTATGTTTGCTGTGCCAGTAAAGACATTTGCACTGGCATTTATACACGGAGGCCAAATAAGAAAGCCAAACCACAGTGTTTGGGGTAGGACTGTAGAGGGAGCCTTCTCTCTGTTAGCAGTAGTCAGTGAAAGAGTTCTTACTTCTCTGCAACTGAGGTGACTCCATATTTTTCTATGTGTAGAACATGTGTGTGTATGTGTGCTGATCACAGGCATATGTATATACACAATGTAGTTGAGCTTAGCCTATTCAAAGATTAGATATGATTTCTTCACCTTCATTTGGAGGTTAATTTATTAAAACATTTTTTCCTTCAGAATGTAATCTTTCCTAGCTTTTATTTCCTTGTTTAGTCAACTAGTGAGAGAAAAAAAAATCCCAGCAAAGGCCTTTGACTTTCCTTCCTCGTTTTCCAAAGTTTTTTTGCTAAAATCACACATGGAAATTGTGTGAAATGAATACCCAATGATATAATCACAAAACCAGTGGGGGGGGGGGCGGAATTCTGTTATTGTAAGCCATTTGACGTTTATCAATAATTTTTGAGTATTTATTAGAACTTGTTGTTACCTGCTGGGGGGGATGTAGTCTTAGCATTTAAAACATCAGAGTTTGTTTTTTGCCGTATAGTTGTTACATGTCTCACTGATTCTCAACCGTCATGCCCTTGTGTTTTCACATTTATGAAATCTATATAACAGTTGGAGAGACTTAAAATGCTTTTAATAAGAATGTTTTTCTTGCCTACCAGTAGTTAACTTTTAAGGATCAATCTGAAAGTAATTTCTAATTGCCTTTTTTGAACCCCTAAATTTTATAATGAATCTTAATTTGTTTTTAAATTATATTATCATATTGTTAAGTATCATCTTCTTTATTTATCTTCAATAATAAGAATAGTTTCAGAACATGAGCTATATTGATATTAAAATTTAAAACTTTTAACAGAATTAAATTTCTTTTTTATTTCTTATGAGAAATTTTAGCTCATAAGGTATAACATCAACCTATATTGTATGTGCAACAAATTTAAAAAAATAAATCTGAACTAAATTAGGATAGCTTAGACTGGAAGTCTCATTTTCTAATACGAATCTACAAATCTGCCTGTATTTACTTGTGTTCTGCATGTTTTCCCCCATTATAGTGGCTAAAGTGTCCCTGGTCATATCAGAGCCTAAGCAAGTCCTTCGCTCTTGTACCAGATTCCCTCTCACATCCTCTGGGACTTTGCTCCTGATAGTTTGGTTTCTCCTCCAATATTTGTCTCCCTCTCTAGTAGCTCAGTTCAGCCATCATAAAAATGCACTTTAGTATCTCTCACCTTAAGAGGAAAGGAAAATAAAAGAAATCTCTCCTGGTTTCCTAACATCTCTGTCTCCCCTTTCCCCGTCTCCCTTCACAGCAGAACTTTACCAGAGAGTACATTGTGTTCTTCACTTTCTTAGCCTCCATTCACATTCCAGCCCACTTTTATCAGGCTTCTCTCCTTACCGTTCTGTTGTCACTCTTCAGGGTCACCAAAACTTCTCCATGTTACCAAATTCAGTGGTCCCTTCTCTCTTCTTAATTGGCCTCACACATATTCAACACAGGAATTACTCTTTGCTTGGAACACTTTCATCTCTTAGTTTTCTTGATATCATACTCCCGCAGTTTTCTTTCTACCTTTCTGACTGCTATGTGTCAGGCTCCTTTACTGGTTTCTTCTTTACTCTTTTTTAAATGCCAACTTCCCAAACGTATCTGATCATCCCTTCCCATAGTTATAATGTCCATCTGCTAGTGACTTATAAATTTTTAGCCCTATATATGAACCCAAATGCACACATACTGCAACCCACACATGACTACTACTTGATATCTCAATGTAGCAATTATAAAAAAAAAATCTCAAACCTACTTTGTCCAGTGCACAATTCTTTATTCTCCCCTTCCCAAAAGAAATGTGTACTACTGCCTCCCTCTTACTCATCTCAGTAAAGCAGCTTACCCATTTGCTCAGACTCAAACCTAAAAGGTTTCTCTCACTCATTGCCCCCAACCCACCCCTATGCAGTTTTTGAGCAACTTTTGTTATCTCAAGGACTTCTACTGGACTTAGGCTCCATAGCCACAACTCTAGTCTTAGCTAATATCATGTCTTGCTTGGTAAGCAGTAATGACCTCCTAACTGCTTTAGTGACTTTCCATCACACTTAGGCCAAAATACAAACTTGTGACTGTCAAAACCCTATATTTTCTGGTTTCTTTGTGCACATCTCTTCTTGCTCGCCTCAGTGACTGTTCCAGCCACAACAGCCTTTCTTTCCTGAGCACAGCAAGGTTTTTCTTGCATCACAATGTTTATATTTATTGTTTCCACAGCTTTCTCTTTTTTCTGCTCTCAATAACTGGCTTCTTCGTGTTCTTCACATTTCATATCAAAGAATTCAGATTTTAGATCCTGTCTAAAGAACCCTCCAGCCTCATTTACTCTCTGTCACTTCATCTTGGGTGTTTCATTCATAGCACTTACCATTATCTGAAGTTATTTATCTATCGCTTTGTTTCCTTTCTTATATTCTATCTCCCTGAGCTAGAATATAAGCTTTACAAAGGTGGGACTTAATCTGATTTTTAGCTACTATAATCTCACTTCCTAGAACATTTCCTGGCACCATAGTAGACAGCCATTAAATGTTTATTGTTGAATAAATGAATGCTTTGTTATAAATACTTTAATTGTAACAGTGCTTTCTTTTGTTTTAATATATTAACAGAACGAGGAAATATGTCCCTCTGGAATGGACTCCAATAATGATAACAGCTCCCAGGAATTATTTGTAAAGGATTTACTGTTAGTATCAAATTCATTATTACAATTATTAATACCAGGAAAAAGTTAATTCTGTGATCTATGTATGAAAGGAGGTTTAGGAAATTTGCATAATATTGACTCTTGTATTTGAAGTTTGATTCTCTACTGAGAATTTAAGAAAATTTTGTGTGTTAAAGTTCTGTTACATATAGCCAAGCTAAAGCTTTCTTTTTCTTAAATTTAGTTACTTTTTTGATGTCTAGGAATAAGAAGCTTTTCTAGAATTTTTAAACTATCTTCTTCTGTTATGTTTCCTCTTTATTATTTTTGTACAAGAATTTGGTTATTCAAATAATGGGTTTTAATTTATTTTTTATTTTATTATTTGCTTATTTATGATTGAGATGTAATTATATAAATAAAATGCACAAATCTGAATTTAACAGTTCGATGAATCTAACTATACACCTATGGAACCAAACCTCAATTAAGATACAGAACACTGCCATCTGTAGCCCAGAATTCTCAGTCGCAGCACGATTGACATTTTGAACTGAATAATTCTTTGTTGTGGGGGCCTAGCCTATGTATTGTGAAACATATAATAGCATCCCTGCCATCTACCCACTCATTGCCAAATAGCACCTCGATTGTAACAACCACGTCTGTCTCCAGACACTGCCAAATACCCTTGCAGATCACAATTTCCCCAGGTGAAAACCACTGCCATGGAAGTTCCGTTATATCCCTTTCCAGGCTATCTTCTCTTCACAGAAGTAACCACTAATGTAATTTTTATCTGAATAGATTAATTTTAATCATGAATAGTTTTAAAACTGTTGAACTTTAAGACCTGACGAAACATGTTGTGGGCAAACGATATATGAAGTAATCAAGTTGTTATGATATTTCTGAAATAGGTATTATTTACCACAACTTTGTCCTTTCTGTTACCTAAGTTTTTGTTTCATTTTTGATGTCTGGATGGGGAAAGTCTCTGCAAAGAACAAAAAGTAAGATTACAATTAGAATGAAGCTACCATAATAATATTAAGTCCTAAAGAAATTTTTTGTTTTGTAAACCAGAGGTAGGAGGATAGCAAGACTTTAAAGGACAATGAACAAAGTTAACGTCAAAGGAAGTCAATACTTCACCACCGTACAAGCATGTACTACCAGCAGATCACAACTCTGCTAATGATTAAATCGAGCTCCTAAAGAATTGAGTGGCCAAACTGCATTTCTTTAAAATATTTGTTAAGTCAATTCTGATTGGTTATTTCTCCAATTAAATGAAATTACAAGTTGGAGTATGTTTTTTAGGCAGAACTGTCCAATTTGAGTATGTAAGTCCATAAATTTCAGTGGGAGTTGAATGTCAGTCAAAAAATCAGCCTCTAGGTAATCAGCATAATTTTTTTTTATTTCCTTTGATATAGAATACATGTACAGATTTAGAATGAAATAATAAAATGATACCTACAAGAAAGGAAAAAAGCCTTATGATTTAGGAAAATACTAAATTTGTTTTTATTACATGATTGCCAAATAAATTTCTATTTTTCATTTGTATTTTCTAAGGCAAATTCCTGTTAAGGAAGCTGACCTTCCGAGACAAGATGTAGCATTCCAAATACAAGGTAATTCAAGTGTAAGTCTAAAAATTGTAATAAGGGCAAGAGGATATCTTTAAGAACAAGTAGCATGAATTAAATTACTCTATTCATTTTTTAATGTTTTTAATCTGCTCATGTAGTATTCTTGTGTTCAAAGCAAATCACTTTATTTCACACAGAATGATAGAAGTTTAAAATACATTTGTACATTGTACCACAATTGTACTCAGAAGTCTTGGCTATAACTGCAGCTATAATTTTTTGAATTCTACCATGAGCCAGTCTCTGTATTAGTCCTTTTAAATATATTATCTCACACAACCTTTGCAGCAACCTTGGAATATAGGTACAGGCAGTACCATTTTATATAGATTCAAAAAGTGAAGCACAGCAGGCCGTGGTTGGCTCAGCAGGCAGAGTTCTCACCTGCCCATGCTGGAGACCCGGGTTCGATTCCTGGTACCTGCCCATGCAAAAAAAAATGAAAAAGCGTCTCACAGAAAGTAGCCTAGCTGATAAGAGCTGAACTCCAAAACCATGCTCTTCTTACTAGTTTTAAACTAATGGGCCACTGTTATCAAATATCAATCCCCTCTACTTGAACTAAGCTTTGAAGGAGGAGATAGTATTTGAATAAGTAGAACAAATTGAATATCCTCACTTTTCCTCAAAATATAGATAAAATTTCTCACCTGAAAGGCTTTCCAACTATCTAAATCTTAATTTTTTTCCGAAGAATAACTTAGTTCCTATTTTCTCAGTGTATTTGTTCTACTTTGGAATATGAGTTCTCTTCCTCTGAATTCTGTATAACCACAAATACTCATTTGGAAGTTAATAATTTATTAACTTTTAGTTCCTACAGATAATGTTTGTAACAACAATGAGATTCTAAGCTTCCTCTTTTTATTGCCCATAGGCCCTAAAAAGAGTTATACCTAAATAAAATAGGTGGTAGATATTTTCTTGATTAATTTCTAAGCAGTTTCAGTTAATGCTTTAATTTCTTTAAACTGCAGGCACATCAAACCTCTTATAAGGATATTTTTAAAGTTTATAAAAGATTCTTTTACAGGTTAATATAAATCATCTGTTGATCATTGGCAAGTAGATGGCTGGTAATATTTAGTTCCCCAGATTTTTATTTACTTATAGTGTGACTTTTCAGTCATTCCAGTTTTAACTTTGAATTCTAAAATCTTAAAACTAAAATTCCAATAAAGTAAAATTATTTTTTCATGTATCTTTTAAATTCTCAGAGCAAATATCTACAGTTGAAGACAGATTAAGATTTGATTTTGAATCAAGTGAAGATAAGCCTGCTACTGATAATGTCTTACCTAGAACTGTATCAGTTCGTCACAATTTAAAGAAACGTTTTAACAATCTATACCAACTTGATACTATGGATAATTTTGAAACTAGTCATTTGACAGGGGAATCTTTTGAGTTGGAAAGAATTCGACTTGCAGACCCTCTCATAAATGAACATGTACCTGAAAATGTAGAACAAAATGTATGTCAGTGGAACAAGAACCAAATTAATTTTTCACCAAAGTTGATTTATCCACCAAGCCTTACTAAAGCAAAAGAAATTGTTTTGGAGTCTAAATGTGGACAAACTAAATCTAAGTATAGAGATGCACAAAGAAGAAAAAAAGAAAAGAAAAGAAAAGTTAATAGAAGAAGAAAATCAAAGTCTGTATCAAGGTTTAAAGGGAGCAAGAGTAAAAGTAAAAAAACTGTTTCCCCCCCAAATTTGGATGAATCTTTCAGTTCCAGTGATGCTTACAATTTTAATTTGGAAGAGGGTATTCATCTCACTCCTTTCCGGCAAAACAGAAAGAGTGGTGATTCTAAAAAAGAAGAAAGCAAATGTGATTCTGAAATGAGCATCTGTGAATCAAGTGAGTCAGGAGATGATTCTGGTGACCTCTATTTGCCTTCTAAAAATACTTGCAAGTGCATTCAAAATCTCCCCAGCAAATCAGATAGAAGCCCAATCACCAGGCCTCGATGTAAAAGACCACTAAAATATACAGATGAAAAAGAGAGCCAGGGTTCCAAGCCAACAAAAACTCCTACTAGTAAAACTCCTACCAGTAAGTCATGTACTTGTTTGCCTGCTTTTTTAATGTTTGTGATAAATGATTACTCCTAATGCTTATCTACTATACTTGCCATCTGTCTCTCTGGGGATTTGTTGAGATTTGCCATCTGTCTCTGGAAAAAGTTACAGACTTCTAAAATAGTCAGGGCTGGGGGGCTGGGAGTAGAAATCACAGTTGTGTTGTTCTGACCTACTTCAGACTAATTTAATCCTCTTTAATAACAAATGCTAATGTTATACAGAAAGACCTGTAAAGACATTCCCAAGGTAGGCAGAAACTTATGTGAAGATATAAGTTGAATTAAGATGTCTTTCATACACTAACCTAAAATATCACCTTGGAAAGGAACTCAAACTTTTCAGTGTCCTTTCATTTTAATGCTTTTGCTTTATATTTAATTTGGCAGAAACTGTGATTTAAAATAATTTTGTCCTTAGTGAAGGAGTCCTAATGAGACCAAGAAATTTTTTCCTCAGTTGATAGGCTTAATTTTATTTTGTTTATATTTTCAACCTGAAAACTGTGGCTCAGAAAATCTTGCTTTTCTTAGTTAGATTAAAGCATGGGGCTGACCACGGTGGTTCAGCAGGCAGAATTCTTGCCTGCCATGCCAGAGACCTGGGTTTCCAGTGCCTGCCCGTGCAGGAAAAAAAAAAAAAGGTCAAGCATGGTTCAGATGTGGCTACAACAACCTGCACCTGCCCACAAAAGTTCTCATCTGGGAATTTTAGTTCATATGGTAAAACTAACATATACAATCAGATTCTGTCATTCTCAAAGTATTATCACGTTATTTCATATTGTACTCCGAAACACTCTGTAAGTATTGGTATCATATTTGTTTTGTTTATAAGGAATCTAAAGCCTAAAAAACTTAAATGATTTTCAAAGGTCAAGCAGTGAGCAGTGGTAGTTTACAAATATCCTTGTTTTAAAGATGCTATAGGAATAAATCAAACAAGATTGCCAAAATGTTGATAACTATTAAAAATGGGTAACTATAGGTTCATTATCCAATTTCATGTACATTTGAAATGTTCCATAGTATAACGTTTTTAAAAGAAAAAAAAACAGAACACTCAAATAGCTTTACTTAGAGTTTGATTCCCAGACCATCAGCTTCACCTTAAAAAATCTTGAATATGCAGAACCTTAGGACCTACTCAGGCCTTGAATCAGAATCTACATCTTTATAATGAGTTCCCTAGGGGATTCATATGCATATTATAGCTTGAGAAATATTTTTCCAGAATGTAGCAACTAGTCTGATGTTATTTTGCTTAAACATATTTCTCAAACTTAAAGTTGGAGTAATTACTCCAGTATAATATACTTGTGTAAGAATAAAAAGAGTATTTGAAACACAGATGGCCGTGGAGTACATGGTTGCTTATTTAAAATCATTTTGCTGTTAACAGTTTATCTTAGGAAACTTTGCTTTTTACATTTTTTTAAGGAAATTCTCTTACAGTGTCCTTACTACTGGCTATATACCTGCCTCCCCACTCAAGATATAGAATAACTTTGATGCTTATGATAGGAGAAACATTAAGTGATTTTTAAACATACTGGCTTCACTAGAGGGAACTCCTTTTCTCTTGGCTAATACAGAAGCTGGGAATTAGAATCCTCGTGTATTTATTAGAATGAGTTTAAGTGGCTTTGTAAGACTAGAAATTCTCTTGATTGTAAACTTTGGTATTAAAATAGAGGCTTTGATGACTAAATTTTAGTCATAAGTTTGACTAAAATGAAATTGAACAGTTAATTTAATTCATTATGCTCCAGTCTTGGAGGAGTTTTAAGTTTTGGTAAAGTGCTCTGTTGTATCATCTCTTCACATATATAATAATTAGTATTTCAACATCATATGGGATGAAAGGAAAGGAAACTGATGAAAAGGTTACAAAAAAGGTCTATGTGTTGTAAATATACTGAATTTTGTATATGTTTGGGATATATAATTGAGTATAATTTTAGCTCCTATGATTTTCTTTGGAACTATATTCAGAAAGTTATTTTTGTAGGTGTACTACCTGAAACTTACCAGTCACCTCACCTTGGTCTGAAGGATATCACAAATGTCTCCTCATCTCCTGTAGTGAAAATTAGAAAACTTTCTCTTTCTCCCAAAAAGAATAAAGAAAGCCCAGCAGTGTCTCTGCGTAAACGTAGGTGCACAGCCAGTATAAACTATAAGGAACCCACACTTGCTTCGTAAGTATTTTATTTTTGGTAATTCATTTTTAATGTTATGGGGGTGGGGGATAAGGTTATGGAGCTTTGTTCAAGAATGTGTTTCATTTGAAGTACAGAAGTTTGATTAAAAAATTGGAAGTGGGGGGCGGGCCACAGTGTCTCAGCAGGCAGAGTTCTGGCTTGCCATGCTGGAAACCCGGGTTCGATTCCTGGGGCCTGCCCATGCCAAAAAAAAAAAAAAAATTGGAAGTGGGAATATTAAAATTAGTATGTTTTATAATAACTTTATATTGAAAAGTAAGTTAATGTTAAAATGCCTTTAATTATACCTAAGATCTCTTTCTACCTTTATAGGAAATTGAGAAGAGGGGACCCTTTTACAGATTTGTGTTTCTTGAATTCTCCTATTTTCAAGTCAAAAAAGGACTCCAGACGCAGTTCTAAAAAAAAATGAAATAAGCAGAGACAATGAAGCTTACGTTGGATGCCATTGAAATTCATCCCATACTCCGCTTTGTGCACAAAAACAAAGCTTGTAAGGTAGTACACAAGTGGGTCAAGTTATTGTCATAAAATATTCTCTTGACACGGCTGTGTAGATATGAACATTTCTTCAATTATACTTAAAATTTTGTGGTTGATCTTAACTGTTAATATTTGAGTTTATTTTTGCTTTTGAATATAAATAACCAGACTTAAGCACTATAATAGTTTAGATTTCTTATACTGTCTAAAACCTCTCATTTTAGTCAAAATGTATCTTTTACCAAAAGTTTGAAATTAATGGTTATTCAAATTAATATGCTTTAATTATAAGGTTTTGACAACTCTTTTATCCCTTAAGTAGGGGATGCGAAAGTGATTTTCAAAGTGCAGCAGAGGACCTTTTGAAACTCATTATAATATTTGAGTAAAGTAAATCCTTGACATTTGCAGTAAAGTATACCTTAAGTTGTTTGTGGATCCCTTATCTCACAGTTGTATTTAATTTTTCAGATAAAATATATGTGAGCTCATGATTAGGGAATTGATGACTGCTGAGGCATAGGAACTAGGGAAGTGGCAAGCCCTGAACCCAAAGTTCTAAGGGCGCATTGTTCAAAGTGATGCCTCACAGAATCATAAATCATTATTTTGTAGATAGCTCCTATTTAGGCAAAAATCTCAAGTGTTAAATGTGTGAAGGCTAGGGGCTTTTTGTATTTGCTCTATATAAAGTTTTTGATTAACCATTGAAGGAATTAATCCAATTTAGAAAGTTTGAAGCCTATACTTGTATGTGTTTCTTTAAACTTTTAAAGCACTGTAGTTTATCCATTTTTTAAAGAGCAAATAAAGTTTTGTGTAAGATTGTGCTTGTGGGGTTTTTTGGGTTTTTTTTTTTCTTCTGTTCTTTAAACACAAAAATATAATATCTGTTTGTCTTACTTTCTAATCTCCACTATCCTCATCCTTCTTGGACATTTCTTTTTGTATTTTTCTTGTTATTCTCTCGTCATTGCCATGAAACTCTCAGCCTCCTCTCACTACTTTGAACCTAACACTTTTCTTCCCTCTTCCAAACTTTTCTTTATGGAATTTCAAAAAATTCTCATTTTACTGGGTGGCCCTTCCAATCCTGACCTCACATTTGATTGCATTTCCGTATCTTTCTCCACATCACTGATGCTCAGAATCCTTCTTACCACCCAAAATTTGTCTCTCTAATCACTGATTCATATACCCTGCTCCCATTACAAACTTCTTTTTCCAACTTGCCAGTTCAACAGCTCCCCTAATACCTTTTTTTTTTTAGCTCATGGAAACTACAGTAGCTGTCTTAATTTAAATTAATTACAATTAAGAAAAAAATTAACCACAGTAACCACATTTCAAGTGCCCAGTAGACTTATATGGCTGTGGTTGCAACACTTCCCAAGTTTTGTTATTGGTGCCGGGCTAGAGTGGTAGAAAGCTCTGAAGAAGCTGGTGAAAATGATTACCATATCAGACATTGTGGATGTAGAACAATTTCATCATTGCAGAAAGTTGTATCGGATGATGCTGTTGTAGACTAACAGTAAGCAAGCTATAACCTATGAGCCAAGTTCAGCCTACTGCCTTATTTTGTATGGTCTACAAGCTAAGAATGTTTTTTCACATTCTTACATGATTAAAAATATATAATTAATTTTTATAAGAAACACAAACTTTGAACACCAATAAAATACCTACATCATATCCTCAATTTCGCCTCAAAGCCTAAAATACTTTGTGGCCTTTGACACTTTCTCATCTAGCTTTGATCCTCACCTTTCAGATCCAGAGTCAATCATTATCCAAAAATTGGTGTTAAGGTTTTTGTACTTTTAATGTTTCTGTATTTTTGCAATAGTAAAAATCCAGACTGAGTATTGTTTTGCATTTTACATTGATGTTACCTTTCTTGTACAAATCCTTTGCAACTGACTTTTGACTCATTTTTGAGATTTCTCCATGTAAACAGATGTAGATTGTTTTCATCATTGTATGTTATTTTGTTACATAAATAAATGAGACTTAAGTATTGTATAATATAAATGAGACAATTCCTCTTTTTAGACCATTTGTTTCTGCTTTTTCATTATTACAAATCAATGCTGCAGTGAATTTCCTGCATTCTTGTACACATCTGCATAAGTTCCCATGGAGTTGTCCCTAGAAATAGAACTGCTCAGTTGTGAAGTATATTGAACTTTAACTTTACTATAGATTGCCATATTACTCCCTCTATTGGCTATACCAATTCTGGTACAGGAAATGTACCACTCTCCTAACAGAAATTTATTAGTTCCAGTTTCCCCACACATTATCCATCACTTGATGTTATGGGACATTAAAATTAGCCAAACAGATGAGTGTGAAATGGTTTCTCTTTGTTTTAATCATTTATGAGATTGTATCACATTGATATAACTGCTTGTGAAAATTCAAGTATTAATTGGTCATCATCCTTTTACAGAAATTTATTTTTCTTAAATAGTATTGGTTCTTTATATATTCTGTATATTATTCCTTTGTTGACTTACATGGTTTGTAAATGTCTTTCCTCAGTATCTACCTTCTCATTTTATCTTGTTTATGGTGTCTTCTAATGTACAGAAGTTTTAAATATTAATGTAGTACACTCTGTCTTCTTAAGGTTTTTGTCTACAGTTTTTATAGTTGTGCTTTAAGTTCTTTAAACCACATGGCATTTATTTTGAGAAGTAGGAATCTAATTTTATTTTTCTTTACATGAGGATAGTCAGTTGTCCCAGCTTTATTCATTGATGAATATCTTTTCCCTATTTATAAATATTGCCATCTTTGTTATATATCAGGTTCCTTCCCACTGGTTTGTCTAATTTGTGGAGGGTACAGGAGGTTGACAATTTTTTTTTAAGTCTAGGTAGAATTGATCTGATCGTTTGTTTAGGATTTTTTTGAGTCTATGATCAATAAGCAAAATTTGTCCGTGTTTTTTATCATACATACCTTGTGTTTTGATATCAAGGTTATACAAGCCTTACAAAATAAGTTGAGAACTTTTCTCTTTTCTCTATGGAACAAATTTGCTCTGTTGAAGGTAGAACTCACTATTAAACCATATTCTGCTGTGTTTTTGTGTGTGGATATTTTTATTTCTTGATTGTAGATCTTATAGATTCTCTTAATTTTTTTTAATTCCATTTATTTAAATTATTTTTTTTCAGGAAATTGTATTTCTCCCCTTATTCTTATTTAATGGCATGTTATTTGTAATATTCTCTAGATTTGTTTTCAAGCTCTGTACTGTCTATATTATGTTACTTTTTATTGCATGTTTGTGCCTGCTTTGTTTTTAAAAGTACTTGATCCATTTTTGCTTGAAGTTGGTCTATTTTGTTAAGCTTTCCAGGGGACCAGTTTTTGGTGATCTTTTTCCCTACTTTTATCTTATTTCCTTCATTTATGTTCTTTGAGCTTACTCTTGTTTTTGAAACTTCTAACCTAGCTTGATGTCTAGCCTTTCTTCTATAGCTTCCTTAAATTTAGTTTCAAGTGTTTAAAAACTTTCGCTATGCAAGATGGCGGCTTAGCAATGTGCGCATTTTAGTTCATCCTCCAGAACAACTACTAAATAACCAGAAACAGTACAGCTCCTGGGGACACATCAGTGACCGGACATACAGCGTACTCCAGTCTGGACCAGCTGGACTGGGAGACTGGGATGTGTGAGTTCCCCAAGCCACAGCAGCTGGCGCCCCTCCCCCACAGGCTGCTTCCCAGAGGGGAAAGGAAAGAGACTTTACCAGCAGCAGGGGCTGAGCCCAACCAAACACCAATTGTGGCATTAATTAACAAATTCTGACTACTAAAAATAGGCCCCCAGCTCAGGTGAACCTGGTCAAAGCAGAGGTCCTGCATTGGGCTGATGGAAAAAGAAAAAAAGAAAAGAAACAGAGGTTTTTGAGGCTGTGTATCTACAAAGGCTTGACTGCATTTGGATACAGTGGCAGGGCTTCTCAGGCTGCAACTGCCCCAGGCATAGGAAGAAACAAGCCCGTTTGAGGGCTTATCTGGAGCCTGTGCCTTCCCCATGGGAGGGGTGAAGCCCAACTCAGGTGGAATCCCTCCCTCAAGGAATTCAGACACCAGAACTTGGTAATTTGAAGTCATTAAAACCAGCTTACAACCTCTCCTCTGTCTCCACCACGCCCCCAGCAGGGAGAGTCTGCCAAAGTTAAAGGTACCGCATCATCTTATGCTGGTGGGACCTGCAGAAGACAAGTGCCACATACAGGGCAGCATAAGAAAAACAGAGTCCAGAGACTTCACAGGAAAGTCTTTCAACCTGCTGGGTCTGACCCTCAGGGAAAACCGACACAGATGACTCTTTCCTCCTGATAGGAGGCCAGTTTGGTCTGGGAAAGTCCGGCTGGGGTCTATAATATCTACATAGACCCTCCTAAGGGTGAGGGGGGGAAAAGGCACCATACAAGCAGGGCAGGAAACAAGAACTGAAAAATTCTCCTCTGTTAAACAAAACCTAAGCTAGAGGTCCAAATAAAGCTGAACTGAATGTCAGAGAACAGATAGACAACAAATTAATCCAGTAAGAAAACCCTAGGTAAAAGAAGTGAAAGCAATCTCCAGAATAAACTAATTAAGGTGATTAAATGTCTAGACACCAGCAAAAAAATAACAAATCACACCAGGAAAATTGAAAATATGGCCCAATCAAAGGAACAAACCAACAATTCAAATGAGATACAGGAGCTGAAACAATTAATTCAGAATATACGAACAGACATGGAAAACCTCATCAAAAACCAAATCAATTAATTGAGGTAGGATATAAAAAAGGCAAGGAATGAACAAAAAGAAATGGAAAGTCTAAAAAAACAAATCACAGAACTTATAGGAATGAAAGACACAGTAGAAGAGATGAAAAACTTTCACTATGATTTCTTTTTTGACCCATTAATTTTGTAGATTTTTTTTTTTACTAACTTGGAGATTTTTGTTGTTGCTTTTTTTTAAAGTGGGCAAAGGAGATATTTTTCCATAAGAGATAAAGAAATGACCAATAAACACATGAAAAGATGCTCATCATCATTAGCCAGTAGGGAAATGCAAATTAGAACTATGTGATATACCAGTTTACATCCAAAGGAGTGAGTTGTTTTTAAAATGGACAATTAGAAGTGTTGGTGAAGATATGGAAAAATTGGTGCTCTAGTGTATTGTTGGTGTGAATGTAAAATGGTGCAGCCACTGTGGAAAGTGGTATGACAGTTTCCCAACAAGTTAAATATAGAATTACCATTGGACCCAGAACCACACTACTAGGTACATTCCCAGAGAGTGAAAACAGGGTCATAGATACTTGTACACCAATGTTTATAGCAGCATTATTCACAGTAGCCAAAAGCTGGAAACAACCCAAGTGTCTATCAACAAATGGATTAACAAGATGTGGAACGTACAAACAGTGGAATATTATTCAGCCATAAGAAAAACTGTTATGAGAGCTGCTATAACATGGAAAACTCTGAAATCAATATGCTCAGTGAATTAAGCAAGATACATAAGAACAAGAATTATATAATATCATTTATAAGAGATGACTAAAAATAGCACATTTGCAGGGTAGAAAGCAAGTTAAAGGCTACCTGGGGAAGGTTAAAAGAAGAGGGAGTGTATGTTTGCAAAACAAAATTCTAATTAAAAGAAAAAACACTGCCTGACAGTTTACTGTCTAAGAAAGCTGATAGTCCCTGTTACTGTGGGAACGGGCAAGTCTGAATTCCTTAAGGCAGACTACAAGCTGGGAACTTGGATGAAGGTTTTTGACGAATTACCCAGGAGAAACTGGCTAGCTGAGAAGAGATGACAGTTTTTCTTTCTGACAGCTAAAATCACATTTCTCCTTTTAAGGCCTTCAGCCGGTTAGATGAGACTTCTCTCATATCGAAACCATCTCCCCAGACACCTCAGACACCTGAGAGACACCTGAGAGTTAGAGTGCTGAAGCTATGAAAGTCAGCGCTATGCCATACAGGAACTGTTTAAAAAGTTGAAGTGATCAGATTGTGACTAGAGATATGAATGAAGCTGATCTGGTTGGAAGTGGGGTAGATCAGAATACAGGGTAAAGTATGATATCATCTATATTTTAAAGCTTCAACTTCTGTAAGAGACCAAAGGGAGAGATGTTTAGTTGGTGCAGTATTTATATTTTGGGTAGCACATTACCTGATTTAACTTAAATGGTCAGTTTAGTTGAACATCATAAGTGCATGAGATCTTGTTGGTTTATACAGGTTAGTGTGATGCCCAAATATATGATGCCCCGAAATATCCCAGAGTAATTTGGGCAGTGAGTAAGGAAGTATTTGCAAAGTCCCGTTGGGGGACTGGGGAGAAAGAAAGAGTCAACTTCCCATTTGGAGAATTTTTTATATTCTCTCAAGCAGTGAGGACAACCAAATCAATAGGTTGAGCCCTTGATCTTGTGGTTTGCCCCTATGAAACATTCCTGCAAAGGATAGGCTAAGCCTACTTATAATTGTGCCTAAGAGTCATCCGCAGAGACCCTCTCGTTGCTCTGATGTGGTCTCTCTAAAACAAATTGGCAAGTGAACTAACTGTTCTCCACACTATATGGAACATGACTTCCAAGAATGCAAATCTCCCTGGCAATGCAGGACAGAAATCCCAGGATGAACCAAGACCCAGAATCATGGGATTGAAAAAGCCTTCTTGACCAGAAGGGGAAAGAGAGAAATAAGACAAAATAAAGTTTCAGTGGCTGAGAGACTTCAAACAGAGTCAAGACATTACCCTGGAGGTCATTCTTATGTACTATGTAGATATCCTTTTTCAGTTTGTGGTGTATTGGAGTGGCTGGAGGGAAGTACCTGAAACTGTTGAGCTGTGTTCCAGTAATCTTGATTTTTGTAGACAATTGTATAACAATATAGCTTTTACAATGTGACTGTGTCATTGTGAAAACCTTGTGTTTGATGCTTCTTTTATTTAGGGTATGGACAGATGAGTAAAAAAAATATGTATAAAAATAAATAATATGGGAGACAAAGCATAAAATAAATTGGGTAGATGGAAATACTGGGGGTCAATGAGAAGGAGAAGTTGGGGGTATGATATGTATGAGTTTTTTCCTTTTTATTTTTTTTGAGTGATGCAAATGTTCTAAAAATGATCATGGTGATGAATACACAACTGTGTGATGATGTTGTGAGCCACTGATTGTACACCATGTATGTATGGACTGTATGCGTGTGAAATTTCTTATTAAAAATATTTTTTCAAGAAATTGCTCCCTACAGAGAAATCCATGTTGTAAGAGACAAAGCATTATATCTGGGCAAGAGGATAATTTTAACTCATGAAACTCAAGAACGCAAAAAAATAACTAGGAAGACAAGGCGTTTTCTTACACAAAATATTACCACTTCCATGGCTGAGAGATTCCACACAGAATGGAGAGGTTATCCTGGAGGTTATTCTTACACATTAAGTAGATATCACCTTGTTATCCAAGATGTAATAGAGAGGCTGTAGGAAACTGCCTGAAAATGTAGAGCTGTGTTCCAGTAGCCATGTTTCTTGATGATTGTATAATGATATAGCTTTCACAATGTGACTGTGTGACTGTGAAAACCTTGTGTCTGATGCTCCTTTTATCTACCTTGTCAACAGACGAGTAGAACATATGGAATAAAAATAAATAATAGGGGGAACAAATGTTAAAATAAATTTAGTTTGAAATGCTAGTGATCAATGAAAGGGAGGGGTAAGGGGTATGGTATGTATAAATTTTTTTTTTCTGTTTGCATTTTATTTTTCTGTTGTCTTTTTATTTCTTTTTCTGAATTGATGCAAATGTTCTAAGAAATGATCATGATGATGAATATGCAACTATGTGATGATATTGTGAATTACTGATTATATATGTAGAATGGAATGATCATATGTTAGGAATGTTTGTGTTTCTTGTAGTATGTTTTTTAATTTAAAAATTAATTTAAAAAAATAAGTAATGACCCCCTCACTGGCATTTGAAGTATAATCAAAAGCGGGAACTTTAGTCAGGCAATTTGAGTTAGACTACTTGGATAGCTGTACCCTCTGGAGTATCCAATCAGCAGAGAACCAGGGAAGGGGCCTGCATGTTAAGCTTAGGGTATAAAATCTCTGGCATTGTGTTGCTGGGCAGGCAAGCCACCACATTTCGGTTCTGCACCTATTCTTGCAAGATCAGGATAAATTATTTTCTTCTCCAAAAAAAGAACATTACCATTTCCCTATTACTCCAGACACATCCGATAAATAATTTTATGGCAGAAGGACCCCGATCAGAACCAGAAGTAAAAACTTGACAAATGGGGAACACAAGTCACAGCTCTCTCAAAGGAACGCTTTTAGAGTCATCCAAGACTCAACACAACCTAAAGCTTCAGCCTGCAGTTTTGTCTCCTATGAATATAAATGGCTGGTGCGTCCACGTTGCTTTACAGAACAGCTGCATCTGGTAAGGCACAGGCAATAGGTGAAGCCAAAAAATGCAAGACAAATAGTTTCTCACAATGCCTTTATCCTCTGACCAATGCACTAGGTTTGAATGCTGAAGTCTGGGTTCAGGCTAGCAGTTCCTCAGCAGGGAATCTTCTCACCCTGCTTCTGCTTCCTTCATGCAGGAAGAGCTCAAGAGGGCTCTTACCCTAGGAATACTTTGCCATGGGATCCCTGCAAGTGTTCCCATGCTGCACACTCTGGATGAGGTCCTGCATTCAGCCAAACACAATTCAAAGTGATCTTCCACCAGCCATGAAGGGTTCTGGAATGCCGCAGCTCCAGGAGAAACTGCTTGTTGAGCTGCAAGAGACAGAACTGACAGGTGCTGCAGCAACCTTTGGACAAGCAACAGTCACACTATTGCTTTGTGCTAGGGACGTTGACATGTCAGCAGCCATTCACCAGCAAATCCTTCCTTTCAGAAATGTGCCCTAGTTAATCCGTTTTGAAGTGCTTCCCTTGAATGGCGGCGTTATACCACGGATTGTCTGGTCGACAGCTATTGCCCGAGTTAAGCTGCACTTCTCAGCCAATGGGCTGATCATGGTATTAAACCTGGAGGAGATTCCTGTTTCTCACTGCCCTCTTCTGCTTGAAGGTGCTGGTGAGGAAGCAGACAAGCGAGCATCTGAAGAAGAGGACCAGCACCCACCTCTTCTGCAGAAGCTGGCTCCACGCTACCACCGCCAGGTTCGCAAACCCAGAGCTGATGCTGGGCGCAATCGCCCTACGCGCCCTGCAGCTCCATCCCTACGAGCCCCAGCGGGCACCACAACCATGGTCCAACCCTGAGGCTATTTTTGTTATCAACCTTCATTTTTTGTAATGCATCAAAAATGTGAATCCTGTGATCTTGTTTCTTTGGTATTTGTTAAATCTCGTTTTGTGACCTAGTTTGTGGTCAAAGTTTGCAAACGTTTAACAGCGTGTGTTTGAGAAAAAAAAATCTGTTCCCTAATTGTTGGGTGCACTTGTATACATTTTGTCGTATACATTTTCAAATCTTTTATGTCTTTAACAACGTTTTTCTAAGCGATTTGTCATTTACTATAAAAAGTGTAATAATTACTCCAACAATATTGGATTCGTTAATTTTACTTTCCTAGTGAATTTTTTTTTATCGCTGTGTAATCACTCCCTTTTCCCCTAAGATACTTTTTGTCTTAAAGTAAATATAGCTAAATCAGTTTATATGTGGTTAATATTTACGTATATGGGATTAATAGTTGCTTAATGTATCTCCCCCCCCCCGGCCCCACCCTCACACACCAATTTCTTCAAACCTTTCTATGTTAATACGTTTTAGGTATCTCTCTTTAAACAACATAGTACTAGATTCTGTTTTTTAGCCCAAAAGGAATTATTATCTTTTATCTAGGAATATAGGTCCATTTATGCTTACAATTTTAACTGCTATGTTATTATTTACTACTATCAAATATTTTATGCTTTTGATCTACTCTGCCTTTTATTTCTTCTTCACTATTTACCCTTGGACTGGCAGGAATGCATTATTTCTATTCTTTAAAGTGGTGCTCCTTAAATCACTTAGCATACATTTTTCACTTTCCAAAATCCAAGTTTCTGAACTATATAGGTCAGAAGTCGTTTTGATTAGGGCCAGATTTTCAAACTTTCTCAGAATGAATTTAGCTTTGTTCTCACTCTTCATTAATAGTAAGTTGATAATTATTCCCTCAGCATTTAATTTTCTTATAGCATTCATGTTTGCTGTTGAGGAGTCTTAGTCTAATTGTTGTTACTATTTTATTAAGTTATTCCAAAACATTTCATATTTTTATTAATTTAGCTACACACATACACCTACTCCATACCCACCAAATATACACTTCTTCCCCCCCTCTATACCTCAATAACCTCTAACCACTTTTCAATCTGAATTTCCTAATTTTGAACATCTCTTATAAGTGATATACAATGTTTGTCCTTATGTTTCTTGCTTATTTCAGCGAGCATAATGTTTTCAAGGTACTTCTGCATTGCAGTGTATTTTAGCACTTCATCCTTTCTTATGGCCAAATATTCCATTGTGTATATCTACCTCATTTTCTTTATCCATTTGTTGATGTACACTTGGTTTGTTTTCACCTTTTGTCTATTGTGAATACTGATAAAAACATTTATGTGCAAATATATGTTTGAGACCCTACTTCGCTTTCTCTGGCTATAGACCAAGAAGTGGACTTGTCATGCAATATGGTAATTCTATATTTAACTTTTTCAGGTAGTCCTATATTTGCAAAAATACCAACTTAGCTTCAATAGCATACCCATTCTCTACTCTCATATCCATCTGTTTCCCCCCTTTATGTTGTTTTTATTCCACTTTACCTCTTTATATTTTGCATGTCCATTATCAGGAAATATGCCTTTTTCTTGTTCAATTGTATTCTGACTCTTATAGGAATTGAGAATGCAGTACTATTGTGTTTTGCATTTTCCTTCACAATTACCTTATGGATGATCGTCATTTCTTCACACTACTCCAAACCACTCTTCCTGTCTTTTCCTTTCAACATGCAGAACTACCTTTACTAATTCTTCTAGGGCAGATCTTTTAAAATATTTTGAAATATTTTAAACTCTCCCTTATTTTTGAAAGGAATTTTTACTAAATAAAGATTTTCGGCTGGCTGTTTTTCTCTTTCAGTACGTTATATATATATATATGTTTCCTTTTAGCTTTCAAATTCTTCTCTATGCTCACACATTGTCTTTTAAATAACCTTTATCTCTTTATGCACATTTTTCTTTATCTCCTTGAATTGATTTAGAATATTTGCTTGGACTTTAATTAGTTGCTCCAAATTCTGTGTTTCCTCTGGAGTTTTCATTTATTCTCTTGACTGAGTCATATATTCCTGCTTTTAGTATGGTTTTTAATTTTTTGCTGATGTCTAAGCATTTGATTATCTTGGTGAATTAACTCAGAATATCAGTTTCTTTCTCTTGCCTATTCATTGGCTTTGTATTAAGGCTCTTCTTTGATGTTTGATCCAACTTACTCTAGATCTTTGGAATAGCCTGTGTTTAATGAGATTTTCTCAACTCTTCATCTGATTCTTGCCCTGGATATGCAGTACAATTTTTCAGATTGCATTTTTTTGTGCGTAATTATTGCAGAAGAAAACTCCTTTCCTCTGTTCCTTCTCTGGTAATCTTGATCTTTTCTGTTTGTTTTTGTGCAGAATTTTCTCCTCAGCTCTTATGATTTAAATTCTCTCCCTTACTCGGTGACCCATCTACCTTACACTTTTCAGTTCTGGGACCCTCTCATCTTGTAGTAGTTCAGTTTAACCTCCTTATTTTGAAGGTTTTCTACCTCTGGTTTCTCCCCCATTAGAGTATTCTACCCTGGGAAGTCAGATGGAGTCAACTCAGAGAGGTGGATCACTCCAGAAAAGTCATTTTGTGTTTATGTATTCCAGTCAACAGAAACTACATTGAGTAAGCACATCCCTTGCCAGCTGCATTTCTCTTATGGTCACTCTCTCTCTCCCCTAGCCCCAGGGGCCCTTTTGTGTGCAGCACTCCTCAGTGGCTTGTGTTCCTCTCTGGAACTCTGTGGACTTGGGTAGCTGTGCCTGGATATGTGTGGGGTTCTAACTCACTGCTGTGAGTACCTCTGAAGTCCAATGTCTCTGTTGGGAAAGGGAGGGCTCCAGGCCACTATCTCTGAGCAATTCTCAAATTGTGTGGGACTGACTGAGGAGGATAGAAGAGGACCAACAGTCAGGGACAAAAATTTTCTACCTGATACTTTTCTTTTGCTTTGATTCAACAATTGCGGAGTCCTTCAGTTTCTATTATCCTTCGATGTTCTAAGTAAGTGCGCTTTGTCCTTTTCTTTGCTGAATCTCTAGGGAGTTTTTTTTCAGGGGACATTTTATGTCACCATGCTGATGGCATCACTCCTCACTCATTTTTTGTTTAAGAAATTAAAAAGTATCTTAATTTCTCCCTTAGAATTGAAGGACAACTTTGCCAGATATATTATCTTTGGATAACAATTTTTCTAAATATGTCCTTTCACTGCCTTTTGGCTACAGTGGTTTCGAAAGTGAAATCAGATGTTAGTTTTATTAACATCACTTCTTTCTTGCTGTTTTCAAAATTCTTTGTCTTTGGCATTTGACAGTTTGGTGACAATATCTTTGTTTAGCTTTCTTTAAGTTCATCTTTGTTGGTGTTCATTGAACTTCTTGGATTTCCATATTTGTCTCTGTTTTAGTTTCCTTGGCTGCTTGAACAAATACCATGCAAAGAGATGGCTTTAACAATGGAAATTTAATGGCTCATTCTTTTGTGGTTGGAAAAAAATCCAAATCAAGGTATCATCAAGGCAGTGCTTTTTCCTTGAAGACTGTGGCTTTCTGTGGCTGGTTGCTGGTGATCCTTGGCCTGGGCTGCTCTGTCACATGGCACTGCACACGCAGGCTTCCCTTCCAGATTCTGATGCTGTTTAGCGTCTGGCTGCTCCTTCTACAATTTTCTCTCTGAATTTCACTCTTCTTTTAAAGAACTCCAATAATTGGATTAAGACCCATCTCAAATGGGCTGGGACATACCTTAACTGAAGTAACCTCATCAAAAGGTTCTACTTACAATGGGTTCACATTACAGGAATAGATTAAGCTGGGGTACATAAAGCTCCAAACCACCACTGTCTTTCATCAGATTTGGAATTTTTTCAGCAATTATTTCTTCATGTATTTTTGTGCCTCCTTTTCTACCTTCTCCTTACAGGATTCTTATGATTTGTGTATCAATCAGTATGCTTGATGGTGTCCCATAGATTCTTCAAGAGATGTTCATTTTTTTGTTCTTTTTTTGTTCCTCAAACTGGACAATGTCATTTGTTTTATCTTCATATTCAGTGATCCTTTCTTCTGTCTCCTCCAATCTGCTGTTGAACACATCTATTGAATTTTTCATTGTGATTATTTTACCTTTCAGTTAAAAGTTTCCATTTGTTTCATCCTTATAATTTCTTTCATTTTTGAAATCATCATTTTGTTCATATATTGTCTTTCTCATTTCCTTTACTTGTTTTTCCATAGTTTCCTTTTATTTCAGTAGTCTTACTTGAGAGAATTGATCTAAGGTCTTTGATTAGTAATTTCAGAGGATTAGTTTCCTCTACATCAGCTTCTATTGAATTCTTTTTCTGTGACTGTGCCATCCTTGTCTTATTGTATGTTTTATAAATTTTTGTTGAGAACTGGACATTCTGAGTATTACGTTGTGGTAACTCTGGAACTCTAGTTCTTTCACTCCTCAATTTACTAGATGATCAAGGACAAGAAAAAAGAAAAACAGTAAAAGAGAGAGAAAAGGAAAATAATTTTTAAAAAATAGTAAAAATAAAAACACTTAAAAAAAAGTATACTGCATCTCCCAGTGTCGGTAGATGCCAGTGGGAAATTGAAAGCTGGAAGCTGCTGCTGTCAAGGCTGACACCAAGGCCAGGATTCACACTGGTCCCTCAAGGTTCTTCTGGGCCACAAAATAAAAAAGAGGGAAAGAAAGAAATTAAGCCAACCAAACAACTGAAAAAAAAAAGTGTCCTGGCTCAATGTCCTGATAAATTGAGGTGTAAACCTGAACCCACTACTTCTAAGAGGGCTAAAACTGAGGCTAGCATCTGTGTCGGTCCTTCAGGGATCAACCAGGTCAAACAACTATAAGCAAGAGAGAAAAGAAATCCAACAACAACATGGGCACTGGTCTTTACATCCTGGTAGATACTTGTGTGAAGCTGGTCAAAGCTGCTGCTGCTGTCCAGAGGGCCAAGACCTAAATTAGTGTTAGCACTGGTCTCTCAGGGATCCATCAGACCAAGAAGTACCCATCCACAAAACAAAGAAAAGGAAGGAAGGAAAGCTTCGCTGGTTCTTTTTGTCCTATCTGATGGTGGGATGTTGAAAGCTGCTGCTGCTGCTGAGAGGGCCAAAACCGAAGCCAGCATCTGAGATAGGGCTGTTAGGGATCTGCCAGACCAAGAAACATCCTCACACAGAAGGAAAACAAAAAGCAAATACAGACGACATATCTGGCTGTTTACTTCCTGGTGGGAGGCCAGTCCTAAACCAGGGCCAGTGTCCATGCTTGTCCCTCAGGGATCGACCAAAACAACCCTGACTTTCAACCCCAGATTTTGGAAGACAAAGTTTTCTTCTGCCCACCCTGGTTCCAGCCATCCACTGCAGGAATCCGGGCCATGTTTCTGCAGCTGCTGTAGGCAGAGGAATGGGAACTGGTCTCTGGTTTGTGTTTTCACTTACAAAAGCTGAAATCTCAGCATCTTCTCCTTTCATCTGGCATGCCCATGGTTGTTCTAAATGTCCAATCTGGTACCAGGGTTACCACCTAGTCAATAACAATCCTTTATTCCAGCTCATTCATTTTTCTGCTGGAAGGTATGTGTAAAAGTTCTTTGTCTACTATTTTACATCTGTGTCCTCACATTTCATATTTTCGAGTAACTTTAAATGTATTATTAAATCTCATTTTCATTTATTTGTTGCTAGTTTGTTCAAACTATAGTTTATTTTCATATAATGGCCTACTAAGCTCATTTGTTAGTTTTAGTACCTTCTTTGTAGATTTCCTCTTTTTTTTGCATGGGCAGGCACTGGAAATCGAACCCGGGTCTCTGGCATGGCAGGCAGTAATTCTGCCTGCTGAGCCACCACAGCCTGCCCAGATTTCTTATGACTTATTATGTATGTGATTTTATAATCTATTAACAAAGAAATTTCACTTATGCTTGTCTAATTTGAATGCCTTTTCTTGACTTATTGCACTGACTGGAACTTCTGCTATGATACTGATTAGAATTAACCAAAGCAGACATCTTTAAATAGTTCTCAACCTTGAGGGGAAGCATTTGGCCTTTCAGCATTACTATGATATCGGTTGTAGGTTTTCATAATTGACATTTGTCAGACTGAGAAAGTTTCCTTTTATTCTTTGTTTACTTTTTAAAATTTTTTTCATGAACAGATTTTCAATTTTGTCAAATGTTTTATCTGCATCTGTTGAGATGATCATGTTTTTTCTCCTTTATACTGTTAATATGGTTAATTGCATTAATTGGATATGGTGTTTCGGAGCTATGTATGCCCAGAAAACATGTTCTTAAATTTAGTTCATTCATTTGAGTGTGACCCTTTGCAAATAGGACATTTTGATGAGGTTCAGTTAAAGTGTAGCCCACCTGACTGAGGATGGATGGGTCTTAATGCTATCACTGTAGTCCTTTATAAGCAGAATGTAATTCGGACACACAGAATTCCAGAGGAAACATTGAGAAGTATAAAGTCAATGGAACCTAGAAGAGAAAGGAAAAGCCAAGATGCTGCCATGTGTATTGACGTGTGACAGAAAAGCCAAAGGCCAAGGATCACTGGCAGCCAACCCCAGGCACCAATCTTCTGGGATAAAGGAGTACCTTGATTGTGCCTTGATTTTGGATTTCTCCAAGCCTCAAAACCATGAGCCAATAAATTCCCATTGTTTAACCAACTCATTGCATGTTTTTGTTGGAGCAGCCAGGACTACTAAACCAATGGATTTAATGGATTTTCCAAAATTAAACCAAACTTGAATTAATAGAATAAACTCCATTTGCTTGCTATGTATTATCCTTTTTATATACTTCCAGATTCTATTTGCTAAATTTTATTAAAGATCTTCATATCTAGGTTTATGGGGGTTACTGGTCTATAGATTTCTTATACTGTCCCTTTTCTGGCTTTGGTAGAGTAATGACATTAGCCTTGTAAAGTGAATTCAAAAGTCTTCCCACCTCTTCTGTTTTCAGAAATAGTTTTTGTAGGAATATTTTTCCCTTAAATGTTTGATAGACTGATGAAGCTGTCTGTGCCTGCACCTGTTTCTGTGCCACTTCTTTGTAGAAAGGTTTTTAATTATGAATTGAGTTCTTTAATTGATATGGGTATTTATGGTTTCTATGTCTTTCGTAGTCAGTTTTTCTAATTTGCATCTTATAGGAATTTCTTCATTTCATCTAAGTTATCAAATTCATTGGCATACTGTGTCATAATTCCCCTATTATCCTTTTAATGTTTTTCATTAAGATGTGTTGTTATATTATTTCTTTCTTACCTGATATTTAGTAATTTGTTCTTTATCAGTCAGAACATATTTTCAAATTGATGGATTTGAGATTGTTCAACTTTAATTGATCAATTTTCCAAAAAAATTATTAGTTTCATTAATTTTTCTTTCTTGTTTATTTTCTATTTCTTTCATTTATACTCTTTTATATCATTCCTTCTATTTACTTAGGGTTTAACTTGCCTTTATTTTTCTAGTTTCTTAAGGTAGGTTAAATTGAGATGTTTCTTCTAAAATTATGAGTATTTTATACTACAGCTTTTCCTTTAAGCCCTGTATTATATGCATTCCACAATTTTTTCATTTTCTTTTTGTTCATAGTATTTCCCAATTTTTCTTTTGATTTTTAGTCTTTTTTTCTGTCTGTGCTTCATTTTGTAGTTTCTACTGCTCTCTCTTCAAATTTATTTATATATGCTTTTTTGTGTGTCAGATCTTCTATTAATCCAGTCATCCAGTGACTTTTTCGCTTTATATATTTTTTCACTTTTAGAAATTCCATTTGGTTTATATACATATATATGTATATATATATATATATATTTGTCTGTGTTCATATTTTTCTTTATATCCTTGAGTTTATTTATAATGTTTATAATAGCTGTTATGTCTTTGTATGTTAATTCCATTTTCTCATTTCTAGATCAGTTTTTATAGGCAAATGTTTTTCTTAGTCATGTATCATGTTTTCCTGCTGTGTGTATCTTAATTTTTTATGGATCTCTGTTTGGATACCCTTCCTTATTCCACAATTCTGAAGCCACCTTAGGACAAATTATGGGATGAACATGGAGACTATAATTGCAATTTTGATCATTTTGTCCATCTGTTAACTGAAGAAGCATGGAAGACTAATGAAAAGCAAAAATTCTTGAATCGGGATTCACCAATGCACTGTAAGAGAGATTCAAGTACAAGTGAACTAGTTTGTGGAAAATGCCTGTCTATATAAAAGTGCATTTTTCTGAGAAAGTCCTTAGCTTCTAACAAGTTCTCTAGTGATAAATTTTAAGAACTTCACGTCTATATAAACTGAAACTGGTAACCATAGTAGTTTAAAAATAGATGTTAATAACTCATAAAACCCATATATATATGTGTGTGTGTGTGTGGTTAACTCATCAGGCCCGGGTTGTCCAAACCCTGTATATACCAAGGATCTTCAGGACTGGTTCTAGACTGGCTCCTCAGTGATAACCTCTAAACCCTTAGACGATCCTGCCTGGGCACAGTATTTTTATATAGCTGGAGCCTTGAGCCACACTAGAGAGTTTATACTAACAGTGTGATTTATGGCAAACACCTGTTTTTGCTTGCCTGACTCTGGGCCATGCTGTGTCGGTATGACCTCTGGAGGGGCTGGAGATTTAGTAGCTAAAATGAGTCATACGGGTGCTCCATACCTATTTATCTGACTCCCAATACAAACCCTAGACTTCAAAGCTCATGTGTGTTATCAGTTTCACATCCTTGCTGGGAGATTGAAGTGCTGTCCATGCTTCTCCACTGGGAGAGGGCAACTGGAAGTTTGTGCCCAGTTTCTCCTGAACCACTGTACCTTTTTGTCATAGATTTTAATCTGTATCCTTTCACTGGAATAAACTATAACCATGAGTAAAGCAGCTTTTCTTAGTTTTGAGTCTTTCTAGCCAGTCATCAAACCTGAGGGTATGTGTGTGTGTAGATGTATAATACATATATAGTTTCTGTTGTTTTTTTTTTTTTTTTTTTTTTTGGCATGGGGCAGGCTCCAGGAATCGAACCCCAGTCTCCAGTATGGCAGGTGAGAATTCTGCCACTGAGCCACAGTTGCACCACACTGTTTCTGATATTTTTAAATTCCTAACCCTGCCGAAGCTGTGTTGGCCTTCCCAACAGCAAGGACAAGGAAGCTTGTCCTTTTTCTCCCCCTCACTTTTCTCTGCTTTTTAATACACGGAAAGAAAATCTTTGGTTTTGCTGCTGTTGACTTTCTTTTTAAAGATGTCCCCACAAAGAAAACAGTGTATAAACATACACAAATTACATCAAAGGGAACTTTTCACATGTTTATGGTTGGTTGTGCTGGTTTGAAAGGGTATATGCCCCCTAAGAAAAGCCATGTTTTAATATAAATCTCATTTCTTAAAGGTAGAATAATCTCTATTCAATACTGTATATTTGAAACTGTAATGAGATCATCTCCCTGGTTGATGTGATTTAGTTAAGAATGGTCGTTAAACTGGATTAGGGGATAACATGTCTCCACCCATTTGAGTGGGTTTTGATTAGTTTCTGAAGTCCTATAAAAGAGGAAACATTTTGGAGATTGAGAGAGACTCAGAGAGAGCAGAGAATGCTGCAGCACCACGATGCAGAGTCCACGAGCCAGCAACCTTTGGAGATGAAGAAGGAAAATGCCTCCCGGGGAGCTTCATGAAATAGGAAGCCAGGAGAGAAAGCTAGCAGATGATGCTGTATTTGCCATGTGCCCTTCCAGCTGAGAGAGGAGCCCTGACCGTGTTCACCATGTGCCTTTCCAGATGAGAGAGAAACCCTGAACTTCATCGGCCTTCTTGAACCAAGGTATCTTTCCCTGGATGCCTTTGATTGGACATTACTATAGACTTGTTGTAATGGGGACATTTTCTCGGCCTTAGAACTGTAAACTAGCAACTCATTAAATCACCTTTTAAAAGCCATTCCGTTTCTGGTATATTGCATTCTGGCAGCTAGCAAACTAGAACATTGGTCTCACCTCCTTTTAGCATTTTCTATTTAGTTTGTTGAAGCTAGTCCTCCAGAGTATACCTGGAAGTCTTTTCCTACTCATTTTTTTTTTTTTCTAATTCATTTTCATCTCTTCACCTAATTGGAACATTGGTAATACTATTTTGCTCTAGCAAACTTTATCATAGCTTATACTGATGGCACAAATATGCTCAAAGGAGAAAGTTAATATTACTGCCATGAGTCTTAAGGCATCTTTCTCCCTCCCCATTCCTTTATTCTTTCAGGGAGAAATGTTTGGAGTGTTAAGAAATGTAAACATACGTTTCAACAGTGTGAAAAAAAGCCAACTCAATTACTACCACCTAAGAACTCACAGCCATTACGGTTGGGGCAGGCTGAATTATGTAGCCCAGGGAAAAAAACCCCATATTTAAAATTAAAATTAGTCCCATTCATATGGATATGATCCCTTTGTAAACAGGACCTTTTGAAGATTTTTTTTTTTTAGTTAAGTTGTGGCCAACTGAATCAAGATGGGTCTATCTAAATCCTATAACTTGAGACCTTACCAAAAAAAAAGCATGGGAACAGCCAAAATCAAAAGAACCTGGAAGAGAAAAGAGAGGACAACGTCTTGTGACAAGAAAGCCAAGGAATCTGAGAACTGCCAGCCTGCCAAGCCTGCTGACCCAGGAAGGAAGCAGGGCTTCTAGCTTCCAAAACCATAAGCCAATAAACTCCCATGGTTTAAGCCAACCCACTGTGTGTTAATTGTCACAGCCAGGAAATTAAAACAATGACTTCTGATGTTCCAGAGAAGTTGCCCTCTTGTTTTGTTTTTTACTTTGCTGGTTAAGACGGCAGAATAGTTCAGAACAATATGGAAAAGGCCAAGGGCTGTGACTAGAAACATCCCTAACAGCATTTAGAATCTCTTCTAAATGAACCTGAGGAAAAGTCTGAAGAACATCAGCTGAAAGGGGTAAAAAGTCTTTTAGGCAGTCCTCAGTAGTTCCGTGTGACCTTGTTTCTATTTCTTAGGTCTCACAATTGTAAATTTTACTTCCAGGAACTATTAGAACCCCATAATCTTCTTTTCACTATCTTCTTCTAATGAATGCAACCAATTTTTAATTTTGTGTTGAATAACTACAACAAGTTTTATCGAGATTTTTGATCATGGATATATGGGGTGGAGATGGGAAGTAGGACACTTATTCTGCATTCCAGATGTTTATCATCCTGTAGGACATTCATTGTCTCCTGGTTTCCAGCTACCCCCTCATTCACTCCTCCCCTGGGAGGGGCTTTCCTAATTGATGACTTAGGGTAAGGGAATGGATGTGGGTTGCTCTGACCCTCCCTTGCCTGTGCCTCTCGGGGAATGTGCCTCTTGGGGAATGTCTGCCATCAGAGAGCACCAGTAACTCTTGCAGGTGCAGGAAGCTGAATGGTAAAGGCTGCTCCCAGAGGGGAAGCCAGCAGTGTGGCAAAGAAATGCTGGCAATAGGCAACGCTCTCTGGGGTTCCTTATTAAAAAGCAGACTCTTCCACAGATATAAGCCACCTTCTCCAAAATTCATTTTATTAGTAATAAAGATGATAACCATCACATGCCTTACCCTTTTGACTGCTTGGTTGGTTCAGAATTCAGCAAGGAAGGTGGATTTTCCTTACCAGATTCTCTCAACCACCACCAGAATGTACTATACTTTCCTACAGACACCATTTTGCATAACATTGGATGTTCATATGGGAGATGTCTACAAATCACCTGAATTTTTATCTGTCCCTCTCTTTGTTCATCTACTTCATGGATACAAAGTAGAAAAAGTGGACCAAAAATTTCTTTTCCTTCCTAAACCAATAACATTCTTCTTCTGATGGGGCTTTTCTTTTTTCCAATGGGTGTTAGTGGACAAGATACAATGGACAACTCAGGAGAGACAGTATATGTTTCTCCTCTTGGAAATCTCTCACTGATGGGCTGAGGATTTCTATGAAATGTCTCACCAATGCAAAACTTCTAAAACAGCTTTAGCAAAATACTTAAGAGCTAAGGATTAAAGACAGTTAAGGGGCATCAACCAGACCGTATATTTGCCCTGTTACCCCAATCTGATAGAAGAAAACACACCACCAGGTTGGAAGCTTTCGTAAATATAATTTAAAACTATTTTGTACCAGTACAATATATTAATTTTACAAATGTAAAATTTTATCAACTGTTAAAGCATTTGCAAAAACCACACATCCTACTTCAGCTTTATTGCACAATATCTATAAGAAAATATGAATTTTTAAATTAGAAAACATAAAAATGCTTTCAATATAGAAGAGACAATCTGATTTTAAAGACAATACTCTATAAGAATGTCTACCCAGAAAATAACAAACTTTCACAGGATACCAAGCTGGCTAGATGCTTCAGTAGATCCGGTACAAAGCATTGTTTAAAATCAGTCCAAGATACATAAATCCAAACTGTATCGTAATTCTTCATTAGAAATCTAGATGCCACTCAAGGTGGGTTTCTTATACATAAAAAAGTTGAGGCATTTATCAGTGTGAGCATTCTGAATATCTCTTATACAGCACAAACCATACTTCTGACTTAGCCATTTGCAGGTTCTTTGTTCCTTCGTACACAATTATCTCTGGCAACTGTTTTTAACAACTATTACTGATCATTTAAATTTATTTATGCTGATAGAAAAAAGTCAAGTTGAATACACTTTTAAAACCTAGTCCTTTACAAAAATCAGTTTATAAATTTGCATCATAAAAATTAGTGTCAAGACCATCAAGATGACCTTCATTTAAATTTTACATTATTAGGTTTTCCCAGAGTTGGGATGGCAAATATCCCACTTTTCTCTGTAGTGTAATAAGGAAATAAATTCCAAGCACTAAGCTGGAATCCCAAGAGAGGTTAATAAAGGTTGTACAATGGATTTTAGTGGGACTTGATCTTAGGTATGTAAACCAGTGAGGGTATTAAAATACTGACGGCAAACTTTGGTGGGCATTTAATTTACTTCAGACATTGAATGTAATCTGGAGATGCAACTGAAAAAATGTTCATATATACATTATGAATGGGGTTGTGTGTATCACAGCAAGGGGCAAAAATCCTTATTTATTAGAGCAAGGCTTCACCAGACTTAATGTAGAGAGACAACACATATGTTTTCCTGTTAAAGCATGTGTAGTCAATGTCAAGGATTTTCAAGTTTATGCGCCTTTGTGGTCCTGGGAATGATTTTTAAAACTTATGTCCTGCATAAGCAAAGTCAAATATGATATTATACATTTGGGTACAGAAAATAATTATTAAAATAGTGGTTATGTACTCACAAGTTTGTTTTAGGTAGACAGAATCATCAAAAACCCAGATACTTATAAAAAGTTTGCATTATTTAGAATTTCTTCCTTAGGAATTAAAGCAGTCGCTTTTCTGGAACTGCATTTTTCAGAACTGCTCAGAGCACCTCATCTAGATGAGTGTTTTTTAAAAAAATATATAAAAAGTCTACAACAAGACTTCAAACATGACATACTTCATCTTTTGGGTTTTTTTTTTTTTTTTTTTTTTTTAAATCATGTATCTCTTCCTTAAAGTCCTTCAGAATAAAATAAAAATAAACTCTCACACTCCATTAGGAAAAAAGGGAAACATTCACGGTCTGAAAATTTTTCTGGACTCCTCCAAATGTTGGTACTATGTGCAATTTCCTCATATACAGGTATTGAGGAAACCTCTTATCATCTATTACTGAATATTCAGCTAATGGACATGCCATAGAAAATTTACATTAATAGTAGTAAATAGATTAAAATCTATTTCATAAAATAAAAATGTTCTATGACTTCAAATACATATCTGAAAAGCTAAGAGGAGGTTTTTTGTTTGTTTTTCAAAAGTGCTAATTATTATAAGTATCTTCAATACATTATGTCCAATTCTTGTTAAAACTAAACCACCTTGCTTTAGGCACACTGCTTGATGAGTTTCTAAGAAGCATAGGGTAAAAAAATTCACTTGTCAATTAATCCAGCTTCCTTAATTTTACTGAAGAAGAATTTCTCCAGGATATTGGCACATTTGTAGTATTCGCTCTCAGGGGGGTTGTACTCTTTGCAATTGGTAAAGACTCGCTGTAAATCTGCCATGAATAATTTCTTAGACACGTAGTACCTATTCTTGAGGCGTTCACTCATGGTTTTCAGATCTGCACGGGAAGAAAGAATATTAGCAATCTTTGACACCTTTTAAATACTGGCTGACAAAAGTGAGACTAGGAAAGAAATCTATGTTGTTGGTTTGACTGCATTTTTATCAGTCTCAGTGCCTTTGTTCAAAAGAAATTCATATGATCAAGGAAAACCCTTCCTAAATCTTAGGTTCCTTCTTGTTGTGAGGCATTTTTGTGTAAAAATCACAGCTATTTTAACATTAAAGAGAGCATTACTAGTCATCTGGTTCAATTCCTTATTCAGTGCAAGGAAGCTAAATAGATTAGCAGCTATGATATTAGCACAAGTATGATGATCTAATGACTGTTGGCTAGTCATTCAGAATTACACAGAAGAGGCTCTTTCTCCTTGAAGTATAGCAGTTGGAGCATTTGTATTGAACAATTTAATTACTTCAAACAATCAGACTAAGTTTATTTCATTAAATTCTTGGTTATTTTGGTGTTGTAGAAAACTGATCAGAAAATACATATGCAAATTACACCAGTGACCTTGCATATAAAAACAGACCAAATTAATTTTGCTTTATGCTCCATCAATGAAATAAGAATGACCTACTTGATTTAATAGCCCATTTTCTAAAACAAACTTGCTTTAAATTGTATTTCTCAAGTGAAAACAGTACTTAATCTAAACTCATAAGAATACAGCAGGGCTTTTACAATCTTTACTCACAGGACCAATTTTTAAAATTCTATGCAGAATAGAAGATGCTAAATACTTGCTTATTTGTGGATCCTGGGTTGGCTCAAAGTGTAAGTCTTGTAATATTACAATTGTGCTAACTACACATGGAAAAAAAAGGGCCAAAATGACTATAAACACTTTGACTACCAATATCCCAAATTCCCACTCAATTATCACAGTTTCCAGAGAGAAAGAAACATACAGCCAAATGCACTGGGATTACCGTTTAAAAAGTACTTTTATGTGCAACATCCAAAAATAGGGAGAAATTCATCAGCATCAAAATCCTATGTCCAAAGAAAGAATGGAGAACATCTGTTTCTGCCTTTAGACCTTTCTCAACGCCTATATCAGTTAGTGGAATCACGTCTGCGAGTTCTGCTTTAAATTTTTCTTTCTTCTCTGATTGGAAGTTTGGAGGAAAGAAAATCTTAAAATTGTTAAGATACTCAATGGCTCAAACAATCCCTCACTAAATATCTTGCCCCAGGGTGATTAAACAAATAAAAACGTCCTCTCATTTAAGAAAGAAAGAGTGATGAAATTTTCTCTCTAGGTAAACTGGGATGTTGGTGTTCCTTCCAGCCAAATGGCTACCATTTAAGACAAGTTCCCCAATATCATGTTTTAGCAGAAAAGGAAGAGAAGTGGAACCAAAAGAAGAAAAGTCAGAAAAAAAGAAAAGAATCAAATCTGACACAAAGACCTTTGTCCAAAAGCCTTTCAACTTTCTTTTTTTAGAGGAGGTGGTGGGAAGAAATGGGAAAGCCTAAAAATGTAGCAGAAACAAAGCAAGAATTACAGAGGTGTTTGGACCTCACAGAATAACTGCGTAATTCCTTTCTATTTGAAAGCTGCACAGATCGCTTTTACTCTTCCTCTACCCTCCTTAGAGTCTTTTAGTTGACAAAATAGCACAGGTTTAAAAAAGTGTAACACTGGCGCTACTCACTATGGAGATACCAATGGATTCACCTATCTTCATTTCTCCACCTCCAAATTTGGGGATTCTGGGCACATGGGAACACCCTGCCAGCAATCCAAACATGGTAAGAAGATGTGCTCTTCAGGGGCAGTGGGGGGTGGGGGGTAGCTATAGCTAAGTGGGTGCAGCATTTCTGTCTGAGGTGGCAAAAAAGCTGAAGTAATGGATACTGGTGATGGGAACACAATATTGCAAATGTAATTAATACTACTGAATTGTACACTTAAAAATGGTGAATATGAAAAAGAAACAAAAATTTAAAACAAGGTTAATGAGAAATTTTGAGATGTATATGTTACCGCAATTTTTTTTTTTTTTAACGAAGACATGCTTCGGCTAAACTATTCAGACTCCTCAGGCTACTCTGACGACACTGACAGCTCCCTAAGCAAACCAAGTTAGATCCCATCCATATGGGAGTACAATAGGCCAAGTACAAAAAGGCCAAGAATACAATAAAATGAGGAAAAGTAAAATTATTGCTTTGGGTCAAATTTTGCTCAGCACCGAGAGGTGTCCTAATGAGAGAATTGTTGTTCCACTAACGAACACCATTTATTGTTTTAATGATTCTTGTCCAAGGCACAGCTCAGACATTATTGGGCTTATTCAATGGGGTAAACTTTCCCCTCATGACCACTCAGCTATGCACTCAGAAGAGATCTTACTGGAGAAGCTCAGGACTTTCTCAGTTAAGGCCAAGCAAGAAACTTCCAGAGAGCAGGTTGTGAGCAGACTACGGCAAGTGAGAAGATGATGGCAAGACAGATCTGCTAAACCCATCATTCTTCAGAATATATGTGCACAGGAGATGAAGGGGAATTATTCTTCCCAAACCCATACAACTTCCTATGGGAGCTTCCCTAAAGCTGCTGAGAGGCCCCAGAGGACAAGGATGCGAATGTCCACTAACTTAAGGTTGGAAATGCATACAAAGTTTTTGCATAGTAACGTGGGGCAGAAATCCTAGAATGAGCCCTAAGGGATTGAGAAAGCCTTTTCTACCGAAAGGGGGAAGAGAGAAATGAGACAAAATAAAGTGTCAATGGCTGAGAGATTTCAAACAGAGTTGGGAGGTTATCCTGGAGGTTATTCTTACGCATTAAACAGGTATCACCTTTTTAGTTAAGGTGTAATGGAGAGGCTGCCTGAAAATGTAGAGCTGTGTTCCGGTAGCCATGTTTCTTAAAGATGACTGTATATTGATACAGCTTTCGCCATGTGACTGTGTGATTGTGAAAACCTTGTGTCTGATGCTTCTTTTATCTACCTTATGGATAGATGAGTAAAACATACGGATTTAAAATATATAAATAATAGGGGGAACAAATGTTAAAATAAATTTAGTAGACTGAAATCCTAGTGATCAATGAAAGCGAGAGGGTAAGGGGTATGGTATGTATGAATTTTTTTCTGTTTTTTTTTGTTTCTTTTTCTGAATTGATGTAAATGTTCTAAGAAATGATCATGATGATGAATATACAACTATGTGATGACATTGTGAATTACTGATTATATAGGTAGAATGGAATGATCACATGGTAAGAAAGTTTGTGTTTGTATGTTGGTATGTTTAATAAATAAAATAAATTTTTTAAAAAGGCTAATAAAGGCCAAATATAGTAAAAAAAAAAAAAGTTTTTGCACAGTGGCAAACTATAATTTCCAAATCACCCTTTCATTCATTATTCTTGACTGAGTCAATTATACCCTTGGTTTTCTTATGTTATACTAACAAGGCAGAAAGAAGAGTAAGGAAAAGCGCTTGATATAATCTTCATTTTAAAGGATATATACTATTGCAATCATTACGATGACGATAAAATTGTCATAAAAAATTTACTTCCCCAGCAAACACCTGCAAAGAGCTCCCAGTTATCCAAAAGCTAATGGATTCCTTTCTTTAATGCTTTCACATTTTAGCACATCCATGATTCATTGAAAAGGGACAGAAAACTCAGGCTTTCTTCATAGAATGGCAACAGAACTATGAAAAGAAAACACTTCAGCCAGTTGTCTGTCAGCTGCACAATTCCAAAATGTTTCCTTCTGGGGATTCTCAACTGACTGATGAATCATTCATCTTAACACAGTATAAATGCAGCAACAAATTCTGCAAATTCTTTATTTCCTAAGGCATCTTCGTTTGTTTGTTTCTTTGGGGTTGCTTTATTTTCTTTTTTGTTTGTTTGGTTTTGGATGAAAGGCAAAACTTTAACTAAGAGTATACATAGTGACACTTAGTATGCATCAAGAGCATGGAAAATCAAGAATTGTGGCAACACAAATTTCTCCCTCTGAAAATACAGCAGCCACACAGCTTAATCTAATTTCTTTTGTATCACCTTGAAATTTTCTTAAAAGGAAGAGTCATCTATGACAGACAGACTCAAAATAACACCAAGAGGACACTCGATGTTTTGCCAGTTGCAACCAAACAGTTAGCCTAAAAGGGAGGTTACGTCTTAACAGCCAGCTTTCATATCCACTGCTGTGTGCAGTTCCCCACTTGGGGCTTCCAGTGTCTAGTGGTGTTGAGTATATGTGGGCTCTGAAAAGACAGCTGCAGAATGTCTCTAATTTACATAGCCACCCACTTCTCCTTTATCATCCTGTTCTGATGTCACTACTCCTCCACGGACACATGGAATCCCACCATCATCATACACATTCTACCCTCCAATAGAAGAGTACAAATCAACCTCAGTGACCATGTGTCCCCCACACCGCCATCCAGAGAGCTTCAAATCTATACTTAGAAAATGTTAATGGCATTACCCATGGGGAACCTTATAACTTCATAATATCCCGGAGCTTCTGTTCTCTTCACAGGTTCCATGAAGGGCCAAGCGCTTTGATGGCTCTTGGGTAAAGAAAAAAGTAAGGTATCTAATATGGAAATTCCATGTGGGAAATCATTTCAAAATACTTGCATGAGATGCATGAAAAGAGAACACCCACCTTCACCTGCTGGAGAATGCTCTTGAGTGTGCTGTAAAGCTGGTCAGGGTCTTTGGGCTCTTTACTTGAAGGGAAAAGAGTAAACAACAAGGAGAAAGATCAATTTTTACTCTCCTGCCAGTTGATCCCTATACAGCTTATTCTCACAAAGCCTGAAATTGGAGCCATTTCAGAATGTTTACTAAAACTGAAACCAAGCAAGTGTTGTATTGGAGATTACTTTCAGTTTGCCCTTTCCCTAAATTGCTGGGAAGGGGAAAAAAATTGCTTCCATTAACATCTTCTTGCCCATCATACTTACCTTTTCTCTTTTCCACTGGGTTTCCAGCCTGTCTCTCCTATATGTCAACGAAATTAAACACTGAATGAGAACTGCTTTTGGTCAAGAGAATAACATAGTTAATACTTATCTAAAAGCAATGAATGACAGCCACGCCTCAATTAAAAGTCTATCTCTTGGAAAATAATGAAATTGACTACAATTTGTTACTTCCTTATACAGCTAACAATTGGAATCATTTCTAAGACTGACGACAGTATCCTGAACATTTTTCAGAGGAAAGCATAAAAAATAAATATTCATTTCTGGGTCTGAGGGTATGCGCATTTTCTTGAACTGTAAATCATATATACATATATATTTTTTGCTAATCACCATGTGAAAGAGTTAAACTGTTATTTTAGGTTAGAACAATTGCTGTCCTGGTCTCTATTTTATTTGGCCAAGATCGTGCTTGTAATGGGAGATGGTTTAGTGTAAAATATAGCCTGCGGTGTGACAGACCTGGATTTGATCTCCTGCTCTCCCCTTAAAAGCTAACTTACCCTAGATAAATTACTTAACCTCTTGTATCTCAGTTTCTCAATCAATTTAGATTTCTGTAAAACAGAAATCTAAAATTTAGGTTAAGGTATCATCTTTTGAAATTTGCTATATATGTAAAAAACCAAAACTAAACATAGAAGAATGCTTGCCACAAACAACCATTTGGTTAAATGGTTGCTACTAATCCACTAACAGGGATAAAATAGGAAAGGAAAATTTCTCAGTCTGGCAATGATAGTAAGATTTACAATAAGGACGATTTTGTAAAGAAGTAATATTCTTCCACAAATAAGATCTTATTTTCTTCTGGAGAATTTCAGTTTGTTTGATTTTATTTTGCTTTTAAATCTTCAATAGACTGGAAGAACCTGGATTAGAATGGATTGAACTGCCGATATTTAATAGTTTCTGATCTACAAAACAGCTATATTGTATGGTTTAATACAATAAAATTCCCCTCTACCAGACTCAAAGTCATGAACTTTTGGGAAGACTACTGAAAAAATAGGGAACTTTTATAACCACGCTAGCACTATAACTTCCTGTAAACAGTAAAATGTTGAGAGGAGGTCAGAATAGGGCTGCCACTAGTTTTGACAGCTACTGGCTATGTACCAGTTAAGATTAAATGACAATCTTTCTGAGACTCAATTTCCCTATTTGTAAAAGTAGATAGAATATTCCTACTACACATCCAGGTAGCACCTAGCATCATGCTACAAAGAGCAGGCTCTCAATAAACGATGAAAATTAAGAGCTACAACAAGGGGTCATCTAAGCTCTCTTTGGGTTGTATGCCTTGGGAGACAGAGAAAAGAAATAAAAGGAAAGCCTTTAAGGACGGGAAATAACACACAGGCACATAGGGCAAAAAGCTTTTCAAGTTACTGGCACTCTGGTTAACTGTTTCAAATATAACTCATGGCATTACCAAAAGATGTGCTTTTAAAAGAAGGTCTATACATACTAATTCCAGGAATGCTTTCTATAGGAATCTGTCGAACTCCATCTTTAAAACATGAAAGTCCAGGGTAGACTTTTCGAATCTGGGCTTGTTTTCTTTCTATCAGCTTTTTAATTATCTGTAAAGCAAAGGAAGAAAATGTACTTAGGGAAAGGAGTCTGTGGCTACTACTCCAGAAAGTCAACGTGAGGAGTCATTTTCCTCACAAGATAAAGCCTTTATGAAACAAAAAGGGAGAAAAGGGTGAAATGCTATTTTAGGGGTCAGACATGAAAACATTCTATCATGTCCACTGAGTGACAGTCACACAACCACCTGTGAATGACTTGTCCCTGCCACCCAGGAAAGGTAACACTGAGACAGCACACTGTCCCCCCGGGGCCCACTGTTATCTTTAGCATAAAAGCCAATTATTTCACCTGCTTCTCTATCTGAGGAGCCTCTGTCAGAATCCAGTGAAGCAGCCCAAAGCACCCACTTACCCAGTCAAGCATCAGAACCTCTTCCCATCCCATAACCAGGAACTGTTCCCATCAGAATAGATGGAAGGTGAATAGGTCTCACAAGGTTCCTAAAGCCTGGGTGATCAGCCCGACTCTTCTCTAAATTCTTCAAGGTTTGAATCCTAATCTATGCTGTTCGCATGAAAGAGCAGCTCTAAAGAGTGTCTGGTAAGGCACACGATGTTTGTGAGGGGATGCAGGCAGGAAGGGCTGGTCTGGGGACTGTTAAGAGCTGTTGTGTTTGTTTTGTAAAATAATCCCCAATTTTGTCCTGAGGGGACTACATCCGAGACAGTCTTCCCTTCAAACAAAACAGAAAACTAAAAAATCGCCATCTTGAAATTAATGGTAACATCATACAATTTAGGAAAAGAAAAAAATAAAACACTAGTATTCACTAATTGAATTCACTAAGGAAAACAAAAAATTCTAGTTTCTAATTGCTTGTTCTCAAACATATCATTGGTAAGTGCTGCATCATGCATATGCAATCCTAACAGTCAAACAAAGAGCTTTGTAAAAATAACGCTACTTGCAAAATGTATTCCTGGTGAATTTAGATCAGTGCTGTCTGATGGAAATATAAAATGAGCCAAAAGAAACAGGTGACATGAATTTTAATAATATATTTTATTTAATCCCATATACCCAAAGGATTATCATCATTGTAATGAAATAGAAAAAAATTAGAATGATACATTTTACATTTTACATTCCTTTGCTCATACTATGTCTTCATAATTGGAGTGTACTTTACACTTACAGCACATCTCAGTTTTGACTAGCCACATATCAAGTGCTCAATAACCACATGTAGCCAGTGGCTGCCATATTCAACAGGGCTGAGCTAAATGAAAGGTGTCCCCTTATTTATTTCTAAGCCCAAATCTTCTAAGCAAGAATGCCAATGGTAATCTGTTCAATGGACATCCTTGGGTAACACTTGGAAGACCATGCCTCAGTTTGAAAAGGTTTTCTTCTCTTTGCCTCAAATGTGGTGACCTACCAGGTGGCTTCCATGTACTTCATGTAGCACCTTGAAGACTGTAGACTCCTGACAAGTAACTGTCAATGGGAGGTGGGAAGTTTCCTATCCTCTCTATGACTCAAAGGATCAAAGGAACACTCTGGAGAAAGGAAATATTGTACTTGCGTTCCAGTCTCATATCTTTACCTCCCTAGAAAAGGTCTTCAGTTAGACTCTTCCAGTGAACTCAAAATCAACACTTTCCTATTGAAAGTATGTCTTCATTTTCCTCTGATTCCTATGACCTACTGCTCTAAGTCACAGTATCCCAAAACAGAAAACTTGGGGACTCTTTCATCGTTACTACGTCACCAAGTCTTAGCATGTTGTCTTTCAAAAATGTCATTGATTTGCCACATCCTTTCCTTGGCTCTTTCAATCCTACTCCCTTGTAGTCTCAAACCTGGAGTTAGACTTATTCTCCCCTCCTAACCCATGCATACATGCACACGCACACATGCACACAAGCGTACACATACACACGTGCACATAAACACACTCAATTTGTTTCCTTCTCTCCTTCTGCCTGCTCATAGCTTATTCACACTTTCTCAAATAATGGTTTTTATCATCCACCTACCTATGAACACACTTGTTCATGTGCCCAAAAATCTACTTATACTGAATTCTAAACCTTTGCTCATGTTCATTCCATTACCAGGCTGCCCAGTTCAAAGCATTTCTCTCCACCAAGTCCCAATGGATACTACGTTTCCCCTGTAGTCAACACGTACAACATGGTTCTTAATTCTCTACTCTCTGGTCTATGTGTCTAACTGTACTAATTTTCCCTCTCTATATCTAGCAATGAAAACCACAATTTATTCTGCTCTCACATATTTTTAGATGCTAGAAAAGCCCTCAATATATTTATACTGCTTGTTTGCTACCATCATAAATCCCTACTTTCTTCAAGGAGGTTTTTCCCATTGAAATAAATGATACTTGTGAAAATATTTTTCATTTTGTGGAAGAGATGCAAATCCAAATATACTATTTTTTATGGCAACTTCAGATCTCTTTCAAAAGAAATAGGTTAAGAGCTCCAAATGCCTACCATTCATTCAATAGCATGTATTACAGAAGGTGAATGAAAGGAGGAAGGGTGAAGATAAAGAGGAGGAGGTATCCAAGAGAAGAGGAGAAAAAGGAAGGAAAAGGGAGAACTGTCTTCTAAAAAGTTGACTGTTTTGTTAGCTATCTAAAACAAGTCTATGCATTTGGCTTTCTCCTTTTTATGCAGGAATGGCCATCAGATTTTAGAAGAGGTGAGTTGTAGACCCTGCTAGGAAAATCCCATGCTCAGCTTCTACCATGGAGATGAATTGGTGCTGTTGGGAGGAGGAATATAAAAAGAGCTGTTGATAGCACGGTGATGGCTTTAGTTGGCCAGCAACCTCTAATGCAGAACAAAGCACTGCTGAATTCAGACCTGCTCATTAAGCCTCAAAGAGGCAAGGGCTAGCTCCTCTGAGAGAGAGAGGCGCCCGCTGTGCTTTTATTAACTCTCAGAACAAGAACGCTGTGCTTGGAATACTCTCTCAAGCTGACACCTTGACTGAGAAGCAACAAACATTTATATATTTTTTTCCCAAGCACAAGATTGAACCACTTTCTAAGTCAAATTAAAGTACTTATTGAGCACCTACTAAGTGCAAACATTGTATAAGAAACTTCATATCTGCTACATTGGTAATGTCTGACAAATAACTAAAAACTGAGATTAAGGGTCATTAAAAGAAACCAGAAAACAATGATCATTTTAAGACAGATGTCTTCTTTGGTTATACGTCATAGGGAAAAATTTAACTAGACTGAATAACGGACATATAAAGTGGAAGTGAATGGGATGACACAGCTAAAACTCCCAGTTCCTGGATCTAATGAAATGGGAGGATCAAGGGGGTGATCTCAGACTGAACAAAGTTCATTTGTTTAATAAATGGCCATTGTGTACTCCTCAGTGATATCGATTTTAATGGTTGTTGTTTTTCTCCATCAGAGAAATTAAAAATATTTCATATTCAAATCTATCAACCTTTCCCTTTATTGCTTTCCTCTTTTTTCTTTTTTTGCAGTTATAATTTTATTCGATAATCAGCATTAGTCTTCACCCACACTGACAGTAGATTTTTTGGAAGTAATGACAGTTACTTAGGTGACCAATGTATAGAGCTTGTTTGGTGAATGTTCAACCTTATTACATTTTATGGACAACGGTACATGGATACAATATGGGACAGCCTTTATTCCTTTGGCCCAGACAGCACTGTTGAGGCTGGTGTCAATGTGTACATCTGGGATTTCCACCTCCTTCATGGCAAATTTCTGGGTTCGAGGGGCATCTTCTTGCCTGAGTACTCAAGGGGCGGGAATGATTCTTAAGCTCACTTCACGGATGCGCTTGTGAATGTGGATGGTGCACTCCCCCGTCACCACCCCGCTAATGACAGAACACCCCTGCTTCTCATCACCCTTCCCTGTGGGAGCCATTCTGCTGGGACTAGGTCCTACTGCTTCTCTTTTAGTTCATATACATAAAAGACATCTCCACCCCAATAGAGAATAATGAATCACTTAATACTTAGAACTTGCAATGTAAAAGGACACTTTCACACAAACACTGAGATAAATATCCACATATGACTGTGAATAATGGAAATTCAAATAGTTGGATCAAGCCAATGATGAACCAGGGACTGAAATGATTTGATTTGTGAGTATGTTAAGGGAGTGAGATTGGGTAATGGGTAAACATCTGGCAAGAGGGTTAAAGCATCTCCAAACTGTTTTGGAGAACAGTTTCGAAATAAAGATATAGGATTAGGAAAGATGCTTGAGGACACTGAAAGTGAGGTTAAAATATGTCACTATTTAACAAGTGGAATGCTGACTCCTAGGAATGGTGACCTAGGGAGGAGATAGATCAATGATACCGTCAAAGAAAAAGATCCAGATAAATGATAGCAAACAGATCCTGATATCCAGTACACTCCTACACTCAGAATCTAATGAAATACAACCCAGTTCCAAGTAAGACTGAACCATATAGAAAACATGAATTGGTCACCTGCTTACCTCCTTCTGCTTCTTAATGATGACGGAAAATTCTGTGTAAGGGATTCGAGGATTTAACTCACAGCCCATTAAAGTGGCTCCTTCATAATCCTTGATGTAGCCAACATATTTGGTTTTAGGTATTTTAATTTCTTTGGAGAAACCCTACAAATCAAACAAACTTATTTATGCAGACATTTTGCAACAAATTTCTATTGAGAGTCAACTGTGTGCCAGGTATTATGCTAGGCATCAACACATGCTTCTCACAAGATCTCAGAGTATTATTCTGGGGGAAGGATTAGCTTGAAAGCCTCCCATGAAGTTAAATAAAAATTGGAGATCAAACTACGCACATAAAAAAGTAACTCCAGTAAAAACACAGACAATATTATAACATTTTAAACAGAAATGGCAATTAGGTAAAAATAAGGCTTAATCCTGTCTTGAATTGCATAATAAACATGGCCACTGCAAATTTTCCCCAAAGTGGGGAGGGGGGGGGTCTCAGGATACTAGTCTAAATTCTGAAAGAAAAGCTAGTTAAGAATTACAGCAATGAGAATCTTGATGCTGAAGAAATAAAACTCCTACTTTACAGGCAAAAAACTTTCAGATGGTCACAATGTGTTCTTCTTTCAGTGACATTAATGCTTTGCAGTATATTCATATACTACTTTAAGCTGTAATAACAGAACATTATAAGGTATATATATTCAAAATTATAACTATAAACTTAATTTCCCTTAAGCTGTCTATTTCAGTTCTTACAGAAAGTGCTCAGAGTTCAGACCACCACCAGTGGTTTTCCACCTCACCCTACAGTAAAAGAATTATTTTCCAGGTATCGCCGTCATCCTCAGAGAGGGCCATAGAACAAGCCACGTAAGAACCCCTGCTGAAATCTCATGCTTTTGAAACACAAGTTACAGGCTAGGAAAGCTGACATTCATGCTCTCAATAAAGCAATCCCAAGGAATCCTCTCAAATGAGTTTTTATTATAAAACTCACAAACACAATCCAAAGAATGGGGAGAAAATAAATAGGAAATTAGTTAACAGATGTCAGAGGGAAAGCTTTCTAATCATATGAGGATTTAATGGGAAAAAAAAGAATAGTTTTCATGTAATAAAATCTTCAAAATTCTATAGATTACAAAAAGAGACATAATCAATGTTGAAACAATTGGTGAACAGGGGGAAGATACCATAAAATTAAAAATTATTTTTATATACAAAGAGTTCTCATAAAGCAATGCAAAAAACATCGTTTAACAGAAAAAAAAGGAAAAATACAGTGAACTGACAATTAAAAAAAAAGAATTACAAAGGGTCAATAAAGATGCAAACATAAGTAAAACTTCTCAAATTTCACAATGATCAAATAAATGTAAACAAACACCATTTGTTACTGAGGCAAAGGGCAAAAATGTATTTTTCAATTATTAACTCCTTTGCTAAGCTCCACTGTTATGCTGTTAGCAAAAATGGAAATTGTTCCAGTCTTCAGCTGTACATTAACAAAAAAAACTTGAAAACGTCTACACGCCAATACTGCAAAGGTTGTTAAAGCCACTGAATCTCAGAATGCTTGGATGTGGCTGAGTTGGGATATTTTATGTTGTATATATGTTACCACAGATTTAAAAAGAGAGAGATTAAAGAGACAAGGACAATTAAACGCAATACATGATGATCCTAGACTGGATCTAACAATGGAGGAGAAAATGCCCAAAAGGACATTATTAGGACAAATGAAAAAGTACAATATGGTCTGCATCATTGTTAAATTTCTTGAACTTGAAAGCTGTACTTTAGGTATTACGCAAGTGAATGTCCTAGCTCTCAGGATATGTACATGGAAGAGTTGTGAGAGGAGCATCATGTATGCAACCTCTCTCAACTGCTGGATGGATGGATAGATAGATAGATAGAAATTATATGAATGCTATTAAGAAATGAGGCAAAATGCTAACAGCTAGTAAATCTAGGTGGGGAGTACACTAGAGTTCTAGGTATTGTTTCTGTACTATTTTTGCAACTTTCCCATAAGTTCAAAATTATTTCAAAATTAAAAGTTTAAAAAACAAAATAAAACCAAAAAAACTGTTCACAAGCAAATGACTTCTGGGCATTTATTCTAAAAAATTATCCTAGATGAAGGCAACAAACACATACACATAAACTTACAAATAAAGAAGTACCAACATGTCCTCAAAATGTGGTATTATAAATACAAATCATAAATAAATAAAAACAAAAAAAGAATAAAACAAAGAATAAAAAAAATTTAAATGTTGTATTGGTTAAATAAATTACTTTATGTTTATATAACGATATCCCAGAAAAACATCAAAATTTTATCTAACATTAATCAGAGGCAAATAATTAAACTACATACACAGCATGACCTATCTTTTAAAATGTACTTATATATACAAAAATACACAGAAGAAAAATATTTGAAGAATACATATGAAAGGATTAACAGTGGTAGAACTACAAGCAATTTTACTTTTCTTTTTTGCACTTTACCATATTTTCCAAAATGTCTACAATGACCTTACATTAACTTTTTAGTCAGAAAAATAAGTTCAAAATGCTTAGGAATGATAAAGCACTATGGTATGAAAAATAATATTTATCAACAGAATAATCTCAAAAAACTGAGCTGAAAACTTCTGCTCCTAGCTTTCTATTGCCGTAGAAAAGATATTCTCTGCAGCCTCTTATAAACTTCAGGACCACCTCTCTGCTTCATAAATGGAGGGCATTCCCAGACTGAATCGATTTCTCTCAGTTATGAAGAATTCTACCTATTTAGGACTGGGAATATAACTCCAAATGTCTCCTTAGACTGAGGGTACCATATTTTAAAATGTTAGATTATGATATTTTACTTTGCTTATAAGTGACACTGATTCATTCACGCAACAATTATTTATTTAGTACTTACTAGATGCCAGTCACACCCTCTAATTCAGTCTGAAATTTTCTTATTTCTGAAGATTAAGGCTTACAAAAAAAAATGTGTGCCCTCCCTCTAAGTAGGAAACACTGGGGGGAAAAACTTATTTGGATGCAGGCTACCTGACTGCATATAGGAAAAGGAATGTCAGAATAGTTTTGCACAGTGAAAAGGTTACCTGTTTCTTGAAGTATCCAATTGCATATTCATCTGCATATGTCAGGAAATTCAGGATATCATGTTTTATATGATATTCTTTCAAGTGATTCATCAAGTGTGTTCCATAGCCCTGTGTGGAAGTTAGTATACATACAAATATATTAGCTTTTGGAAAAAGAAATTCCTACAAATTTACCAAGAATGTTGGCATATTTCGAAGTTTGTACATTAGCTATTTTACCAACTGAGGCCTTTCCTGAAGGATATTCAATGCCTTGCACATTTGAACTTCAAAATTGAACTACAAATCCCCCAAATTCAAAATCCTTGGGTGGATATAATGTTATCATTTGAACATAAAAGGTTTTGGTTCTTTGAAAATAACACAACAAGGTTAAAAGCTGCTAGTTCATTCTCAATCCTAAAAATGTCTCACTGGATATTAATATAAAAGTTTTGGGAATAAACGTTGCTTATGAATACCTGCTATCTTTAAAGTATGTGAGAACTTTAGACGAAAGGAGCTATGTAAACGGAAAGTGCTACTCTTGACTTTAAAAGCATTTAAAGTACTAATCTTGACTACAATACTGACTAACCGAAGTGTATGGTGTATACCACAAATCATCAAACCTTCCAAAGAGTTACATCATCACACACGTGGGGGTATCAATTTCTTCTTATCAGACCTTTACAAACAAGGGCTGAAAGCCCAGGATCTCTTGAGTCAGCCAGAGACAAAAGGAAATAAAGACAGTGGGCAATGTTGAATGAATTAATGATAGAAATATGAAAGAAAAAAATGCAAGTACCGGGTTTTTCAATGAAGTAACACAGAGAAATATTAATTATTCTAACCATATCACAGTACTGACACATGCTGACTTTGAATAAAGATGAATGAAATATCTCTTTCTTTGAAGGGGAAGACAGCAAAACAGGGAAGACAAACATGTAAGCACATAATTACGCTATATGGCTGTGCTGTTTAATATGGTAACCACTAAGCCACAGGTGGCTACTGACCACTGGACATGTGGCTAGTCCAAATGGAGATGTACTGCAAGTATAAAATACAGAACTTTAAAAAAAATGCATAACCTTAAATTCAGGCATAACTAGGTTGAAAGTGAAAAGATGGAAAATTATATACCACGCAAGTAGTGATCAAGAGAGAGCTGGGGTAGATATAGTAATATCAGATAAAATAGACTTTAAGTCAAAAATTATTATAATGGACAAAGATGACCAGAATATACTGATGAAGAGGTCAATTCATCAAAGCTGTAACAATTATAAATATATATATATATGTACCTAAGAGTAGAGCACCAAAATATATGAAACAAATACTGACAGATTTGAAAGCAGAAACAGATAACTCTACATTAATAGTAGGAGACTTTAATACATCATTTTCAATACCAGATATAACATTTAGGCAGAAGATCAATAAGGAAATACAAACCTTGAACAATATTCTAAGCCAACTAGAAGTATATATATATTATTTCACCCAACAACAGAATACATATTCTTCTTGAGTGCACATGGTTCATTCTCCAGGATTGACTATATCTCAGTCACAAAACAAGACTAAATAAGTTTAAAAACATTGAAATAATAAAACGTATCTTCTCCAAACACAATATCATTAACAGAGGGAAAAATGGAAAAATTCAAAAATATGTGAAAATCAGAAGACATGTTCTTGGACAACCAATGGGGTAAAGAGGAAATCACAAGGGAAATTAGGAAATAATGTTGAGGTGAAGAAAAGTGAGAATACAAAATACTAAAAGTTATGGGACATAGCAAAGGCAGTGCTGAAGGGGAAATGTATAGCTCCAAATACATTTAAAAAGAAGATACCAAATCAGAGCCCTAACCTGAAAACTGGAAGAACTAAAAAAGAAGAGCAAACTAGAGACAAAGTAAGCAGAAAGAAAGAAATAATGAAGATCAGAGGAGAAATAAATGAAGCTGAGATAAAAATAAAAATAGAATCAACAAAACCCAAAATTCGGTCTCTGGAAAAAAAAAAAACAAAAAAATTGGGCAAACCTTTAGCTAGACTGATAAAGAAAAATAGAGAGAGGGCATAAATTACTAAAATCAGAATTGAAAAGTGGAACATTACTACCAACTCCACTTAAAAAGGACTATATAAAAGAATACTATGAACAACTGTCTGCAAATAAATTAGATAACCTAGATGAAATGTAGAAATTCCTAGAAACATCAAAACTACTTACACTGACTAAAGGAGAAACAGAAGATCTCAATAAACAACAACTAATAAAGGGATTGAATCAATAATGAAAACCTCCCAAACAAATAAAGCCCAGAACAGATGGCTTCACAGGGGGAATTTTACCAAATATCCTAGAATAATGGACACCAATCCCACTGAAATCTTTCCAAAAAACTGAAGAGGAAGGAACATTCCCTCTAATCAACATCACCTTCACACCAAAGCCAGATAAAGATACCACAAGAAAAGAAAATTACAGACTATTATATTACTTATGCATATAAATGCAAAAATTCTCAACAAAATACTAGCCAAATGATTCTAACAACACATTAAAGAATTATACAGAAAGAACAAGTGGGATTTATCCCAGGTATGCAAACATGGCTCAAAATAAAATCACTTAATGTAACACACTACATTAACAGAACTTAATCACTTCAATTGATGTGGAAAAGACACTTAACAAAATCCAGCACCCTTATAAGAACAGTTATAAAACAAGGAATAGAAGGACATTTCTTCAACAAGATAAAAGGAATATATGAAAAACACAGTGATAATACCATACTTAATTGAAAGGATTCCCTTTAAGATCAGGAACAAGACAGGGATGGTCACTGTCACACTACTGTACTGGAAGTTCTAGCCAGAGCAATTAGATAAGAAAAAGAAATAAAAGGCATCCAAATAGGAAAGAAATAAGGAAATTTTTCCCAATTTGCAGGGGACATGAAAATATATACAGAAAATCCTGAAAAACCCACAACAAAGTTTCTAGAGCTAATAAACGAATTCAGCAAATTCAGGAACAACTGGAAGATGAAATCAAGAAAAAAAAATCCATTTATAATAGCAACCAAAAGAATCAAATATCTAGAAGTAAATATATAACCAAGGCTGTAAAGGACTTGTACACAGAAAACTACAAAACACTGCTAAAAGAAATTTGAAAAGACCTAAATAAAGGGAAGGGCATTCCATGTTTATGGACCAGAAGACTAAATATTGTTAAGATGTCAATTTTGCCCTGTTATTTATATATTCAACACAATTCCACTGAAAATTGTAACAACCTTCATTGCAATAATGGAAAAAAATAATCATCAAATTGGTATGGAAGGATAAGGGGCCTTGTATAGACAAAATTTTCTTGAAAAAGAGGAACAGAGTTGGAGGACTTATACATCCCTATTTCAAAACTTATTACAAAGCCATGGCAATCAAAATAGACTAGTATTGGCACAAAGAAAGACATAAAGGACAATGGAGTCAAATTCAGAGCTCAGTAATCAGCCCTTATATTTATGGCCAGCTGATTTTTGACAAGGGGGCAAAGACCACTCAATTGGGAAAGAATAGTCTCTTCAACAAATGGTGCTGGGAAAAGTGGATCTCCACTTGCAAAACAATGAAGGTGGACACTTACTTCATACCATATGTAAAAGTCAACTCAAAATGGATCAAAGACCTATATATAAGTGCCAGGATTATAAAACTCCCAGAAGAAAAACATAGGGAAGCATCTTCAGGACACTGTGTTGTTTCTTAAATTTTACACCCAAAGTAGACACAAAAGAAAAAAAAAGGATGAAAAACAATGTAGACAAAAAAATAGATAAATGGAACTTCCTCAAAATTAAAAACTTTTGTGCATCAAATGAATTCATCATGAAAATAAAAAGATAACCTAAACAACGGGAGAAAATATTTATAAACTGCATATTTGAAAAGGATTTAAAATCTGGAATATAGAAAGAAATCTTTCAACTCAACAACAAAAAGAAACCCAATTTAAAAAATGGACAAAAAGTCTGAATAGACATTTCTTCAAAGAATACAAACAAATGGCCTTAAAAAGTACATGAAAAGATGCTCGAGCTCATTAGCCATAAGGGAAATGCAAATCAAAACCACAAGATATCATTTCATACCTACTAAAATTACTACTACTAAAAAAAAAAATAGGAAAATGCAAGTGTTGGGGCGAATGTGGAAAAACGGGAACACTCACTCAATACTAGCGGCAATGTAAAAGGGGACAGCTGCTGTTGAAGACAGTTTAATGGTCTTTCAGAAAGTTATGACTCGGCAATCCCACTTCTAGGTATATACACAAAAGAATTCAAAGCAGTATTTGAACAGATACTTGCACACTGATGTTCATGATGGCATCCACTATTGCCACAAGATAGAAGCAACCAAACGTCCAATTAATGAATGGATAGACCAAATGCGGTACATACAAACAACAGCATATTGCTCAGCGGTAAAAAGGAATGAAATAAAATAAAAAGAAATGAAACTCTGATACATACAAAAACATGGACGAACTTTGAAGACACCATGTTGAGTGAATGAAATAAGCCAGCTACAAGACAAATATCCTATGATCTCACTTATTAGAAATAATTAGAAAAAGCAAACACAGAGGCTGAATCTAGAATATTGATTAACAGTAAGGAATAGTGAGTGGAGGCTTAAAATGAACAGTTTCTATTTGGAATGATGGGAAAGTTTTGATAATGGACGGTGGTTGGTAGTACAACATTGTGAATATAATTAATAGTACTGAATTTTATATTTGAATGTGATTAAAGGGGAAATTTTAGGCTGTATATATGTTACTAGAATAAATTTTTTAAAAAATCCATGAAACTGCACAACACAATCAGTGAACCGTAGGTGAAATCATGGGTCTACAGTTAATAGCACTATGATAAAAATGTGCTTTCATCAATTGTACCAAATTTACCACACCAATGCAAGGCTATAATAATAGGGCTGTATACAGGAACCATGTATTTTATGCATGATTTTTCAGAAAATCCACAATTTCTGTAATAAAAAAAAATCCAAATAGTTCTTAGATGACAAGATATTCTAAAACTGGGTGAGGAGGTTCAAGTAATTCTCAGAGTTCATCTTGTGTGTGCTTTCAGCATGTTAAATTCATATGCAAATCTTATTTAAAGCATTCATAGGAATTCGTATGTAAGCCTGATTTTCCTCAGTGATTGGCTGCAAACTTTTATATACCTTTTAATAAGATTTTTAATATATTAAATAAAAAATCTTAAAACGCCATTTATGAAATTTGCTGTTTTCACAAATAGGTGCTACCATCACTGGAACCTGTTATACTCCACATCAGCGTGTTGCCCATTTCAGAGGAGTCCATGTTATTTAATATTGATAAGTTAGCAAAATACAGAAATCTTTAACTTATATTACAAGCCTATAAAAGCGTAAATATGTAGGGCAGTACCATATCTCAGGAGCTGTTCATTAATCATTAAGAAACCAGCAAATTATGAAAGAACTGCTTCTCCCATTCGTAATTCTACTAACAGCTGACTCTTAACATTACGAATGTGTGCGTGTGTGCGTGTGTCGGTGTGCATACAGGATTTCTGTCAGACTCATGCATTCTACCCAGTTTTGGAAGCCTACTCTTCCTTTTCTAAAACCATAGTTAAAGTCACTTACAAGGAATGTTTTTTCTCCTCGTTTTTCCTATTGCGTTTGTGAGGCTGGCCACCTCCCTTTAGAAAATTACATGGTTTTAGAAAAAAATAAATTGCCCTTCTGGGAAGTAATAGGACAAGATGTCCAGTCACATTAAATACCGTAAGTTTCCCTCTGTTGTCCTAAACGTGTCCAAGTCAACCTGAATCGACCTTTCCCAACAAGGTGTGGCTATCTTTGAAAACAAAAATTACACAGTCATTTTCCTGAAATTACAAACCAAGGACCTATTTTCTAAGTCTTCCCCCTATGAAAAGCTGAACAAAAATTTCCTTTAAGTAAGTTCCTAAACTCTGGATATTTGGAGTTAAGTCTGTCACTTTGGCTAGGGAAAAACTACAAAAACAAAACCAGTGATCAACACAGCAACAGCACCATCTAAAGACACACTTTAGAATTTCCTGAAAAAGAGCCAGAGATCAGTTTCAAGCGAATGACAAATAGAAGACTGATGACTTGACTTTGCCCTTTGGTATTTACTACTATGAGTCAAAGACAGAAATCTCCATTTGGGCTTAGTGAGAATAAATACCTCTCAGCAACTATAACTGGCACAGTGAGTAGAGAATAAAGCTGTTAATAAAAGCAAAAGAAACCACAGCACTGGCTGGAGCCCTCAAGCAGGCAATTACTTTCAGTGACTTAGTTTCGGTTTTTGCAGAGACATTGCCTCTTTGTAGCTGAAGGAGTCAACAATAATCTTAGTCCTGTCGTGCCAACGCAGTAGTCACTGGCTACACGTGTCTGTTGAGCACTTGAAAGAAGGTTAGTACAAATGGAGGTGTGCTGCAAATGTAAAAGACATACCTGATTTCAAAGGCAGTACACACAACAAAATAATGCAAAACGTCTCATTAGTAATTAATTTCCACATTGCGTAATGTGACAATGACAGCATTTTGAATATACCAGACAAAATACGTTTTTAAAATTAAATTCACCTGTTTCTCTCTTTGTTTTTTAAGGTGTTTACAAGAAAATGAAAAGCCATATACATGGCTCACATTAATGTCCCGTGTTATAGCTCTATTGGATAGTGCTGCTTCAGACCTTCCAACAACTTTTCTCATTTACTCTAGAGCTACTTATCCTTCTACCACCCGCCACACTTCTGGATGCTTTTTCTTTTCTTTAGGGACCCCAAAATACCAAATGAATAATATCGCAAGGACACCTCTCCTGATACCATCTTCCTGAGAACAGAGTGGAACACAACAAAGTCTAGATGAGAGTTCTGCCTGCCTACCGAGAGTCAAGGTTATGACAGCTAGAACACAACACCAGTTAGACCACAACACCAATTAGACAACAACAGCAATTAGACAACAACAATTAGACAACAACAACAGTTAGACCACAACACCGATTAGAACACAACCATAGACTCAGGAAGGGAGGGGACTGATGTCAAGAACAACTGGGAAGGTCAATTAGCCACACACATGGAACACCATATTCCAAACCCTGCATGGCTATATCTGACCTTTATTCATACATTTATTCCAATCTTTCATCTTCCCTTATAAAATTTCTTTAACCCTATCCACTCTTTAGATACAAGATCATAAGAATCTGTCTGAAGTCCAAGCTATCTAAATTGCCTTCCAAAGCCACACTGCACCATACCCTTTCTGATGGCTCAGGGTTGCCAGCTGGGTATGTGTGTGTACATGAGTGTGCATTTAAATTAACACTGAACAATGAGATTTATTCTAAAACACCACTTCATTTGCCGTCGATACACCTAAATGGGCAAACCGGGCTGTGTGGTGGCCCCGCACCCTGTCCCAGACCCCAGTGAAGCCTTGGTTACCACCCTTCCTATTGGTTGTAGAACCACTTCCTCTCCTCACAAGCACATACATCAGAAGTCCTGACCTCTTATTTCAAACCTTCAGTGGACAAGGTATAGAAAGAATTCCCCAAGTTCTGAAGCCTTAGTGAAAAGCCCCACTTTCTGCTTTTCTTCTAAAACCCTGGGCTGCTCTTACCTTGACTTGCTCATTTGAGGTTACAGCACAGAAGACAATCTCTGTGAATCCCTGGGATGGGAACATGCGGAAGCAGATACCACCAATGACACGACCGTCTTTAATTAAAGCCAACGTTTTGTGTTTCCTGAAAGGATAAGATGATGTAAAGGCTTTACCCATCTCAGTTACATAAATAGACTTTGGGGGGTATTCCTAAATTGAATAACCAAGAAAATGGGGAAAGAGTTATATCCTCAGTTTCTAAGGAAACCTTCATGTGGCACTCTCTCTCTAGCCTCTCTCTTACGTGGACTTTTGAGAGCAAGCTTGTCTGCACAAGGCTTCATCTGAATACCCATCCATACAAAATGCAAGCCACCTGAGAATGTCTCAGGTTTACAAAGAAAGAGTAGCGCATGTGTGGATATGCTCTGGGCATGATACGCCCAATGCCAAGGGATCCACAGTGGGGACTGGCAGAAGGCAAGAAGGCATGGCCCAATGGGGCAGAGGTTTCTGAAGAGTTTTACCTTACTCAGACACTTTATGTGAAGAATGCAAAACCCACATGCGCCATTTGCCAAACCCTGCATCCAGAGATTTCATCTGACCTGCTCCCTGAACCATTACTCTGAAAGGCAATACGTATGTATCACAGTCCACAGAGGCTTGGGTTCTAGATGTTAAAATACATTCAATTAGAGACATTCAGTTTTTTAAATAAGCAATGGATTTTCAAAATTAATCTAATAACCCAATAATTGTCTTAAGGTTTGCATATCCATGGAACAGTGGTAACCTAGCTAAAATACCAAAACCAAGAATGTTTTGACAATGACAAAAAAGTGGGAAATCCTCTTCATATTTCATTTTCTCATCACTATAGTGAATGAAGTACAGGGCAGTGACCAGCAATGCAAGCCACAAGGCTTCATTATTATTATTAATTAACAAGAAAACTTATAGACTATGGAAAAATTCATCTTAGTTCTTTTAGACATGGAAAATAGCTTGATTCAGCTCTGCCTTCAAAGCATGACTTGAGGCTGGAGGAGTTGTGGGTCACTATGGTTCACTTTCACTCTCTAAGTAGTTCTTCCATTTAAAAAGGAAGTAAGAAGAGGGTAAAAAACAAAGCACCACTTACGGGTCAAAGACCAGGCGTGTGATGTACTCTTTCGGCATTCGGGGCAGCTGATGGGAGAACACGTTCTGCAGACCCACCAGCCACATCAGTATCCTCTTGTTGGGTTTCTGGTTCAGAGAATTGCCAACCACGTGAAACTCAATCACACCCCTCCGCTCTTCCAGCCTTGCCGCCTCGTCCCTGGCCGAATGTGCTGAGAGAAAATTGGTCTGGGATGCAGGAGAGAGGAAAGAATTACACACAGCTATTCTCAGAAGACAGTTTTTACATCAGATAGTGCGGATGGGACATAACAGATTCTCTTCTTTGTTCTAATAAGGTATGCATCTGAGGATTTTCAAGATCCTATGCACACACACCTATGTACACCTAAATGCATGTGCACACACGCACAAGTTCTGAGGACAATATGGAAAAGATAGGTAAAGGATTTTGAGAGGTCAGTGTGTTATTATACATGTACATGGATGATATTTGGTCTTGATTAGGGATAAGTAAACTTTTCCTGAAAAGGGCTGGATAGTAAATATTTTAGACACTGTGAGCCATAATGTTTCCATTGCAACCACTCAGCTGCCTCTGTAGTGAGAAAGCAGTCACAATCTGTAAACGAATGTGGGTGGCAGTATTCCAATGAAACATTGTTTTAAAAAAAAAAACACAGGGTGGATTTGGCCTGTGGGCTAAGCTTGCCAAACCCTGTTTACAGCAGAATGCCATCTGACTAAGCTTTCAAGTCCCTTGGAACAGAAGATTCCAAATTCTCATTACAGGCCCAATAGTGACATTCACATCTGTACTGCTAGGAATTTTTTTTGGAGGTCAGTTTTCTTTCCAGAGATCAGTTTCAAGCGAATGACAAATATGACTGCTGACTTGACTTTGCCCTAATCTTCCTTTTCTAAAACCATAGTTAAAATCACTTAACAAAGAATGTTTTTTCTCCTAGTTCTTCCTACTGAGTTCGTGAGGCTGGCTACCTCCCTTTAGAAAATTACATGGTTTTAGAAAAAAAAAATCGCCCTTCTGGGAAGTAATAGGACAAGATGTCCAGTCACATTAAATACCGTTAGTTTCCCTAACGGGAATATCTGCCAACCCATACTCAATCACAGCGGGCAGCACAACTTTGTGTCAGCAACTGATGCTCCCCCATTCAGTTTAAGTCACCAGTAGAGTACCGGTAAACACTCAACAAACTCCAGAGAAGAAGAGTCCTAACGTGTAGCCTTTACTGATTTCCATGGTCTAACAGCCATTTCCAGGTTAAATATTTCCACCTTAGTCATTTTCAAACCACAGTCGTATTTAACAGTTGACAAAATTCATGCAAATTAACAATTGGCTTGTAAATGGTAGTATAAGCCCCTCCAGCATAATATTAAAGTCACCCAACAGAGTTTGAAATGAGTAATGGCATTCTTATTTTATAAGTGGAAAAACTGAGCTCAGCTAATCTGTGAAGTTACTTAATTCCTGAAAGACACGTTTACAAAAAGGACTTCATCCTTGAGTTCTTCCAGACTGAATATGTAGAAGGAAATGGAAAGGACAATTTTAAGATGAGATTTCTTTCCCTTCACATCATTCCAGTTCTCTGAAGTATTCTCAATACTATAAAATGATTACCTAAGAAAACATGGCAAATTAAAAAGTATTCCTTTAATCCAACAGAGTAGCACAAAAAAGATTTGTTAAAAGATGTGTTACAAAATAACCTACTAGCCACTTGGCAGAAGAGGAAACGTTTCTTCATCTCCTAGCAGCTATCAGAAATGTCTTCAACCATCCTCCCCCAAATGCAGTGTAGTAACCTGATAGCAGTTCTCTTACTAAAAATGTTCTACTTATATCTAAACTGAGGAAACAATCAGACAAACTCAAATAAAGGATGTTATGCAAAAGTAATGACTAGGACTTTTCAACAATGTCAGTGCCCTGAAAGATCCAAAAAGTTTTGGGAACTGTTGTAGACAAAGGGAGACTAAAGGGATAAAGAGATAAGAACCAAAATGCAGTGCTGATCCCTGACGATCCCTCAACAACAACAAATGTTATACAGGATATAATTTGGACATATGGGGAATGTAGATATGGGTTGTTTATTAGGCAGGCTTGGCAGGATTTTCTTTAAAGCAACAGATGATAAATATTTTAGGCTTTGTGGGCCATGCCTTTTCAATTACTCAATTCTGCTGTTGAAGCACGAGAGGTCATAGATAACATGCTTCAACAAAACTTTATTTACAAAAACATGCAGGAGACCAGATGTGGCCTGCCTCTTATATTAATATATTAGATAATCATAATATTATAACCAGGATAAATTTTCTGAAAAGTGGTTATATAAGAGAACAGCCTTATTCTTAGGAGCTACATATGGAAATAGTTAGGGGTGAGGTGTTATGATATCTGTATTTAACTACGAAATAGTTTCAAATAGTTCACAGGCAAGAGAGGGGTGGGGGTGGGGGGACAGGTGGAGAGACAGTGAATGTGGCGCAATATTAATGATCAGTGATTCTACTGAAGAATCATAGAATTTTTATAACTTTTAAGAGCCTTTGAAATTTTCAAAATAAAAAGTTGGGCAGGATGCCGCCTACTGTCTTACATTGTTAGTAATACCCTGTGATGTGGTATTCAACAAGGGAATCACCTCTTGACCAGGTGCTCCTGCCCTCCCTCCCCATCCTTACCACTCCATTAAATGCAAACCAGGGTAGCAGCACATGTTAACATCTCAGTGTTACCATCCCCATTTCCAACAGCTGGAGGGGCCAAGGGTGCAGAAGGGGTCTACCAGCTGTCTGCTCAGGTTTACCCTGCTGACCTCTGGTCCCAGCATAGCTGTGGGGTCCGTGATGGTAGACATGACCTCATTGATTAATTCCATTGGAATATCTCCCATAACTCGGGGTCTCTTGGCCTCCTCCAGAGCATGAGAATCATTCATTTTCCTCTTTTCTCCTGTAATGACCCAAATAAAAGGGCAAACAACTGGAAATTTTAAACACAATATAGATAATACACACCGATCCAACTAACATTCTAATAATATTAATGTTCATGATTGAAAAATGGTTCAACTCTCCATTTATCAGGGATGGGGTGGTAGTGGAAGATGGGAAAGAGAAGAAAGGAGGTCACCAGGACCGCAAACCACAGAATATTTTCTATTTTTTTATGATGTTATAATTTGATATGTTAATTATTAAAGCATGCGTTTCTTCACCAGCAAACGCATAGCACGATTCTAGTTGTCATTAGTTGTTAATGTCTAACATTTCTTTTTTTGTCAGAGAATATGTTCTATGTGATACCAAAATGTCAGTTTTTGAAACTTGCTTTATAGATTAAAATGAGTGCAGTTTTTGTAATTATAGTATCTACTTGGAAGATAATTACAATTATTCAGGTAATTGATTTATATACGTCCATTAGCTCAAGCTTATTGGTCATGTTTTCAGGTCTTCTACATCTTTACAGATGCTTTCGTCTGCTTGATTTACGAATTACTAAGATGTGTTTGAGACCTCCAATTGTACTGGTTGATTTGGTGATTTCTTCTCATAGTTCTGTTATTTTTGCTTTATACATTTTGAGGCCAAATTATTTGAATTGTTTCATTTTCATGAAATTAATTTTTTCATTATGAAATGACCCTCTTTGACCCCAATGTTTTTTTGCCTTAAAATGATGCCTTACAATATGAGCCACTGGCCTAAGTAGATGCAATCTCAATCTGCCACTTGCTGGGAAAGGCCAAGCAAAGACAGAAAGGATCTTCTCCCACATTCTTCTCTCACTCACCACTAAGAGCTTACCTGGGTTTGTCTCAAGCCCAGAAGAGGCTTTGCATGCAGGACTGGTGCTCCCTCCACTCGGCTGCTCAAAGGAAGATGAGTTTGAATTGTATGAAATCGTCCCAGCCACAGGAGGTGGATTGATAACTGCCCCAAGAAAAGGAAAAGAGGCTATTAGATGACTCCCTTGGGCAAGAAGAAACCAAGTGCATGGGAGACCATTCCACTCCTGCCCAACATCACAATGAAGTCGTCTTCAAAATAAAAGGCAGAGAGCTAATGCAAGCATTGAGATCATAAGTAGCAGATTATAACCCATTGAATAAGAAAAGAACGTCCAAGTTCATATTGACAAAACAACAAATGAATGAAAACATAAGGAAAAGGAAGTGGGGGTAAGGAAAAGTTCTTCCTTAGAGAAGAATGCCAACAAATAAATAAGGAAGGAAGGATGGAAGTTTAAAAAAAAATCACCATTTTACAGCCATCATATACTAATTGATTCAGAGAAGAATCAACAGCGCAGGCTAACCAATGTGAGTATTGATGAGGAATAGGATATTGACATTGTCTCAAAGCATCTCTCCACAAAAGTACTTTTTAATTACAGGAAAAGGAAAAGGAGATAATATTACAGTGGACAAACCTGATGGACACCACCTTAACCAAGTGGCTAAATGTAACACCAACAGTAATGGGACAAACCAATATCAACGTGTTTCCTGGCATAATCTAAGAATTGCTATAAACTACATCACTGAGAAAAGTGGTTAAAACTGAGAGAGCCTGTAGACTAGATAATATTCTATCAATGTTAAATTTCCTGACTTTGATAACTACACTGTTGCTATAAAGAGAAAATCCTTGTTTTAGAGAGATCACTGAAATAAAGGGGCATGATGCTTGTGACTGCCTTTCAAATAGTTCAGAAAAATGTATACATTTATGCAGTATGTGTATTTATGCACACAGAGATGCAGAGAGATGATCACAAAGCAAGTAAGACAAAATGTTAATAAGTGGTGAATCTGGTTAAAGGGTATATGGTATACAGAACAACTCTTCTTGTAACTTTTCTGTAAGTTTGAGAGTGTTTCCAAAAAAATTTATTGAAAGCCATTGTAGAATATAGGATGTCACTCTGCTAGTTTTGCTGATGAGGTGAGAAGTGACAAGGGGTACAGAACATTCTCGGGGACACGGGTCACAATGTACAGGACATAGTGTGGTAGTATGGACAAATGCCCAGAGACACTGTTCATCTAAGTTTTAATGCAGCCACAGTTCAGTCCAGAGGACATTCCTGGCAGCAAAAATGTGATGGAATAAGTAAGCCAAGCAATAGAGAGACAACAACACACAGTGCTTCTAACTGAATAGGAACTGGTAAGTAAAGAATTAGAATGCACTTAAGCACTGGGCTACAGGTTTTCCTTGTTCAAAGTATACCAGTGTGATTCTGAACAAAGAACCTCTGGTGATTCAGAAGATCTCTGAGTATCTTGCAAAGCAGCAGAGCCATCATTATGAATGTCATTTATCACAGTTGCATAGATGTGCAGACATGCCAATTAAGTAGATGATTATACTCTTCTCCCCAGAGAGAAACTGCAATTACAGGAGAGCAAGAGGGGAGAACCCACTCCTGTTGGCTCCAGGTAATACTAAAGGCTACAATCCAGCATAATTGGGTGATAATCTTAACCAAAGAAATAGACACAAAATTCCCATAGGTTCAGAGAAGCTCTGTCTTCTATATCCTGTTCTATGACCAAAAATAATACGGCCAGAAGCTAGACAAATTGGGAGGCATTTCGAAGAGCCATGGTTCAAGGGCAGTTTTCACACACAGAGATTTCCTCTCCAGAGATTCTCTAGAGGGAGAACCTGCTGAATAGCTCTGGTGTCAGGCTGCTTGAAGGAGGAAACTGTGCTCTTCACTCATTCCTTCCAGAAGCATTCATGGCACACTTGCACAGCATGCCAAGGCAGTACAAGGTAGTGGCTGGATCTCTGGCTCTTTGCACAGTGTAACAGTTAGGAATTCAGGCAGACTTGGGCATGAAACCCCAAAACTCTATCACTCATGAGCTCTGATCTCTGGCAATTTATTCCTCCTCTGTGAGCTGCAATTTCCTGATCCATATAAAAGAAATTATAATGCCAACAGTTCAGGGCTTGTGCTAAGATATGAAACATACTTCAGCAACAAGCACTTCATAAAAGTACCAATTATTACTATTATTGTCATTATTGTGGCAAGTTGAGGCCTCTGGCCATCAAGAAATTACATTCACAGGAGAGAGAATATATACTGAAAAAAAACTGACAGGAGGTAAGTATTATATCACACAGTAATTCTTGAACGCTGCTGCACATTAGAAGCACCTCGGGAGCTTTTTAAAATCCCTATGCCCAGGCCACATCCTAGACCAATTATATAACATTTTCTTGAGATGGGATTCAGAAAGTATATTTCAAATCTCCTCAGGTGATTCCATTGTGAGGCCAAGTTTGAGAATCAAGGGCATGATATATTCAAGGCTCTGAGAGAGTTTGGAAGAAACAAGATCCATTCCTAGATGGAGAGCACGAGAAAAATTAGGAAAGACTTTGTTGGACGGACACCACTTGAAAGTTATGTAAGATAAAGACAAAATAAATTGCACCGATACAGAGAGAGGAAGATGGAGGATGTGTCCAGTAACTGCAGGGAATATGTCCGGTAAACAATGACTGATCAGTTCCAAAGGGAATGTGTAATAAGTACAGAAAGGCCCCAAAGCACTACACATTTTGCACCAAAGAAATGTGAAATTATATTCCATAAATAAGGCTTAAAAAAAAAAGCACTCAAAGATGTTTTGACATGTTTCTGGCTACAAGAGTTAAAATGAAAAGGGTTTAATCCAAATAAAAATATCTCAATTCCTCATATACTCTGTTTTGTAGAGATTTAATTGTATTTACATCTAAAATTGGTCTTCAGATGAAAAAAATGCTTTTTTGAAAAAACAACTTCCTCAGAAGCATTACACTAAGTGAAAAAAGCAAGTCTCAAAAGCTACACACTGTAGGATTCCACTCCTGTGACATGCTGGAAAAGGCAACACAATAGGAACAAAACACAGATCAGTGATTGCCAGGCTTTGGCAGTTGGGTACTAAGGGTACAGGGCAATTGTCTGGGATGATTCAACTCTTCTATAATTTGACTGTGGTGATGGTTATACAACTGCATGCATAGGTCAAAACTCACAAAAGGGCACACTAAAAAGATTTTTACTCCACATAAATTATACCTTAATTAGAAAAAAAGTAATAGAATTACCTTTGTGGAGCTGATACTCACAAGTCCCCATATTACACACTGAGCTAGAGCACAGCTAAAAAATGTTGACATCAAAATTCTGATGACTGTCCTTGTTCTCAGGAAATGTACATGGAAGTGTCGTGTTGAAGATGTGTGATACATTCAATTTACTCTCAGATGTTTAGAAATAGATGATAGAGAGGAAGACAGGTGATAGAGATGACAGACAGAAATAACAATATACCAAATGTGGCAAAATGCAGAGATTCTGGGGGGGGGTAGGTTGGAATTCTGTGTATTGTTTCTGTATTATTTTCACAACTTTGCTGTAAGCTTGAAATTATTTCAAAATTCGAAGTTGAAATAAAATTCAGGTTCTGTCTCTCTCACAATTTACATCATATAAATCAATGCTTTGGCATTTCTTGCCAAACCTCCATCCAGCCTTTCTAGTGTTAAAAGGCAGGGATTCAAATCCTCTCTCTGGGGGTCACTACGATTCCAGTGGCATCTGTCCTCCTTCCTCACAAAATGTTAGTTGATGACACTGGCCAACTCTAGGCAACAGCAAGGATGTCTCGGCCCCGTAAGGAAGCATTTCATATCCCCAGATTCAGAATTGCCCTCTTCTACTCATCATCCTAACATAATTCATGATGGCAACTCGAGGTGCAAAACAGGCATCATAGGTTGAAACCAGATAGAGAATTGATTCCAGGACATACCTGGCCATTGACTGAGATAAGTTTTTTGTGAAGAGTGCTAGGATATGACTACAGAGCTGGATGCCTGTATTTTATATCTCTCATTAGCATTGTACGTATTATGCAAACCCTACAGTCTTGGGTGGTTTTTGTTGTTGTTTTGTTTTAACTGTTTGGTTGACACCTGCACATTCATTAATAAATACAAAATTGGGATGGGCCACGGTGGCTCAGCAGGTAGAGTTCTCGCCTGTCATGCTGGAGACTCGGGTTTGATTCCCAGTGCCTGCCCATGCAACATAAATAAATAAATAAAGACACAATTGCAAGATTTTGGTTTGCACCTGCTTTCTCCTCATTAATAGGGATGAGGATACAAGATCTGTCAGTGTCTGCTTTTTTTGCTGGCTCTTCTTCAATTTCCTGATGAAAATCACAAATAAATGCAGAGTGAGCTGCAACTGAGACTTCAGCTTTGGTCTTCCCGGTTGTGCTCAGATTTACGCTAATGGAAATTACCTGTTTGGATACCCAACTGGCTGGTTCTCGAAGAGGCCGAGAGAAAATCCTGATCCCAGATGGGAGAGTTTTGACTATAAACTTCTTCTTCTAACATGGATAGAAACCTAGACACAAGAGAAAAAACAATATCAAGACCAAAAACTAATTTATTACCAAAGCTACAAAAGCCCTAACCATCTATGGCAATCGACAGTCTCTCCCCTTCAACTTACCAAATTTACTGGTGAATAAACAACAGTTTCACATGTTGTGGGAAAATGTTTGTTTTATATATGTAGAATTCAAAACTGTAGGTAAAATAAAATAACCCAACACACGGAGAAAAAAATATATAAATGGCTAAAAGCCCTAAAGGTAGTTCAGAGTGGTCTTTTCCTTCTTTGTTTCTCTCAACCAAATTTTTGTCAACCTTTGCACTTATCACTTTCAGAATGGATATAGAGACTAAATCTTGTAAACAGATGCGTGGGAGAAAACGCAAAAGTTAAATCCAGGTGGAAGAAAGGGCAACATATCAAGAATAAAAAGGTAAGGATGCAATCTGAAAATGCATCTGCGAATCACGGAGATCTTACTGGGTGCTGGAGAGCTGGCCCCAGCTCTCATCTTGAGAGAATGCCCAAGATTCAAATAGCACCTCAGACTTCGATATATGTGATTCTGCTGCCAAATCTGCCGGTATAAATCCCCAACAGCCTCAAATGTTGTCATATTCAATGAAAAGGGACTTAAACGGAGAAGTGGGTGGTAGTTTTACCCTGCTATTAGTAAAAGAGAAGAAAAGAAAGTGGCTTTGATTTTTTAGCTCAGCAGCATAAGCATGCCAGAACTATGGGTTGAAGAAACAAAACACTATAATTAGCAAATATCTGCAAGAAGCAAAATGAATTTGCTTTGGGGGAAAAAAAGTTACTATGCAAGATAATAAAAATTTCTCTTTTAGCTCATTAAAGGAGGTTGGGGGAAAGGGGCTTCTCTTTGTCCTTTGGCTTAGAGATGGAATGATAACCACCATCTGAAAACACAAAATGATGCTTATGTGGCAAGGTAATAGAGAAATAAGTAAAACAATTGTTTTAATTTTGAAGGAAAGGAGTTGAGACCAGTTAACGGACACCTACTGACATATATGAGTCAGCCCAGAATTCACAACCCAGTTGGAGGCAATATCTAAGCTAGCTTCAGTCCTTCTGAGTCTTTTTCCACAGATGATGCCAAAAGGTTCATGTCATGCTTCAGACTCATGTCCTAGTTACTTTAAGAAAATTCTAAAAGTCAGGACTCTAGGATAGATGTGCAAATACCAGGTGTTCAGCTAAAGCTCCGCAGAATTGCCCATGATGTCCTCCATCTAAGGCTCAAACTTTACATTAAACTGTAAGGAAATTCACAGTCAATTTCTACCAGAAAACCATTATTGTTGTTACTGTATTGGAACGAACTCCTTTTTTAAAATGAAAACTAACATTCCTGAGACACAAGTTTGCTAATCTAGTAATAGTATTTTTTTTTAATTAATTAATTTTTTTTACATGGGCAGGCACCAGGAATCAAACCTGGGTCTCCAGCATGGCAGGCAAGAATTCTGCCACTGAGCCACCGTGGCCTGCCCCAGTAATAGTATTTTTATAATAAAAAATCTAGTTTCTCAATTACAGTGGGTTCCATCCATGTATAAGCAAAGACCTCTTTTCTTAAATTCTGTTCTTTGTCTCAACAGTTTTCAAGGGGGTGGGAAGGAAGGCTGGACCAAACTGAAGAGAGCCTTTTCAAAGTATAGCTTCTATTTCTTCCTCACTAAGCCCTGCTATAGGCAGAATGAAAACCACAAAATGAACTGTCTCATTCATGTCTGGCTGTCACTGCTCCAGGCCGATACACCACCTGCACCTCGTCCCACCCCCCACCTCACCCTTGCCAGCATCAACCGCTTAGATTAAATTTTTAGTTCTTAGCATTGAAAATGCTTTTCCAAGGTCAATGTTGCAGCACTGCAACTTCCTATTTCTTTGAACATTTCCTTCATTTAAAAAATATTTAAATGATTATTTTTGTGTCTGAGCTCTGGAAAGTACAAGAAGAAGGGGGCACAACGAACAGATATTGCAGGCTGCTGAGTTAAAAGGTACAAAGATTATTCCGAAGGAGGTATGTATTCCTGTCCGGGCCTGGACAGATGTTAGGGTCTAGTTTCCAAGGAGTCACAGGCAGGCCTGCTGTAGCTGGGGCAGGGGTCGTTCACCAGTGCTTAGAAAGAACAACTGAGATGGAAACAAAGCAGATTAAGTTCTCTGCCACTGCTTCTGAATGCATGGAGACTGTTTTTACACATTCTCCCCCAGTCCCCTCTAACCTCCTGGCAGCTGAATACACAAAACAAAGTATTGCCTCCCTTCTATTAGCTACAGAGATAATGAGGCAGGTGGCCCATGGCAGAGCATGCTGGTGGCTAAGGGAGCAATGAATACAGTCAACGCCAAGTCAAGGTCATAGACAGACTTCTATGTAGAATTCAAAATTGTAGGTAAAATAAAATAATATGCAGACATATGCAAGGAGGTGAGAAGGAGGAGGGTCCCTTGTAAAAGGGTATTTATCCAACTTTGAGAGCAAACCAAGACCAGCCAAACCACTCCCTTACTTTGGGAAATGGGTGAGGATTAGCGTTCGTTTCTCCAGAGGCAGCTTGTCTTTTTCTTGTCTTGCTTGTTCCAGAAGCTGTCGCCTCATAACAGTGAAGACTGAGCGAAGCAACGTTCTCCCGAACACCTGGGTGGTTTCATACCGAGGTAGACTGTCACAGAACTGTGGCACATTGCAATAGCACAGCCACCTGTGGTGAGAGGAGACAAGCACCATCAATACCTTTCAACACCCCAGGGTCATCTGAAATATCCAGTGACTGATTACGCACATACCACTAATCACTGCGGAAGAAACTAGGTCAGAAATGACAAGCGACAGTATTACTACCTCCTGGTGATACTTGAGACTTAGATTAGCCTGCCCTTGCACAACTGTTTGGGTCCAATTTTATTAAAATCATTCCCTCCTGCAGTATTACATGATGAGTCCTGAAATCAGACAGCCCTGGGGTCAAATTCCTGTTTTTACCTTAACTGGCTGCATAACTTTGAAAATTTAATTATGTTCTTAAGACTCCATTTCCCAACCTGTTAAATGGGGACAACAATAATAGCTGCTTCATTGGGTTGCTATGAGCGTTAAATGAGGGGCTATGAATAAAGTGAGAGGCTATGAATAAAGTGCTTAGCTGTAATTAGAAGTCCTGGCACACAATACACACTCAGAAAATGGTAGTTGAAATAAAAGAAGGACTTAAACGGGAAGCTGAGGAAGTCGTTCTCACAAAAGAATTATATTCCTTCTAGCCAACCTGAGTAAAACTTCTCAGAGTTTCTTTAAAATGCCTACCTAGCACTCACATATCCCTGAAGCTTTGGTGGGAAGATAAAGATCTTTAAAACTGTTCAAAACTCAGTCTTAACAACGGAAGTTATAAGCTTCCACCATCTGTCACTTAAGTACATTTTCAGTGACTCAGACTCAAAATCATGAAAGTGCTTTACCACTGCACAAGGGTGGAGGGGTATCCAGGTCCACAGACATGCCACAGGCTTTCTTGAGATTGCACTACAGTTCTAGGCTATCACTGGCTATTTAGGACATCCAATTAAGAAAGCTCTGCCAGCCGGCAGAAGCCTTCTCCCAGAGAAGCAAGGTTTAAACTTCCTAGGTCCAAGTATCGTGACTTTAACAGTGGTTGCCACAGTGGATGGCACCAAACCAGGAAAGGGTCAAAAAGCTTCATTTCACAGATCCTTATACCTTACTAGCAGATTCAAATCATCAAGTCAGAACTTGACTTGCCCCATGTCCTTTTTCCTGTTCTCTTTCAAAGTTGGAGGAAACTCTCTCGTGTTCCCAAGCTGCTACAGAAAGCTCCCGATGAACTCTGAAACCCTTAATGAAGTGAAATAATATTAATTTACTTGTGCCTATTTATTTATTTTTTTCCTCTTATTCTATATCATCTCATATTTTACCTTGTATATGTCCTGTCGTTGGCAATGGCAGTATGTCATTTTGTGGGAAGAAAACTTTCATTAGTGTTACCTCATCTGCCTAAATCCCAAATTAACCTTGAAACCCCACTATTATTTCTATCTCTCAACTTTTTTCCCAAAATAAATTACACCAAAATGTCATTTTATGATTACAGTATTGAAAGAGGTATCTTACATGTTGAGATGGATCTTTTGAGTCTGAAATAGTGATCTTGGTAACATAAAAGCTAGGAAGTACATTTATTTTGTAATGCATAAGGTACTTCATATAGAAATTCATCACCCTCAAAGCCAGTCTTTGCTAGATATTAGTCTGTGGGCACTTAAAGAAGTTAAAAGAATATTTGAGGCTGGGGAAAGACTAGCCAACAAATAATTATGAGACTAAAAATGTAAGGGTAATACCCAGAAGTTCAACCTCATCAGATAGGCTATCGCAAGACAATTTGCAAGATTTAATATTTAAAATATAACAATCTGCAATAGAAGACCTAAAGATTTAGACTAGTGCTGTCCAATAAACCTTTCTGTGATGATGGACATTCTCTAAATGTGGGCTGTCAAATACCACTTGCAACAACTGAGCACTTGAAATGTTGTTAGTGCAAATGAGGAGCTTAAATTTTTAATTGTAACTAATTTAAATTTTAAATGGAAACAGTATAAAATATTTTTCCAGTAAGCACAAGTTTACTGTTTGAATTCCATTTCACATTAACCATTTAAAATTTAGCGTCAGAATGAAGATGCACTGTATGTTTAAAATACAGAGTAGATTTTGGAGACTTAGCACAAAACGGAAGTTAAAAAATACCTTGTTAATTTTTCACACTGATTACATGTTGAAATGATAATATTTCTGATACACTAGGTTAAAGAAAAGCTATTATTAAAATTAACTTCCATTTCTATTTATTTTTTTAATGTAGCTATCAGAAGATGCAAAATTACATTTGTGGCTCACATTATACTTTTATTGTACAGCAGTGATTTAGTCTCAACATTTCCAAGACTGAGACTATGCTTAAGACTGATGTTATTTCTGTTACAGAGATGATAGGTTATAAATATTATTATAAAATAATAAAATATTATCAAAAAGTATTTAAGAGGTTGTTCCATCTTCCCCTGGGAGAGGAAGATAATGTAAATTGTTAGAATCTAGTAAAATTTTTCAAATAATAGGTTTCCATTCATTTCCTCTGAAAAGTCATTTTATAGACCTCTGTGTATGCTTTTCAATTTAGTTTTGTTTTTACTCCCAGAATAAAACTTATCTTATAAATCTACAAAGGTCATGGTAGATAAAAATAGGAATATGTCAATACTTTTCCATATTGTTCTAATTAAAATTGTGTGTAACTAGATAGAAAGAAGGAAATGGGAATGGGGGCACATTATCCACACACACATCCCTCTGAAAAAAAGATTCTACCTAAATGACTGGGTCCATGTCTCCTAGGAGGAAACGAAATGATAGCTCATTCATTTCTGTATGCCAAATGGAAAGGGTTTGTGTGCCATATACTGCTTGTCCAAATAACTCAAGTTGTTTCACATCATCGTGAAGATTCACAACCTCCTTGCTTTCTCGTAAATGTGGAGAGAATCGGAGAATTCTCTTGAAGAATATATATATATATATTCTCTTGAAGATTATGTCATCCTATTTACTGGCTGGACTGAAAATCCTGAAGTTCTCAGGAAGTAACTCACTTCTCCCAATTCACCTGAACTAAAGGTTAGTTGCTAGAAGAGTTAAGACCACCAGCTAGATCTCCTGTCTCTGTCCTTTCCATGCTTCCTGAAAAAAATGCTCAGTCCTCACAGGGACTGGGTGTACGTCATAGCAATGGTTACATAAAACTGTTTCCCAAGATCAAGTTAATTATATCTAACTTGTCCTGTACTCTTATGAAACATCTCCCCAGTGTGGGGGTGACCTTTAACTTTCAGAAGTTCTACACAACTCAGAATCTAGGGCTAATTATTTCCCACTTTCCTCTAGCAGATTCTGTTGGTCAGATGTATTTTAAGAAGTCGTATTCCCCTGGTACCTTATTTTCAGGTTATTTCTTCATGGAATTTTATTAGTGCACCATCCTGAAATTCAGGGAACTTCAAAATATTTGCCCAGATTCTTCTCTAAAACCATATTGATTTCTGGGGATATTTACATAATGCATATTTCATATACACATATTAAGTATTAAGTATATGGTAATATTAATAAATAAGAATATATTTTCACGTTATTCAGAACAGAGGATAAGCAAGACAAGCAGTTCTGTTCATTCTGCTTTTAACTTTTTATTGGTTAAATCTTCACAGGTTAGCTCTGTAATGAACATCATCATTTTTTTGCATCCAATCTTTGCCACAGGGAATCCTATTTAACTCCATTTCAGGATAATACCACACTCCAGAAGTTGCAAGCCCTTTGTTCTAATTGCTACACCTGCTGCAAATTATATGCTGAGCCAGCCATTACAGGTCCTGAGGTTCACTTACACATCAAGATAAAGCCTAGTGGTGCCTGCAGCCTGTAATACTATCCATTTTTGAAAAGATTACTATCAGTGAGACACCATATTGTCGTGGTACGTGGTTTTCTTATTCCCCAGATACACTCATAGGAGTGAGGTTTTACTCTGAAACTATTATTGATTCTCATCATTTTCACAGATTGTTTCTCTCTACTTCCCTTTTTCATCAACATGGTGTGGTGATGGGGGTGGGGGGGTGCGTCTACCTCCATTTCCTTATTTATTATTAAGGAAATACATTCCACCTAGAAATCAGCAGGTTTCAGCACGCGTCAGGACATATTCATTTCAGTTTCTCCCAGCAGGTTTCTCATCACCATTGTCTGTCTCCACCCCTCTGCCTTCAGCTGTTGGCTCAGGACGCTGGGCCATAAAGGACTCTTCTGCTCTCTTTCTATTCCCCATTGTCTTAGTTTCTAAAGTGATATTAAAATAATTACACACTCAATCCAATGTACATTTTAATGCTCTAGCTTAACAATCCCATGTTGGCAGTGACTCCGTTTTATGAACAACATGTGTGGGAGGAAGACGAGCCTAGCATCTTCCAAGCACCTGCTCTGTGTGCCAGTCACTACGCATAATCCACTTCACTGAATACAACACTCATGAGACTTGGGCAGAGAAGGAAAAAGAAGGTCACAGAGGTGAAGTGGTTTGCCTAAAAATAGAGTTTGAGAAAGATGGAGGTAGGATTCAAACCCAGAGCTCATTTCAAAACCTTTCCTCTTTTTCACCTCTCCTTACAAATATCTAAGTGCCTCCCATTTCTTGGTAATTCCCCAAAGCTGCAGAGTATTATCCATTCTGTTATCTAAAATACAGCAAAGTCTCCCATGCTGCTTCACATTTGGTTCTCCTTTTACTTGATGAAACAATTATTTTTTCTATTATAAAAGCAAGCACACATTCAGGGTTTGGCTTTGACAAATATTCAGCTTTATCAATCTTTCACAGATGGGGTTTAAAATATATATATATTTAAAGTATTTATTATGTCAACTCTTATTGTAAACAAGAGTGACAGTAATATAGGAATCACTGCTTATATAAAACCTTGAAATGAAAGCTGTAAAAATGAAGATTTATTTTTAGAAATGTTCAGTTTTGAAGAAATCTGTAGTTCCTGTAACTGTTCACTTTTAGAGGATAACACTTACAATTCAAATTGTATGTATCGTAAAAAGAGGGAGGAAAAGGAAAGAGAATATTACTCATAAAATTAGGTCAGTGACCAGAGAGGAAAGCTTATTTTTAACTGTATCTGCTCTTGCACATGTCATCGAGTTGTTAAAGAAAATTACCTAGGTACAAGAAAAACCACTATAGATTATCAAAAGACATTGCTTACTTTAAATCAGGGGAGAAAAATACTGAAACTTGATAATACCCCCCAAAGCAAGCTTGTGTACCTATAAAATATAAAAGGGGAAAAGTTATAAAAGATGAATAAAATGGATAATCCAAGTGACCCCCTTACTTATAATATATAAAAATAGATGTAGGTCATTATAGTTTGTACGACCCATGTTTATGATATTTAAAGCCAAATTCTATTATTATGAAATTCATAAGCAGTGAAACTAAATTCTCATTTTAGAAAAATATGTATGTTCAATCTAAAACTGTCTGTAGAATCTGAATGTCAAAAGGGAAATGGTTCGTTAAATTATGGTGCATCAACTGGTTATAAAGGAACCAGTAAAATAACTATAAAAACCATGTAGCTGTAGGGAAAATGTTTGATATGATATTAAATCGGGGGACAAAAAGGATACACAATTCTATATTTTCTCTGATTATAACTCACATAAATTATCTATTTAAGTGGGCAAAGACTGGAAGATAATATGTACAATGATCTCAGTTCCATCATGATGCTGGGAATAGGGTGATCTTTCCTGGAAAAACACAAAAATCTCTAACTCCATTGTAATAATGATCATCATATTTTTCAGCAATGTCTCTAAATATTAAATTCAGAGTTACAGTATAGTTAACTGGCTCAGTGCCATCCAATAAAAACTATACTATATAGTTTGTCCAACAGAGGCTATATAAGGAATTTTAAATTTTCTAGTAGCCACATTTTAAAAAGTAAAACAAGTGAAATCAATTTAAATCTATTTCCCTTAATCCAATGTATGCAAAATATTGTGATTCCAATGTGCAGTCAATACAAAAAACTCTTAATGAAATATTTACATTTTTTTTTTTGTACTAAGTCTTAGAAATCTCAGTTCAAACTAGCCATGCTTTCATTAGTCACATGCAGCAAGTGATTATGATACTGGTTAGCACAGGTCCACCACAGTTTAGCACTGGTTAGCACCATAGGGCTAGACATTTTGGACCCCTCCCCCCACAAAATGCTATTACATTAAGAAAATGCAAGGGTTTGGGAGTTAAATTATACAGACAACCTCTCTGAACTGATGGAATCACCATAATAACTGGGCAACTCTCTCTGCTTGTGTGATGTGTAATGTAGAGCCAAAGAAAAAGAACTCATTACCTTGTGTAGTTTTCTTTGTACCCAGAAATGTCATCGTTGGGAGACCGCAGTCTTCGTTGAGATGGTGCCTCCAGATGCCAATAATTGATGCGATTTAGGAACATTTTCGCCAACTCAACTATTGTTTGCCTTTCTTTTGATGGTAGGTGGCTAAATTTGTACTGTACAAAGTTATTCACGCCCTTAAAAGGAGGGAAGGCAATTTATTTATGCAGCTATGCAATCATACTAATTCTGAACACTTACACAGCCAGCACCACTGGTGATTACTAGCAAAAGAACAGACATTTTTCTATTCACAAAATAGCGCTTCCTTATCTTTAAAAGAAAAAAAGAACAAAAAAGCAACGCCCAGAGGGAATCTTGCCTAAAATCAGAGTGGATGAAAAGTGACAAGACAGAAAGACTGTGAATTGCGATTCTATGCCTGTTGCAATTCCGAAGCATTAACGAGAAAATCAAAAACCATGGACCGAAAAGGTTAAAACCCCTTCAACAATAAAATCTGAGTATTTTGCAGAATAATTCTCGTATTACTATCAGCACAGTAGCTAACATACAATGTGGTTCTTGGCCAAATACTATATTTTTACATCCCAAATTTTAATCAAAAGGCTGTTAGAATACCTTCCACTGAACTCAACCACTTAATTTAAGCCCTTTACTATCATTCTTCTGGTTTCTAAGAATTTTGTTAGAACCTAACTGTGCATTCTGGATTTCTAAGTAAATCAAGTTTATTTAAAATTACATGCTTTAATAGAGCCGTGGAATAATTTAACCTTTCTTCAAAACACTCACATTTCATCTAATTTCTAATAAAAGAACAACAGATATGTAATAGGATTTGGAGGCAAAATAAGATTTATTTTCCTGAGAACTGACTAATGAAAATACATTTATTTACACATGTAAGGACTCTGGTATGAGATCTCCTGCAGTCTTTTTCATCAAGAAATTCAGTCATTTAGCCAAGTACTGAGAAGTCTATAAAGTCATCTTGATGAGAAATGCTAACAGCATCTAACAGAAAAAATCTATACATTTAAATAGATTCCCTAGGCAAAACAACTTCTTTCCAAGAATTGTATGTTGTGTAGCAGGAAATCAACTTCTGGGTACAAAAATCTCATTTCATTTTTGCTTTTTTTTTTTGCTTGACTTACAATGTTTTTCACATCCCTACTAATTCTCACCTCAATAGGCTTTTTCAGACTGTGCCAAACAAAAGGACAAAGACTTAATTTTAAAACATCAGCACCAAAAAAAAAAAAAAAAAAAGGAAAGAGCACATTTCTCCTGTTCCTAGGAACTACATGTTTTACTTAATTATTTTCTTCCCCAAACACACAGCGAATTCTGAGTATACAGTAACCCTAAAAAACAAAATCTAGATCATTTAGTAATTTAGATACTCACTTCTGAAAGGTCCAAGACAATTTCTACAGACTGATGAATATCTCTAAACCAAGTACGGAGCTTCGAAGGTAGATGTGTGTGAGATGTGGAAAGTAAATTACAAGGTTTGTTCAGCCTTAAAGCCATAAAAATGGGCATGTTTTTTTCTGTTTACCTGTTCAATACTAGGTTTTTCAAATGGGGGTTTCTTCTCCAATGAGCCTTCAACCACAGGTTTTCCTCTTTGTAAAATAGATTTTCTCAAGAGCTACAAAGGAATCATTTTATTAAAAAACATACACACACACAAAAAAAACCAAAATCAATGTCTGTCATTCTGTCTATGTTACTTACATGCTTGCACGCGTGCACAGACACGCACACGGCCTTTGAGGGGAAGTCACTTTATTACATTTATCTTAATTATATATAAGCGAATCCTTAAATCGATAAAATAGGTAACTGTCAGGTAACCCAAATTTGCCTTCCTGCCCAATACCAGAGAGCCATAAGGAACTGGATCCCTCTCAGACTCCGGGCAGCCCAGACCACTCAGCAGTGGCCACGGGACACCTCGATTCCACTTGCTCTCCTCTCCTCCCCACTCTGTTTCTGGCGTCCCAGTGACCAGAGGTCTGTTATACAACCTGGTATAGAACCCTGCCCACTTTGAACATTCCCATTTAGGCCAGCGCAAGTGTGCTGAAGTGCTGGAGGGTCTTCTTTAAGCCCCTGAAAGGCTGAGCCCATTCTGCACAAATGAGGCCGGGGAGGGGCCATCTCCAGCAACTATAAATCATGCATAATCTAGGGCAGGGACTCAGCAGGGCTCTCAATTGGCAACTTTCACTGTTGCAGTCTTCTTTCATTTCCTCTCCATCTGTAGAATACAGGCCAATGTTCTGGCATCTCAATGCCCACAAAACAAATACACAGCTCTTAATTCCTGCTACTGGAATTTAAAACCATCAACGAGCAAGTTATCAGAGAGAAAAGGGAGCACAGAATCATTTACCAAGATCTACATTGAAAATAAATTTGATATTGATACTCTTTGTCTTCAATCTTGCTTGAATGTTTTGTAACCCTTATATGGGGGCCAGATATAGTACAACCATGCATTTATTTTAGTTGGATATGTCCCTCCCTTCTCCATTTACTACCTTTTCAATAGGAACTAAGAAGTGACAACCATTCTCTCAGACATTATTTGAAATGGAAGAATCTCCAGATTGCAGATGACAATGTGTCACTGCTGAGTTGTATCTTACAAAGGGCCTCAACCCCTTAAAAGGGTGACAGATAAAGAATTAGCACAGGGCATTTGTTCATCCTTTCCTTGTTTTATGCTCATTTGTATTAAAAGAAAAATTGCATGTGTATATAAGGATATTCAAAGACTGGTCATAAAATTTAAATACAAATAATTCTGGTTATCTAACTTGTTTCCCGGTTAAAATAAGGCCATTAGGGAACCTGGCTCATTAAGGGTTTCAATTTGGAGCTAAACTGATGGATGGAGGAGATAATGAACTCAGTTTTCTTCATTTACAAAACTCATGTAAATGATAAGTGCCATATAAAATATGTTTAATAAGAGCAGCAGCAAATATGTTTAATTTGCATCCTTACACTTGCCAGACAGTCTTTGTTGTAATTTTTATGTATTTGCTCATGTAAGACTCATAATGACCTTTTGAGGTAGTTTGCTATAATGTCTGAAATATACAGGTAAGGAAAATGAGGCAGAATAACTTGACTGAGGTCCCGTTTAGTAAATGATGGAGTCAAATTTTAAACCCAGATAGTTGGACTCCAAAGCCAAATTCCTAGGCTATGAGATCTACCTGAGCATTAAAAAGCAGCTTGCCAATGAATTCCAATACACTAAAGTGTTTTTTTTAATACCAAAATTTATAACAAATTTTCATTTAATTACTGAGACATATGACGCACAGGAGCTGCCTCTACAAAGTTATAGAAAAGATGATTTCTGACTCACTGTCCTACAGAGTTATTTAGTGGGGCAAGGGGAGAAGGTTGAACGTTTTGGATTTGTTGCCATACGCAAATATATTTGTGCTGCTATTTAAAGACGAGGGAGGGAAGAAGGGGAGAGAGAAACTGTAACTCAAAGCAGAGTGGCGCTTTCTGCCTCTTTGGTTGGTTATAAACAGAATCAAGAGGAGTCTCACAGGATGGAAACCCTGACACCACCTTCACTTCCAACAGAGCAGTGGGGACTGCCAGGGAGCTTGGTTCCAAGATAAACAATAGCTGCAGTCATGCAGATGTTGTTTTTCTTCTACCAAGATACTTTCCCAAAGAGCCTCTAAACAGTAGGAACCTGCCTGAGTTCACTCTGGGGGACCCAGGCCTCAAGGCTCTGTTCTCAGGATGCCACCTGGAGTAGTCTTGAACCTGTACATGACTGTGGGTAGTTCATTGTTCATTTTCTCATATTCTCTCTGTCTCACTGTCTGTCTGTCTCTTTCATTACCCTTCTTTTCAGTTAATATCCCTACATGACCCAAAATTTAAAGATAAAACTCTCCCTCCCACTTCTGTCCTCTATCTATCCCCAAACCCTATTTGTACAATAAAAGACAAAAGTTAGCAAGAAGGAAAGTGAAAATTATGTATCAAAGAAAACCTATAGGAATTGGGCACAAAATTTTGCAGTGAGATTACTAGTAGCCAAGACAACAGAGGGGAGGAATTTAATGAAAAATTTAACTGCCCCTATCATATAACCATGAGGAGAGGCAAGTTCTTCCTGTCTCTAAGTTATCAGTGGAGATTTTGTTGTTGTTGTTTTTAAGATCTTTACAAGGGTTACACTATATAACATTAAAAAAAAATGCTCTCAATTGCAGGCTTATATTAAATTTTAAAAGTTCTCCATGTGACTATCACTTCTGGCAGGCCCCTTTATGAATCTGTTTTTGGCATCTTAAGTCTTTACAGCTATACACCACCAATTTTCCTCCCACAGGTGTGAGCTCTGACTGTAACTGGGAGCTGAGGGAAATGTGCACTTGTGGGAAGGGAATGGATGTGGACATACATGAAGCTGAACCATGAAGAGCCGGATATGGAAATCGGAAAGCAATAATCAGAGACTGGTGTCAGCATGACACAGAGGATCATGGGTAAGATGCTAAACCAAATTTGGAAAGTCTTGATTCTTCCCCTGAAAGCCCAAGAGACAGGCCTTTGGCACCGTCCCTCCACCACATCTTCTCCCAGTCTCCCCTTTGCACACTGGGCTCCGCCTCACCCTGGCCTCTTTGCTGTTCCAACATCATATCAAGCTCACTCGGTGCACAGCCTAAATACTTAACTGTTCTCTCTGCCTGGGAGGCTCTTTCCACAGCCCTTTTCAAAAATGGCTTTTATAACCAAGTCAGGCTTCTTCTTAAAGGGCTGTTCTTCCTTGTTAGCATGTCCTCTGACCTATCAACATTCCTGCCACCATGATTCCATTCACTTTCCTTAGCTTCCCTTCACAGCACTTTTCACTACATGCAAATATGTATTATTTTCTTGATTGCTCACCGTTCCTACTGAAATTGGAACCCCAGGAAGGCAAGGACTTTGTTTGGTCCACTGATCTATCCCCAATGCCATCAGTACCAGGCATGGAGTAGGCGTGCATAAATATTTGTTGGATAGAAGAATGGCTGAGTGGACAGAAAGAAGTCGGCAGCACTCCCAAGGGAAGGCATTCAACTTTGCATTCAAGATGAAGGCTCTCAAGGGAAGTGATATGTTCAAAGGAAGGTGGGTTGTTTTAGAAAATTCTCTGTATGCATTAGCAAATCCCTACAGCAAGAAGAATCATGAGCTGGGCACTTGGCAAAGTGAAGACTGAACACATGTGAACGCTGAGAGAAAGAATAAAGTCTAATAAAATGTAAAAATCCCACCTTGAATAGGTAGAAATAAACTTGTTTGGTATCTGCATCTTCTTCTTTGTGGACACAGGTAAAGAGATACTCCACATCCAGCACTATTCCCAGGAGCCTGTTCATTTCTTCTTCTGACACATTCTCCAGGTGGGAAACATGCGCAGCTAAAGACAAAGATCAAAGGAACATATATAAGGAGCTAGTTGATCACAGACGTTCTCTATTATTAAATACAATCTTCCCATCAATCCACTAGGACACATGACAAACCAGAGGAAATTTCTAGACCCCTGTAAATCTCACAAAATCTACTTAGCATTAAGAGACCTCCACATTTTAAGCCTTAGACTTACCAACGAATACTAAATATGGGCTAGAACTAATAATGAAAGTAGTATTTAAGAATCTGTGACCTTAGGGCGGGTCATGGTGGCTCAGCAGGCAAGAATGCTCGCCTGCCATGCCAGAGGACCCGGGTTCGATTTCTGGTGCCTGCCCATGTAAAAAAAAAAAAGAGAGAGAATCTGTGACCTTAAAGGTAAGACAACTGAAATCAAGCATACTGAGGAGTAGGAGGGAAAAAGTGAGCAAAGCCTGAGGAACTGTGGGATACCATCAAATAAACGCATATATACATAGTGGAAGAACCAGAAGAGAAGAGAGAAAGGGGCAGAGAGATGATTCAAAGAAACAATCGCTGAAAACCTCCAAATACAGCCAAAGACATGAAAACACATACGCAAGTAGCTCAACAAACTCCAAACATGATAAACACAAAAAGACCCACGCTGTAGCGTAATATAATCAAACTGCGCCAAAGGTAGAGGATTCTGAAATTCACAAGAAGCAACATGTCAGATACAAGGGAGCTCAATAAGATTAAGTGCCAATTTCTCCTTGGAAACCCTGGCAGCAAGAAGGCTGTGGGAGCCATATTTAAAGTACTGAAAGCAAAAACTGTCAACTAAGAATTCTTTGTCTGGCAAAAATTTTCTTTCAAAAATGATGGAGAAATTAAGACATTCAAAAAGTTCATTTAAATATATGCTATACCAGCAATGTGAGAGAATACCTCTTTCCCCACACTCTTGCCTACGGTGAATGTAGGCTCATTCTTGGTAATTTAATTAATCTTTGAAAAATTAACGAGGCCCCCCACTGTTTTGATTTGCATTCTCTGGCCTATCCTTGAAGCTGTTTGTGTTTCATGTTACTGGCCATTTGTATTTGTTCTTTTGTGTTAGGGCCATTCAGGTCCTTTGCCTGGGTTTTCAGGATGTTAGTCTTTCTTACTGTCTTCACAGAGCTTTATGTACTAAACTTTACTCTGTCGTTGTCATTGCAAATGCTCATGGATTTCGTTTGGCTTAGTTTCATTCCACTGTATAGAAATTTTAAGTTTTTTTATAAAGTCGAATTTATGCTTGGCTTTTCTTGAAGGTCAGACTTGCAAAGGTCTTTCCTACAACCAAAAGGTGGCAAAAATGTAATTTCTCATAGCACTTTAATGGATCTGTTTTCAAAAGTTAAAATACTCCTCTGCAAAGCTGTCAGTGATATAAAAGAAAAAAAAAAGGCTGAGAAACCGTTATGTATTAAAGGAAACTAAAGAAACATGACAACTAAATACATATGTTATTCTAGGCTAGATGCTTAATGGAAAGGAAACTATGCTATAAAAAGCATGCTTCAGTTCATTGATAAAATTTGAATACAAATGGTAAATTAGGTATTAGGCTAATGTTAAATTCACTGAAGTTATGTAAGAGAATATTGTTATTTTTAGGAAATACTCAGTGATATACTTAGGGGTAAAAGGCCATAATGTATATTTAATTTACTCTCCTGAGAGGAAAAATAAGTGTGAATATATATACATATATACACACACACACACACATATATATGAGTCTGTCTGTGTTTATATGTATATGAGTGCAAATTTCAAAGCAAATGGGCCAAAATATTACCAACAAGTAAATCTGCATAAAGGTAAATCAAGATAAAAGATATATGGGTTACTCTTTGCTACTACTCTTGACTTTTCTGTAAGTTTGAAATTATTTCCAAATAAAAAGTTAAAAAAGAAATATCCTGCCTACATCTAGAATTTGATTATCAAATGTAAAGGATCCTGCTCATAGTTTGAATAGTCTTCCTGCTACAAAGCGCTGACATAAACCCAGGACTTACGGGCGGTCTCCATCATGTGTGAAGGGTGGGGGCAAAAGGAGGGAAGGTGCCGGTCAGAGGAATGGGAGAGGCTTTGCTTTCTTTCCATTTCTCCAGGAAGGTGTCCCGTGGCACCTCTCAGCGCTGTGTCAGACTTCAAACACCCAGGGTGACACAGAGCCACCCGCCAAACACCCGTTGCCAAGAACCACGGTGCAGCTGTTGCCTTCCTGGGGAACGGAAGCACCCGGACGCTTGCACGCTGGAGACCTTGTTAAGCTCTGGTTGCACATATCCCTGACCCCGGCTTCTCTTCAGGCCAGCCTGCCAGTTCTCACACGCCCCGCGACCAAGAGCAGCGGCAGGGCCAGGCGACGAACAACGTGCCTTTGCTTCGCTGGACTGGAAAACAACGGGCAAGGGGCCCGTAGGATTTTTAAGCTGCTGAAATAAGACTTTGTTCATGGGAATATGAAGGGGTCAAATGAATAACCTCAGTGAATGAAACCTGTTGAATTCACCAGTGCGCAAAAGGCTTAGAACTTTAAAGTGGTTTCATCTTCTATAATCTCAGATTTGGAATGGGGGAAAAAGAGAATTTGAAGAATAAGAGTTCCTTCGATGAGGGCAGTCCAAAAGAAATTCAGTGCAAGCCAAACAGATAAATTTAAATATTCTAGTAGCCACATTTTAAAAAGTAAAAAGGAATGGGTGAAACTATTTTTAATAGTATATTTTATTTAACCTAATATACAAAAGTATTATCATTTCAACATATAACCAATATAAAAAATTATTATTTTATGTTCTTTTTTTTCCACTATGTCTTCAAAACTGGTGAGCATTTTACCTTACAGCATATTTCAACTCAGACTAGCCACATTTCAAGTGCTCATTAGGCATAAGCAGAGAGTGCAGAAATAGATTATGAACTATATAGACTCCTCTGAAAATAAATGCAATCAGTCATTTTTTACTAACCATAAGTAGAGTACAGAAACAGATTATAAACGATATAAGTTTCTCTGAAAATAAATGCAATCAGTCATTTTATTTTTTTTAGCATTCCTGAATTCAATGAATATTTATCAATCCAGAAATCCAGTAGTGCCAAAGGAACTAAACATATTAGTAACAATACAGAAGACCAACAAGAATATACATAATTATAGTTACACAAGAAGGAATATCACATCTGGAAAACTTTTTAATCTGTGCTGGTCTGTGATACATGTATCAGTTGTCTGCAGTTTACAATGTATTGTAAACTAAGATTTTAGAAATGTTGTCTTTTTGGTTTTTTTAATTTAAGAAACTAGTATTTGCTAAAGAAATCTTCATTCAATAAGTACCCCCACGACTATCAAACTATATTTAAAGCAGACCTGTTTCCAGAGTATGATTTCCTTTTAGATAAAACTTAAATATCATTAAGTACATTTTAAGTATCTGGATAATGTTCCAGAAGTTACAAATTGAGATATTCGGACTTTCCATTGAAGTCAATAAAGTACACAGCTGCTAAGGGGCTAGTCATTTATCTTCTTTCAATGAAATTGTCATCTCCTGCAAAAAATAAAATTTCCTGTTGAATTTTGTGTCTCTCCCCCTCACCTGGACCTTAAGTCTTGTTTCACTCAGTAGAACAACATGAACTAGATCTAGGAATGCTGTGACAGAATTTTTACAAAATGGGTTTAGAGAGTTTATTTCAACTTTTATCATCATAAATGGGCAGTAGTCTTCCAAGAGGAATACGCTGACTTTATTCGGTGGACTACTTTGGTTTTGGGACAAATTAAAGATTTTTAGTCCTAAAAACAAAAAAAGAAGAAGGAGGAACATCACAAATAGAGCGCCAAGAAGGCTTTTATTACTAGGCAAAGTTCAAGAGCTGTAGACAATAGGTAGCTTTCCCCTGGCAGAAAATAAAGGAAATGTATTGTAAATGATGTGAGCCTCCAGATTTAAGACAGAGGTAAGAGAAAGTTTAAAGAATTTACAATGAACATGGTAGCCAAAATGCAATGCAGGTGGTTGGGAAAAGGACTAGAAGGTAGAGGACTGAAAGATTCTACATGCTTCATTAAAGATCAAACTCCATTCTGAGGATAACAGGAACTCAAAGGTCACGCAGGCAAATGTGATCCTGTACCATCACTACTTTCTTGGGAAGATGGTGTGCCTGAATGGAGACAGGGACTCCAGATACTGCTGCAGGCCAAGGAAAGAAAGAAAAAGCCTGAATTCCAACCCTTACTATGGGGAGATACATGGGGGTAGAATCAACAGGACTTCATGACCAGAGAACGGTAAGAAGAAGTAACTAACGTTGGTGAGCAGGAAAGAATTTACCAGTTTTATCTCCTTGATTGCTACTGTACCAGACTCACAGTTCCTGTAGACTCTGAAAACTGTGTCTAAAAGTCTGCATTAGCCAAGAATGGGCACTGGGCTAAGAGGAATATGCTGACTTGATGGAGGTGGCTGTGTGGGTAGACCCCCATATTTATGTCACTTTGCATCTGCAAAGTACATGTGTAAACGGGAACTGAGGGGAAGGTCAGAGGTAGAGGTCTATGCAAATGTGGCCAGCCCAAGAAAAGACACTGGTTTGAAGGATCTGCCTAAATTACTTAGAGGTTTGAAACAGTCCATGAGAAAAACACTGGTATCTTTCTTTAGACCACTCGAGAAATAAGCTCTAGTGAAACTGTTAATACTAGCTCTTCACTTTTCTTGGAAAGCTTCTACCGTAAACAAAAAAGGCAAGCAGAGGTAACCACAGAAACAAAGAATTGCCAATTTCCACTGCTGTAATGGAGAGAAAGATTCTAAGATCTATATTCTGAGATTAACCTATCTATATCTATTCACCTACCAGAAAAAGCTGATGGCATACTGAAAAACAACGATATTGAAGAATAATAAAAAAACCTTCTTCATAAAACTGCAAAAAATTATCTATAGCCAAATTTAACAATCAGTATGTTCTGGCACAGTTCAGAACAATGGAGTCCAATACAGCCACAAAAATTCCAGCTGTGTTTTGATCACACTGGTCCTTTCCTGGTCACAGAAGCAGGATGCTACTTAAACAAGCAGTCGCAAACAAGGAATTTTTATTAATACTAAAATAAGGAGAAATGTTTGGGCCAATTAAAATGCTTATGCAAGAAGCCTTCGTCAAATTTTTTATAAATGGAATTTCATTATTCCAGTCCCAAATATTATAAATCAAATACTCTCAAAGAATGGACTAAAATGTTCTAGGCAAGCACTGCCCACTAGAAATACAACACAAGTCAAACATGTCGTTTTAAAATTTCTAGTTAAAAAAGGGCAAATGAAACAGGTAAAAATTTTATAATTTTATTTAACCCAATATATCCAAAATAGTATCACTTAACATGCAATCAATATAGAAAATATTGAGAAAGTACACATTCCTTTTTCCCATACTAAATCTTCAAGATCTTGCACGTATTTTCCATTTACAGTGTAACGCCAATCGGATTAGCTGCATTTTAAGTGCTCGTTAGTCACATGGGGCTAGCGGCCATAGCCCGGGACAACGGCAAGACTAAGCCAGACATTTCATTCAGTAGATGAAGACACTGAATTGAAAAGAGGTTAAGAAATCTGGTAAACTGCTGAGTTAGGCCTAGGACTCTTATTTCCTAATTGTCATCTGAATGTTTCTTTTAATTTGATCAGACAGACTCGGTGTTGTGTTTTATGCTCACAAGATAAAGAAGAGTGTCAAACAAGGCCAAGGATGCCTGGATTGACCATAACTGTCCAGTGACTACACGAAACCAGAGCTCACTGTCAAACAGGGATAGCGGGAGCCAAAGACATCCAACAGCTAATTCACAGAGTAGATCCCGTTTCAACCTACGAGCCTTGGGGAATGTTCTGTTTTGACAAGTCCAGGGACATTACGTACAGACACATGTGCGATTACTGGTGACTACATTAAGAGCCACTCTGTGAAAACAAAACAATAGTGCACAAATTGAAATATATTCGAGAATTCAGGTGAGCATGATTCCTGACTAGAATTCCCTAGATCCCAACTTCTACTTTGTTGGTAACAATTAGAAAGCAACGTGCATGAAAAGATACCCGGAATTTGCTCAAAATATTATGGCAAAAAAAAAAAAAAAAAAAAGGAAGGATAGATACAGCAAAATTGACAATTGTTAATAACTGTTAAAGCTGGGTGATGCATAAACTGGTTTATTTAACTATTCTTTTCACCTTTACATGTTTGAAATTGTCTATAATAAAAAGTTTTTGCTTTGTTTTTGTTTTAAATAAGCAAAAGTAGAGGAGGAATAATATGCAGGAAAAGATTTTATATAGCTAAACACTATACCACTAATATACTATTATTAACACTAAAACCAATCATAAAACTATGGCATACTGCCAATAATCCCAAGAGCAGTTGGAAATCTCAATTTTCAGAAAGCAGAATGGAGAGGCATAGAGGAAAAAGATCAAAAAAGGATGGAAGAGGAGAAAAAATATTCTGAAACACCTATAACCCCAATACCCTGAGAAAACCACTGTCAACAACTTAAAATACATTTTTCCAGGATTTTTCCCGTTCCCATAGATTAACATACATGTCATATTATCCAAACTAACAAAATGTTACTCAGGATGGATCCAAGTGGTTCCCATGGAATCTGCACCCTAGCATATGGGGAATGATGTCCCCATAGTTTACCAAAGGCAAAATTCAGGGTTGGGCACACGATAGGCACTAAGCCAAATAGATTCCCTCCTCTGGGAGTTTAAATTCTGAACCAATACTCACAGGCACAGAGGCATCTGGAGCTGAGTTGTCCAGGGACAATATCCTGGACAGAAGGTCCATAAATTCCTGTAGCCCCAGACCGGGTTGAAACCTGGTTTTCCTTTTGTTTACAGCTCCTGGGAGCTCCAGTTCCCTTTTCATAAACACCATTTTCTTAAACTACACAGAATTCATATCTGTTGTTTCAACACAAAGAACACTGATTTTGTAAAATTATTACTATCAACAACAACAAATTATATACTGAGCATTTATGTGCCAGGTACTATCTTAAGATTTTTACATGCATTAGCTCACTTAGTTCTCACAACAATCTTCTGGTGTAGATAAAAATTATCGCTCCATTTCAAAGCTGAGAAAACTGAGATTCAAACAGATGAAGTTACGTGCCCCAAATCAGAGAGCCAGAATTTGTATTCAGGCTTGGGGATCCCTGAGTCTTTAATCTTAGCCCGAAATTACAGAGCCTCCAATCAAAATGCTCTGTAAACTGCTTTTCTTCATTAATAATATGCTAAGATCATCTTTCCATGCTCAAAAATATATCTCTTTTTTAATGGCCATATTGAATTTTGTATGAATCATAATTCAACAAATTATCTCCTACTTTGGGATGTTTAGGTTGTTTCCAGGTGATTAACATCATTTAAAAAGGGTATAATAACTAATCTTTTAATTTAATTTGAGAACCCATCTTAATCTATGTGTTGGGTAAATTTCTGGCATGGATTTGCCAGGTCAAAGGATATAAATATTTTTTCATTTTGGATTATGTAATGCCAAGTTAGGGCATAGTTTTCAGAGCTTGTTAAGAAATATAAAAGGGAACAAAGCTGGCTGCTCTTTGTGAAATACTATTTCTGCCTACAGGCATTTGAGTGTGTTTACATGCTCAGAAAGAAGAAAATCTGCTCAGCTAAGAAAGAAGATCCTGTGTTTAAATGTTAATTGATGGAAGATAATAGGATTTCCCAATCAATACCAAATATAGTTCCAAACTCAGTGTTTAAAGGAGTTCTTGAGCCCAGCTTTTATTGCATCATATTTCCTAGGGCAATTCCACAGGGCATTCGCTAAAGATCAGTTGTGAAAAAGGTAAGTAATAAGCTAAGACTATCCTGCAACTTTTGGAATCTCTCCTGTAACACTGGTGACTTCAAAAAGAAGAGCTTACATTATTTCAGTCATGAGTTAAGTCAACACGATGCAGTTAGTGGATTTATTCCTTTTTCAGGAGATCACTCCTGAAATGTTTTCTATTTCTTTTTTTCAAAGGTTATTTCAGTGCAGTAACTTCCTGAGAAGATTACACTGTCTACTTTTTTTGCAATACTCTCCAGCTGAGTAAGAATAAAACTTGAGACTTCATCTATCACCATGCTAAATTTGGAGGCTGACCCAGCATCATTTGATGTCAGAAGCAAACTCAAGGAAAGATGATGGCAAAAGAAGTCATATAAATGCTCAGGTACAAATAGCAGAGTACCTTAGTGATTCTGTAACGTCCAATGCTACATCCTTGCAATCCTGGATAGTAAACCAAATTTAGAGACACTCATTGAGAGGGTAGATAATAGAAAGCAGAAAAGAATAAAATTACAAAAGTCTCAGCGAACTGAAAATTTAGTATCTGTGAACGCTATTTCCCCATTAACTTTTATTTACTCATGATTTCAAAAATACATATTTTATCCTAAAACTATTATTAGCACAGTGAACAACATATTAGCACAGAGCCCAATCGGGCTATACTGACAATGTTTATTTCACAGGGACAGATAAAGTTGAAAGGGAAAACAAAACTAAACATTCACCAACCCTAATGAAGACAGAGCTACCATATACAGGAAACTAAGGACTCTGAAGATAAAATAAAGCACCCCCAGAAAGTTCAGGAAATGGTATAATAATAATTGAACAAAGAACTAGTCGCTTGAGGTTTCAACCCTGAGGTCAAAGACCCTCAGGATCTTCACCAGAATAAATCCGGGCATGTTTACACACTAACTAGCTCCACTGCCACGTTTCATCTTGTTTGGCAATTCTCAAGTTTATTTGGCAATCCCTGCATCCATCCCAGCTCTTGGGGAAAGGGGAAAGAGATGAATAAAGAATCAATGTAAACAGCGCAGGGTTTGTATCTCACATGAAGCCCTCTACAACAAACTCAAGAGACTAGAGAGACTTTTGTTTTTCCCTCATGCAGACGTAAACAGCATTCAAGTTTGGTTAACCCACAGAATTCATTAAACTAGGGCTTAATGAAAATTCAATTAGAATTTTCTGGAAGGTTTAGAAACTCACCTAGGGCATGGCTACAGCTCCGACATGATTCCGTTAGACTGACAATTATTTGCTGCAGGTCAGCCCTGGGGGGAGTGGGAGAGGGATTGGGGTTTTTCCAGCCATTACATTTACAAGACTCCTCGGCCTGAAAAAGAATAAAGACAGACAAAATCATGTAAGGCAGCCATGGACGGGTTGTTTGTCATGAGAACAATATGCACTAGTTATGTGATAGCTAACTCCCCAGCTGACTTTGTTATTTTTTATAAATGCACAAGAAACAAGAACAGAGAAAAGGCAAGGAGGCTGTTTGATTTCCACGTATTTGTTTTTGTTTTTCCCCTGGCTTGAATCTGCATGCTCCAGCTCAGAAAACTGACCCACCTCCTTTGCACCATTGCCCCAAGATGGTGTCCATGCACTGCTCAGATCCAAGAGAAACCATCCAAAAAGCTTCCCAAAACAAAAAACCGGATTCCTGAGGACCCACAAACACTGCTGGGGTTAGGACCAAGCGTGAGCCTTGCAGTTTTCAATTGCAATCCTGCTCCATGCCCAAGAAGGGAACCCCTCTGAACTGAAGGAGTCAGTACACTCAGTACATGAGGATATGCCTAGCAGGAAGCCACATTGAAAGGGTCTCATCATGCAGTCTGGGATCTCTCACATACATGTATCTTCCAGGTTTCATGGATTGGAATATTATATTATTTTAGCAACGCTCGGTGGAAATCTTCCCTGACTTTTTCCACATACTCTTCATGTTTCTCTTAGAGAAGTCTTATTGTGATGACTCGGGTTATGAAGTACAGGACAGAAAGAAATCAATTATTCTGCCAGTCTACCCAACAGCGCTTGCAGAAGGTGAAAGGTAGGGAGGGCTAATGTGCATGCATTCCAAAAACCCTGGCCAACTCCACTTCTTCTGCCCTATCTCTACTATTTTTTACAAGCCATCACTCTTGCCAGGTACTTATTTTTTTCAAATCTGCAATAGCTGATCAGTAATACAGGCTGATTCATTCTGAGTCAAGGCCCCAGAGGTTCTTTCTTCTATGGACACTGCCCAATGTGATAACACCAGTCACGTGTGGCTATCAAGCACCTAGGATGTGGCTGGTCTGAATGGAAATGAATTATAAATGTAAAATACACACCAGATCTAAAAGACAAGGGCAACAACAAAAAAAAAGAGTAAAATATTTCGTTAATAATTTTTATATTGATTACATGTTGAAACAATAATATTTTGGATCCACGGGGTTAACGAAAGACATTCAAATCAATTTCACCTGTTTTATTTTGCTTTTCTTCATATGGCTATCTGAACATTTAAAATTACACAGGTGGCTCACAATATACTTCTATTGGACAGCACTGGTCTATAAAGCAACATGCACAGATTTTTGTGTCTGAGCTTTATCTTAGACTTTGTGTCCTCTCAGAGGTCTTGTCCCCCTGCTTTTGCCCCCTGTGCAACAGCTGGCTGAAGTCAGTAGATATCTGATTTGTAGAAAATCCCAGTGTGGGGTTGATATCCCTGACCTCAAACAAAAAGCCCTTTAAGACGGGGATAGTCTCTGAAGTGGATGTACTTATGGGAGAGTAAGAAAATAAAGAGTAAGTAATTGGCAAGGTAAGAAAGGTGAGAATACAAGAAGAAAAATGTTTTTGAAGACGAGTTCTTTTCAGCGTGCAATGGGAATGCAGCAGATAGGGCCAAGACATGGCCATTCATTAGCAACCCCTGAAAGCTGCCACCCACAATGAGCATAGCTCAAGCGACCTCATTTAAGGCAGGGCCCAGCTGAAATCCCTATTGCTCCGTTACCAAGTTGAATTTGGCCTTGACATTTTCTGCAATGAGTCATTCACCTCTTTAGGGAAGTCTAAGAGGCCATGTTCTTGAGGGAAATTCTCAAGAGAACTCACACCCAAGAAAGCATCCCCTACAATCAGCAATCACTGCAGCTAAAAAAAAAAAAAAAAAATGGCCCATTATCCTTTGAGTGACTAATTTACATGAGCAAATATCTTATTTCCTTTTTTCTTATAACTTTCAGTCCAGGATCAACTATGCATTCTATTGCACAGGAAAGCACAATAATTTTTAATAAAACCCAGAACTTATAAATCTCTTTGACACCTGGATGGTAAGGAGCACCAGAAGTAGTGATATTTTTTCAAGAACTTTTTATGGAGCAAATAACTTAACCAAGTCTCACCAAGAGAACAGGATTCTTCTTGAACTATTATAAAGGCAATTCTTGAATTGTCTAGTTAAGGGTTTTATTAGTTATTAAGAACTAAGATTTACGTTTAGTATTATGGGTCAGATTCCTTCAAAGTTCCAACGAATCAAGTCATTTGGGAGCCTTTCCTTATTCACCTAGATAATTGCTTTAGCTTTTCACAAATCTGATGGATTTTTGCATCTGGGCATATTAGCAATCACAGTCTGAAGTCTCTGTTCTGGGCAGTGGGAAAATTGGCAGAAACTGTGTATGAAAGAGAATAAAATCAACCATAGCCAGCACTTGTAATTCCAGATTCTCAGAGAGATGGTGACCTAGTTAAGCATGATCTTCATTATAGGAAGCTTGAAGAGCCAACTTGCCCTGAGACAATCCAACAGCAATTGCTGGTCCACATATTCTATCTCTAAGGAAGAGCCATTAACTGTTTTTCTTCTGCATGGGCAGGAACCAGGAAAGGAACCCGGGTCTCCGGCATGGCAGGCGAGAGCTCTGCCTGCTGAGCCACCATCGCATCACTCGCTACTAACTTTTAAAGCAGCATTTTCTTTTCTTTATTTTGTTTTTTGTTTTCAAAGGTATGAGTTCACAGGAAAGGAATCTCACTGTACCTAAGCCCTCAAGACCATACCGTTTCTTTTCACACAACAGTGTTTGGATTGGATTATCTCAGAAGACAAGGCTAATGGGAAGGGTAGCTACAATGCTTTCTCTGCATTTGAAACGTGGGTGGGAAGAATGCTTAGGAAAGAGAGGGAGAAAGGTAGAAAGAACATGAACATTCCCTATTTTTTTATTATACCATCTAATTATTTATTCTTCAATCACCAACAGAGATTTAGTTAGTGGCCCTCATATACTGAGGACACAAGAAATCTCCGCAGATATAAAATTCTACTCCCAGTGGTTCTCTACTTTGGAGGCATGCTGGAATGACTGGGGAGCTTCCAAAAGCCTGAAGCCCATGTCCCACCCCATCCCTCACCCCTACCCCATTCCCTGAACAATTAAACCACAATCTCTGGGGACAGGTTCCAGGCATCAGTTATTTTTTTTTTTTAATGGTTAATTCTAAGGTATAGCCAAGGTTGAGCATCTATGATCTAAAAGGAAGGGAAATAGTAAAAGAGCCATTAAAAACAGTTCAGAGGAGGGCTCCTTTAACTGAGATGAGAATGGGATAGAAGGGAGATAGGTGAACATGCTTCTGGGCACACCTCTGATCACGACCTCATACACAATTAAATATGTAGGAGCCTGCTTCTCCTATAACATTTTACGCAACAGGAAAGCAGCAATTCCCACTTAAAGCTGGGTGGTAGAAGAGGGGGAAAATAGGGGGTTACACCTCTCTGTCACAATTTTGTAGGGTTTTTGGGAGGAGGAGAGAAGAGCATATACAGTCCAAATTTTTTAAATTATCACTATAAACAAATATAAATAAAATTACTCTTGCTTCCTTTGTCATATTAATCTTAAAAATTAAAGCTAAATTTATCTTAAAAATTAAAGCTAAATTTAAATCAAAAGATTGTTTAAATCAAAAGATTGAGAACAACTGGCCTAGAATAGATAAGATTTGGGGATTGAACCAAATATGTGATGTAAACCTGTTCCTCCCAAAATTCTGCTTAGCAAATTGATTCCTGGAAATTTTCCCAGACAACCTTGTGGAAAGAGACTGGGGTCTTCATGCAGCATAGCCTAAGAACTAAATTGTTCAGGAAGCACTGCCTTCCTTGGACTCTTGAGGAGCAAAGAGGTCTGAGATAGAAAATAGGGACTAGAGGCTAAGAAGACAAGAAGTTTGTAGGTCTCCTCTGTCACAAGGGAGACCACCAAGAGTCTCCTGGGGAAGGAATCCTTTGTAAGCATTCATGCAAGTGCTCAGATCCAACCAACCCACAGCAGCAGCAGAAGAAAAAATGGAGGTAAGGACATGGTTAGTGTGCCAGTTTGATACTGTCATGGGCCCCAGAAAAGCCAGGTTCCTTAATCCTCATGCAATATTGCTGGGTGGGAGCTTTTTGACTATTTCCATGGAGATGTGACCCACCCACTTTGGGTGGTAACTTTTGATTAGATGGTTTCCATGAAGACGAATTCCCACCCATTCAAGAGGGGGTTGCTCACTGGAGCCTTTCATGAGGGAACCATTTTGGAAAAAGCTTCAGAGCCAACAGAGCCCACAGCCAGAGACTTTCAGAGATGAAGAAGGAAAACACCCCTGGGGCAGCTTCATGAAACAAGAAGTCAGGAGAGAAAGCCAGCAGAACATCCCCATGGGCTCTTTCAGTTGAGAGAAAGTCTAAAGTCATCGGCCCTTTCTTTCAAGTTAAGGTATTTTTCTCTGGGGCCTTAATTTAACATTTACGTGGCCTTAGAACTGTAAACTTGCAACTTACTAAATTCCCTTTTTAAAAGCCATTCCATCTCTGGTTTACTACATTCCGGCAGCTTTAACAAATTAAAACAATTAGCAAAATGCTTCATCTTACAGTTTCATAGATCAGAGATAGCGGACAGGCCATAGGTGAGAGTATTACTGCAAGTGGTCAAGACAGTAGGCCTTGCAATTAGATAACAGTGGTTTTAAACTTGAGCAAGGGGTAGGCACTGAACCCAACTATGCTTCAGTTTCCCAATCTAGAAAATGGGAATAAAAATACCTCTCCTACAAAGCTCTTGGGGGGGAGGGGCATTAAAAAATTAATGTGTGTAGATGATGAATACATGGAAGTAATTATGATGATGATGATGGTGCTAGGAGGGGCCTGTTAGCAAAATTATGAGCAGAAGACAGGCAGCTTCCTAAATGATTATGAACTGCGGGAGTTAATACTTTAAAACAAGTACGCAGCCAGTAAAAGTAGCCTGAGGATACCCTTGACCCCAGTCTCACTATGAAATATGCCACAGCTGTTCTTGGACGGCTTACAGATTAAAGACTCTGCTCTTCACAGCATAAGTCTGTTCCATTCCCACTATAGGTGACGTTACTCAAACGGCCCATTGGGTGATCCTGGTAGAGATGTTTATAACCAAACAATAGTGAAGAGAGAGCCAGGTTAGATATAAGATACAGGTAATTACCCAGGATTAACACTGTATATCAAAATCTTGGGGTTATGACCAAGGAATCACTTGACGGAAAGGAAATACCCTTAAACGCATATATGGAAAAACAGAAAGGTTAAAATTAAATGAACTAATCATTCAACTCAACAATCTAGAGAAGCGGATGGAAAAGTTTTGGGAATGGATGGTGAAGATGGTAGCACAAATTGTGAATGTTATCAACGCCACTGAACTATATACCTGAAAGTGGTTTGCAATTTATGTTACCACATTTATAAGTTTTTAAAAGTTAACTCAATGAAAACAGACAAAATGAATTGTTTTTAAAAAGTTAATGAGGGCAGGCCACGGTGGCTCAGTGGCAGAATTCTCACCTGCCATGCCAGAGACCCAGGTTCATTTCCCGGTGCCTGACCATGAAAAAAAAAAAAAAAAGTTAATGAAAAAGATAACAGACAAAATTATTAACCTAATCAGTATAGGTATTGATGGTTGGTTCTATGAAAAGACCATTAAAATAAACAAACTTCTGACAAGTCTAATAAAGGGGGTTAAAATCACAGGCAAAAAGGAAAATAAGGATGAGAAAGTAATAACTACAGATTTATTTTATAATCATAAATAAGTGCTCTGTAGAGCTTTATACAAATAAATTTATAAAACTAGATGAAGAGGTGATTTCCTAGGAAAATATAAATTACCAAAATTGATTTAAGAAGGGATAGAGTTTTATAATAACCCTAGAAAAAAATGTAAAAGTAGTCAGAGATTTACTCCTAAAAAAGGTTTCATAGGGAAGTTCTTTTTAACTTTCAGGGACTAGATGAGCACAGTTCAAGAGAAATACAATGTGAACCACATATAAAATTTTAAATTTTCTAGTAGTTGTGTTATAAAAAGTAAAAAGAAACAGGTGAAATTAATTTTAGTATATATGTCTTTAATAATAACCCAATATACTATCATTACAACATGTAATCAACATTAATAGGATACTCTACTTGTTTATGTTAAATCTTTGAAATCTGGTGTATTTGTTACATTTATACATAATACATTTTAATTCGTGCTAGCTACAATCTATAGTGCTCAATAACTACATGTGGCTAGTGGCCATCATATAAACACACACTAGAGCATTTCTTTGTTTTATAAATTGCTCTAGAGCATAGAAAAATGATTAAAAGTTTGCATGTCATTCCACAAATCCAGTATAAGTTTGACACTAACACAGAAAATAAAGAGCAAAAAATCAAAAAAATTACTAGCCCTACTCACTTACAAAACCAAACGCAAAAATTCAAGTAAAATACTAGTAAATCAAATACAATAGTACTCAATTCAAATCATGTATTTTGATTGCTCCATAATTATTAAGCCAAGTTTATTATAAGAATGCAAAGACAGATCAACATAAAAACAAATGAACTATACTAACACATTAAAGTATTAAAAAATTACAATAGATGCAAAAAAAAGCTTTTCATAAAATTTAACATCTGATTTAATATTTCTGACTGAAAAAAACAGCAAGTTTGGTATGAAAGAATTTATCTTAACTTAAATATTGTACCAAATACAGAAATAAATTCATTCTGATTACAATTAGGAAAACAAGTACACACCCAATGTCTTCAGTTCAACACTGTACTAGAAGTATTCAAAAAATATACTAATTGGTAGGCAATTCTTACAGATTGTCAAAACTAATAAAGAAAGGAATAAGTTGGCCAGATATAAAAGGTGCACATAAAATTTAGTAGCTTTTGTCGACATCAACAAAAACACTTAGAAAATTTAATAGGAAAAAGATCCAAACAAGAGCCATAACTACTTAGGAATAAATCTATCAAGAACTATATACAGAAAGCGGTAACTTTCTACTGTAGACTGAATAAATGAAGAAATATGCACTGCTATCGATGGGAAGACTCAATATTGTGAAGACATCAATCCTTTTCAAATTAATCTATATTTTTCAAATCAATTCAGTTGACAGGGAAATACTTGCATCCTGTGTATCAAAATAGGAATAACCAGAATATATACAGATGTCTTATAAAACAGTAAGAAAAAGACACAGCAAGATAGAAAAAAAATGTCAGGAGTCAGGAAATTCAAAGACAAATGAATGTTAATGGCCAATAAACTATACAAAATGGTCAAAGTAACTAGTAATAGAGAAATAAAAATTAAAATTACTACCCTTTAGCCCAGCAATTCCACTACTAATCTCTTCTACAGAAATATTCACGTTCTCAAATGCTATCTGCATACTGCTGCTTATTAGACAAGAGAAAAAAACATGTCATATAAAAGTTACTCAATAAGGGAAAAATGTAATAAACTATGTAGATTCATACTACAGGGTATGAATCATGTTCTCCACAGATCATGTAAGAATCACATAATAAAATCACGTTCTCCACAAATCATGTAATAAACTATGTAGAGTCATACTACAGGGATTGAATCACGTTCTCCACAAATCATGACGTAATCCACATTCCTGTAGTTGTGAACCCATTTGTAAAAAGGACCTTTGAATATGTTGTCATTAGTTAAGATGTGGAATCATCTGTAAATAAGATCTTCAAAAATAAATGAGGCCAAATTGAATCAAGGTGGACCTTTATCCATATGGCTGAAATCCTTATAAGCAAAGGAAGCTGAACCCAGAAATCCGAAGAAAGCAGAAGTCACTAGAAAACAGAAGTCCCTGGAAAATGAGAGAAGCAGACACAAGGAGAGAGATCACCAGGTGCCAGAGGGTTGCCAAACACGACAGATGCCTAGAGAAAGCAAATCTAACCAATATCCTGATGCTGGATTTCTAGCTCCCCAAATGGAAAGACATCTCATTCCTCTTGTTAAATCCAACCCATTGTGTGGTATTTGTCACAGAAGCCTGACAAACTGAGGCAACAAGTTTCTCAAGAATACGATTATTTGCAGAACATGGAACCATTCCAGTCCTAGTGAATGGTAAAAAGGCAAACTGCAGAACAATGTATAATATAATCCCATATATATATTTTTCCAAATATGGTTGTTAATCACATACAGCATGATGTGCTGCCATCATGGTTATTACCAAAATTTTCCATCAACTTAAATGAAAATCCTATAACAATTAAGCATTAATTTCCCATTCCCTACTCCTACCTGACCCCCTAGTAACTAGTATTCTGATTCTGACTCCATGGATTTGTTTTTTCTAATTATTTCATATCAATGAGATCATACACTGCCTTTGGGATCTGGCTTATTTCACTCAGCATGATGTCTTCAAGACTGATTCATGTTGTTACATGTATCAGAACTTCATTCCTTTTTATGGCTGAATAATATTCCACCATATGTATATACCACATTTTGTTTATTCATTCATCTGTTGATGTATACCTGGGTTGATACTATCTTTTGGGAATTGTGAATAATGCTGCTATAAACATGGGTGTGCAAATATCTGTTCAAGTCCTAGTTCTTTTGGGCATCTACCTAAATGTGGGATTTCAGGATCACATGGTAATTCTACACTTAACTTTCTGAGGAGCTGCATATTGTTTTACATGGCAGCTGCACCATTTTATATTCATACCAATAATGAACAAGACCTTATTCTCTCTGACAGTATACTCCCTGTTTTTTTAATAGCAGCCATCCTAGTAAGTATGACATGGTATCTTGTTGTAGTTTTGATTTGCATTTCCCTAATGGCTAATGATGTTGAGCATCTTTTCATGTGCTTTATGGCCATTTGCATATCTTATTGAGAAATATATATTAAAATTGTGTATGTATTTTGCCCAATTTTTGATTGGGTTGTTTCTCCTTTGTTGTTGACTTCTAGGATTGTTTTGTATATTCTAGATATTAAACCCTTATGGGATATGTGGTTTCCAAATATTTTTTCCCATTCTGTAGGTTACCTATGTACACTGATGAAGTCCTTTGGTGCACAAAGTTTTTTTTCCTCTCATTCTATTAATGTGGTTTATTTGCATTAGCTTACTCTTATGTTGAACCACTCTTGTATTCCAGAGATAAATCCCACTTCACCATGGTTTATAATTCTTTTAAGGTGCTGTTACATTGTGTTCGCTAGTATTTTATTGAGGACAAATATGCATATTCATAAGGGACATTGTTCTCTAATTTTCTTTTCTTGCTTTATCTTTATCTAACTTAGATATTGGGGCCATGTTGGCCTCATACAATGAGTTAGGAACTGTTCCTTCTTGAATTCCAATTTTTTGAATAGTCTGAACAAGATTGGTGTTAATCCTTCTTGGAATGTTTGGTAAAATTCACCAGTGAAGTCATTTGGTCCTGGGCTTTTGTTTGTTGGGAGGTTTTTGATTACTGATTCAATGTCTTTGTTATCGGTCTGAAATTTTCTATTCCACCTTGAGTCAATATAGGCATGTTTCTATAAATTTTCAATTTCATCTAAATTAGCTAATTTGTTGGCATATACTTGTTCATAGTGTCCTCTTTTGGTCCTTTTCATTTTTGTGGGGCTGGTAGTTCTGTCTACACTTTCATTTCTAATTTTAGTTATTTGTATCCTTGGTCTTTCAATCTAGCTAAAAGTTTATTTTATTGATCTTTCTTAAGTACCAACTTTTCGTTTCTTTGATCATCACAATATAGTTTTTTGTTTGTATTTTAATTCTCTATTTCATTTCTCTCCAGTCCAATCTTTCTCATTTCCTCTCTTCTACTCCCTTTGGGTTTAGTTTGCTTTTCTTTTTCTAGACCCTCCAGTTTTGAGGTTAGGTCTCTGATTTTAGATCTATCTTCTTTTATAATGTAGGCATTTTATGCTATAAAGTTCCCTCTCAGCACTGCCTTTGCTACATACCATAAATGTTAGTATATTTGTTTTTGTTTCCATTTACCTCAAGATAGTTTCTAATTTCCCTGTGATTTCTTCTTTGACACAAAGATTATTTAAGAGCACATTGTTTAATTTCCTCATATATGTGGATTTTCCAGTTTCCCCTCTTTTATTTATTTCTAGCTGCATTCCATTGTGGATGGAGAAGATACATTGTATGATTTTAATATTTTTAAATTTACTGAGACTTGTTTTGTTTCCTAACACATGGTCTACCCTCAAGAATGATCCATTTTTCTCTATGTGCACTACAGAAGAGTATGTATACTGCTGCTGTTGTTTTATATATGTCTGGCTGATCTACTTGGTTTATAGTATCATTCAAATCTTCTATTTCACATTGATCTTCTATCTAGATATTCTATCCATTATTGAAAGTAGTGTATTGAAGTGTCTTACAAATCTTTCAATATTTGTTTCATATGCATAACTACCATTAGATGCATACGTACTCATATGTACTTATAATTGCTATGTCTTCTTGTTGACCTCTCCCCTTCATGAGTATTTAGTGGCTGTCTTTATCCATCATAACATTTATTTCACTTAAAGTCTACTTTATCTGATATTAGTATGGCATAAGCTGGCTCTACACTATGCAAGAGAGGGGGGATGGGGGTAGGGGACAGCAAAGGTAACAAGAGCTTCTATCATTTTTTTAAAGCTGCATTTTCTTGATTTGGTCCTTTTCCAGTTACTGCAACCTTCAACTGTTTTCTGTTTCTGAGGAAGGTTGCTTCCCATTTTTTTGCTAGTTGTTCAAAGATTCTGCAGGGGAACTCTATCACAGAGCATCCTACACTGCCATCTTAGTTTAATGGATCTATGTATGTTTTTAAAAAATAATAACTAATCAACTTAAATATATACGCATGGGGATATGCAGAAGAACTATATGGGACATACTTATGGGACATGAGATAGAAGAGGAAAGGGGAGAGTCACACTATATTTTATATTTTCTCTGTGGCATTCATATTCATAGGTTGACTGCTAACTTCTTTTCTTAACATTGACTCATTTGTAGAAGAAGAAAAGTAATTCCAGAAAAATTCTAACAAAAATAACAGATTACCCAGCATAAATCATTTGGGGGTAGAGGTGGAGTTAAGGGTGGGTAGCTGAGTCATAGTCCACTTTTAAGAGTATAAGGATTTAAAACTTTTCTCCCCATGAGCCTGCTCATAAACCCCACCTCCAGTTCTGTGGTTCAAGTCAACACGTAATAAGCTTGCAATTCTTGGAGAAGGCAATAAAGATTTTTAGAGACATAAAACTTAACCTCTTTATTGCAACAGATTTAAGTGCAATCAGCCAAAGACAAAAAGCTTATGCCCCTTCTTGATTTAATCTGACATAAAATAATGACCATGTTCCTCAAGCATAGATACATGGGTCATGAATCTCATGACAGGGAGATTTGAAAAAGAAAGTTATTCTCCCCCCACTCAACAAAAAATGTTACATTCCAAATACTGACCACACTTTAAGCCATGTATGATAGAAATGCTTAATGAATTCCACCAACAATAGACACCAGTGCTTTCAAAATGAAACTATTCATTATTCAGCATTCATTCAAAGCACTTTTCTTTATAAACTGAATAATTTTGCTTCTTCCACTGAATTTTAGGATCCCAGTGGCTTTTCCAAAGTACGTTATTTCTTTTGTTCAAAATGACTGAGACACTTACCAAATAAATAGAAAACTAAGAGGAGGAGGGAGAGTGGGAAAGAAGAGAGGATAATTAGGGCAAAACCCTGAGAAGTACGCAAGTTTTGTCAGCCACACAGCACTCCAACCGTGCTGCCCAATACAGAAGTCATGAGCCCCATGGGGCTGCTGAGCCCTTCAGATCTGGCAAGTCCACACTGAGATGTGTTGTAAGTATAAAATACACACCAGAGTTCAAAGGCTTAGTACAAAAAATAAAATTCACTTCACCTAGAATTCATTTGTTTTGTTCTGGTTTTTAATGTGGCTGCTAGAAAATTTTAAATTGCATATGTGCCTCACATTATATTCCTAATGGAGATTACTGCACAAGAGTTTAAAGGGAGTCCACTCTGGAACCCAAGTCATCACTATGGACCATTTCAGCTTAAGCATAAATATTCCCCATAATCCTTAAGTGGTTTTTGTTTTGTTTTAATATTTTTTATGGAGAAATATCCATACATGCACAGTCCAACATATTAATAATCAATGGTTCACAATATCATCACTTAAGTGGTTTTGAGTGGTTAAAATTGTATCCCTATTAGGATATATGGGTGACCCTTAGCTTTGCTCATTTGTTTCAGGATTTGGGATTTGGGAGTAGAGGGGTTGGCTATGATGAAAAGTACTTTCTGCATATGCGTATATACCAGAGGAGACTTGGAAACCTAAGTGCACAAATTTTTAACACGTGTGGGACTTAGCGTTCCATTTGTTAAAAATGGAACAAGTCCTTTAAAAAACATTCAATGCCCTCACCTTGACTGACACAGCTAGCAAAGCATTTTCTCCTAAGTGTTACAAGCTACTGCTCCCATGCCCTCCTCCTTGGCCTTCAAATCCCTCTCCCAGATGTTCAGGCCTGGCATGATACAAAGTCTCCCTTCAAAACACCTTTCCCACAACTCTCCTTAATTAGACAAGACAGCTGCTGTCTCAGGGAACTCCCAAGGGGGTTGGCCTTGCAGCTTTAACAAAGTACCAGCTGAAGGACAACCTTTTAGGGGCTGTGCTGCCAAGCCAATTACTGCAGCAGCTCATAACCCCAGGCAAAAGGAGGGAACGGCTGTCCAGATTACTTCATCTTCCCCAAAGAGCTAGTTTCTGCAGACACGGGGAGAACCAGGAAGGAAGAAAAGGCCACTGAGCTGCTTTTGACAGGCTTAGGATAAAAATGTTTTTCCTCCAAAATCAAGAAATAGAGGTCAAGAGAATGACAAAGACTTTGCCATAATAAGCAAGAGCCCAGATGCACAATGAGAAGAAAGCTAAACCGGACAAACAGGTGGTCATGACCCGACGACAGACAAACGAAGGAGTGGGGCGCGCAGATCACAATTCACTCTGTTGATGAGTGAGATGGGTGTGAAGATATCTGGATGACATCTGCAGGAATAGAGAGAGATAGCCAATATTCCAGCAGGACTCTGCCAGGTTGAAATGGTGGAAGCCAACAATTTCCACCATTGGAAATACTGACAGGAATGATTCACAGTAAAAAAACACTGAAGGTAAATTTATGGCGTAAAGCTGTGAAGCCAACATTTACTAAGCATTTAATATGAGAAAGGAACCGTGCAAAGACTCTCTTATATGTTAGATACCCTGTGTGAGGTAGGCATTTACCTATTATTCAGAAGAGAAAGTTAGGGTTCTAAGAAGTTGAGAGACTTGGCTGAGGTTACTCAGTCTACCCTACAGAACCAGTGAGTTGTGTTCACGCAGATACTGGATGGCAGGGAGATGGGAGGTGGTGAGTGAAGCTCATCACTCTACTTCTACCTCCCTGCTTCAGTGAACTGTTTAAAAGTCAAGGACTAAAAGCACAATGAGATACCACTTCACATCCACCAGAATGACTGCAATCACAAGGGGAGACAGTAATGAATGTTGCAAGGATGTGGAAAACGGTAATCTTCATGTTCTGCTGGTGGGAGGTAAAATTGCACAGCCACTCTGGGAAACAGTTTGGGAGTTTCCTAAAAAGTTACTACAGGACCCAGTAAATCCACTTCTACGTGCAACAACATGGATAAACCCCAAAGACATGCTAAGTCAGACACAAAAGGCATATATGATATGATCCCATTTGTTTGAATGTCGAAACAAGGCAACTATATACCTCAATAAATTTATTTAAAAAAAAAAAAGACAAGAACCACTGTAACTATCACTTAAAAGTTCATCTCCTGCAAAGTTTCCCCACAGTGCGTACCAAAATTGAGGCTTATTTTGTCCTCACAAATTAAGGAGGCTTAATACACTACATTTGCAAAAAAAATAAAGGGGGTGGGGATGGGAAAGCTGTGCATGGGTGTCTACATCTTTGCCCAAAAACTAGTCTTTTTCTATCTAAAAGCACAAAATCAGTCTCTAGGTGGCCACACCCTTGCTATAAGAAACCAGTCTCAGCAACAGAAATAAGAAATGACAGGAATAAAGAGTCACTAAGGAGGCTACCCTGTTTTAAAATCAATGACATCTGAAACAAAACTTGCTAATAATAAAAGCGGGTGCTGCTGGTGTCTGTTTTGGTCTCCCTGACAAATGCCTTTGACTTACTGACATCTGATTTTCTGGCATTTTTCACAAACTCATTTGAGCCACATTGATATCTACAGTGACCTTCTGTAAAGGTGAATCTAGTTGCCCTCCTTGCACTGAAGTACAAGACATAAGTTACAACCTCAGAAGGATCCAGGAGAGGAGAGTGAAAAAAATTCTGGAAGGGGTTAAAAGAGAATGAGGAGTGAGACCTGGGCGGAGAAGTTTTACATTTTCATCTGCTACCATTCCGAACTGTCTGAATTTTTCTCTTCAGTGTGTGCATGTCTCACCTTGGTAAAAAAAAAAAAAAATTGAATCCTACTTTAATGTGACAATAATACTGGGAATCAACTAAATTCAGCTACGATCTCAACAAAAGCATTCTCTTTGGAAGTGGCCAGTTTAAATAATCCTGATGTGACCTGGAGAAATGCTTCTCAAACTTTTATGTGCTATGAATGACATGGAGATCTTGTTCAAATAGATTCAGATTCAGAAGGTATGGTCTAGGGCCCGAGATGCCACAAGGCACCCAGGCCAGGCAGACGCTGCTGGTCTAACACTGGGAGTAGAAAAGAACTGAAGGGAAAAGAGCGAGTGCGACAGATGCAGGTGTCAATACCTCTTACTCTGGATTAACTTCAGTCCTCCATATATAGATCAATTTTAAATGGCAAATCAATCCTTCCTAGGACATACACGCTTTTTGCTTTCTCCCCTGTTTAACAATCTTCCCAACTAACCTCACACAGTTGTACGTCAGAGGCCAGCAGACACAGTGAAGCTGTGATTTGAAATTGGGACTTTAAAGCTCTGGGAACTTGAAAGATAAACGAAAGTGAAAAGGAAAAAAAGGCACCTTCTGGGAGTAAGGGGCAGAGAGGAGGGCTGTTCTTCCCTCAGGGGAGCAAAATTGACTGAAATTGAGAGTGGAAACGGAACAGAAGGGGAGAAAAAAACAAACAATGATGTAAATCAGTAGCAGTAGCATCTCTGAAGATCTTAATGAAGGGTGTCATTTTGGTCTGGAAAGCCAAAGGGAAACACCAAAACAAATACTGAAGAGGGTGGACAAGGATAGGGAAGGAGAATGGAAATGAGGTCATGAGGAAAATGACCCAGGGCAAAATAATCAACCATCCAAATGATTCTCTTCCATGCTCTCCATTACTCCAACATCAAATCAGAAGTTGCTTCGCCAACCTTGGTGACATCCCTGTCTGGGACAGGTTCGTGTATCTGTGCCAGAGTTGTATAAGAAACTGGCTTTTATACACTATAGTAGGTCTGGTTCAACCAGAGGTCCAGGACTCTTAGAAGTTGCTGTAACAGCCTTAGTTGCCACCAAATGACCAGATCCTTCATTACAGCTGAGTCACCTCTCCAGGACCTAACCCAAACATGTATCGCCTCTGAAAATGACTGACGAGATCCAGAGTGACAACAGAACCAAGAAACTGGTGCCCTAGAAAGGATTCCAGGAATCCGTTTCATTTACACACACACACAATATCTGGGATTTTTATTTGTGAAGATGCTAAAGCAGTCAGCTCAGTATTCAACACTGGAAAGATCTGCTAAACTGCTTGGCTGGCACTGAGCAACCTAGGCAACCAGCTGAGGGATAGAATTTTTCACTCTTCAGCCTGTTGTTCTGGCACCAAGTCAACTGTGATGAGTAAATAATGCCACATACTTTGCTTCCTTGGAAATCACGTTCTCATTATCTAAGAGGCTGATGATTCTTCACTCCACATAACCAGCCCAACCTGCAAACCAGAATGTCCAGCCACATTCCCAAATGCTTACATTTGAAATCTCTGCCCTGTAAAATTTTACCACAAGACCTGTAACCACCTCCTTTTCGCCTACAATATTCCTCTCCTTGGCCCTACCTTTCTCCCAATCCCTGAGGTTCGATGCATCTGCCCTTGATTCTTCTTTCAAAGTCTCTCTCTGATTTATACCTTCTCCATTGGTACTGCCAGAACCCTAGTTCAGTTCCTTATCAACCATTTAGAAGTAGCATCCTCCCTGTCTGCAATCAATTCCCACTTCCAACCCCCACCCAGTGCACACTCAACAGAGCACTGACAGGTCAATCTTCCTAAAACACCATTTAAGCAATATATTTTGATACTTTCCAAGGTAATTTTGGCCTAAATCACCTTATTTTATCCACCCAACAGCCAACAGGACAGGTAATTCAATGTTTGTAATCAGGGTGTGAATTGCTTGCATTCACACCAGCTGGCAAAGGAGCAAGGAACCAATATGCATATTTAGAAGTACCTGCCGGTACTCTGAAATATCTTGTGCCTTCTTCTTTAAGTGCAAAGACTCATTATTATCACGTGGTTTCAGTTCAAAATCTATCTGAAATTCAAGACCTTCTATCAACTGATACCCTCCTTACCCGCCCAGGGGACCTTACCAACCATTGTTTCTTTTTACCACTTTTTTTTTTTCTCTCTCTCTCCAATTTGGCTAGTCCCTTTATTAAGATCAAAAATTATATCTAGTCCTTTTAACAGTAATGATAGCTAGCATTTACTGAACATTTAGAATGTCCCAGATGCCATACCAAATCATTGCATTTTATCATCAAAACAACACTCGCCCCACTAACAGACATGCCTAATTTAACGCACCCAAAAAAGAACACTTGCTTCTCACCACCTCCAAACTTGCTTCTCTTTGTTCTCCCATGGTCTTCCCCATCTCATTAAACATAACTACCATCCTTTCATTTGCCCAGGACAAACACCAAGATTAAATCTTTGATTCCTGTATTTTTTTCACTCCCACAACAACATCAAATCCTGTTGCCTCTTTCCTCATGATATATCCCATCAACCTCTGACCCCTCCTCTGCCACCACCCTAGTCCAAGCCAACATCAACATTTATGAAGAATGAAAGAACTTCCAACTGCTCCCCTTCCCCCCCCCCTTTCTCCCCATACACTTTATTCTTTCCAGAGAGCCAGAGAGGTTACTTTAAAATGCAAATCAAATGTGAACACACTGAAAACAGCTTAGTTCAGTGTGGACAACCAAAGCTACAGGCTGAGCCCCCAATCGTGAGGTTTGTTCAAATGAAACTTAACCCCACAAAGGATAGGTCAAGCCTACTTAAAATTAGGCCTAACAGTCACCCCTGAGAGAACCTCTTTTGTTGCTCAAATGTGGCCTCTCTCTCCAGCCAACACAACAAGCAAACTCACCACTCTCCCCCTGTCTACGTGGGACATGACTCCCAGGGGTGTGGACCTTCCTGGCAATGTGGGACAGAAATCCCAGAATGAGCTGAGACTCAGCATCAAGGGACTGAGAAAACCTTCTCAACCAAAAGGGGAAGAGTGAAACGAGAAAAAATAAAGTGTCAATGGCTGAGAGATTCCAAACAGAGTCGAGAGGTTATCCTGGAGGTCATCCTGAAGGTTATTCTTACGCATTAAGTAGATATCACCTTGTTAGTTAAGATGTAATGGAGGCTGGAGGGAACTGCCTGAAAATGTTGATCTGTGTTCCAGTAGCCATGTTTCTTGAAGATGATTGTATAATGATATAGCTTTCACAACGTGACTGTGTGATTGTGAAAACCTTGTGTCTGATGCTCCTTTTATCTACCTTATCAACAGGCAAGTAAAACATATAAGTAACAGGGGGAACAAATGTTAAATTTAGACTGATGCTAGTGATCAATGAAAGGGAGGGGTAAGGGGTATGGTATGTATAAATTTTTTTTCTGTTTTTCTTTCTTTTTCTGAATAGATGCAAATGTTCTAAGAAATGATCATGATGATGAATATGCAATTATGTGATGATATTGTGAATTACTAATTATACATGTAGAACGTAATGATCAAAAGTTACGAATGTTTGCATTTGGTGTTTTTTGGTATTTAAAAAAAAATTTTAATTAATAAAAAAATCAAAAAAAAGAAAACAGCCTAGTCCATCAACTGATGATTTGATAAACTAGTGGTACATTCAAACACTGGACTACTCCTTGGCAATAAAAAGAAATGAACTACTGACTGACGCAACAACATGGATGAATCTCACGAGTGAAAGAAGAGTACGTACTATGTGGTACCATTTATGTGATTGTAGTACAGCAAAACTAACCTATGGGAACACAGATCAATGGCTGCTTCTGGGGGAGGAGGATCTGCAAGGAGCAGGAGGGAACTTTCTAGAGTGATGGAAATGTCTGCGTCTTGATATGCAGCTGTCAAAACTGTCCTTAAGATCTAAGCATTATACTTACAGAAACTGTACTTCAACAATCTATCTTCGGCCCCCATCCATCTCTTCCACCTTATCCACTACACTCACCCCTTTGCTCATCCCTGTCCAGCCTCAATGGTCTCCTCATGGCCCCTACACCTGCCAAACTCTCTCTGGTCCCCTGCACCCTGCCCCTCACATAGCTGACTTCTTATCACTCAGGCCCCAGCCTAAGCATCCCTTCTGCAGAGACCTTTCTGGAAATTCATCTGATGGAACTACCACCCAGGCACTGTCATTTAATTCTCTGTGTTTTCATTCTCTGTGTGGCACTTAACACATTCTGTTATTTTCTTTTTTATTGTCTGTTTCTGCTACCAGAAAGCAAACTCTGGGGGACTAAGGATCCATCTGTCGCTGTATCTCCAGCATCTAAAACAAGGCCTGGCACATTAAATAACAATTTGTTGAATGAATGGGGAAAGCTGACATTATCACACTCTCCATGTTATAGCTATGAAAACTGAGGCTTGTAAAGGGCAATTTACTCCATATGGTCGCACAGCAAGAAAGCAGCATATCGGGATTCAAACCCAGGTGGTCTGTGCCCAGGTCCATGCTCTAAATCACTCTGTGGTTTGTCTCCCTCCAGCTTTGCTTCTCTGCTTTGTTTTAATCTGTGCATTCCAGCTGGGCTGGTCTCTCCTATACTTTCACCGGCCCCCAGATCATGGCTGTTTCTCACCACAGTGACTTCATGCTTGATTATCCACTTTAATTTTTTTCTTCTCTGTACTTATCTCCCTAGCAAGGTGTGGGGCTTCTTGTGGCATTTGCTACCTTTTGCACTTACCACACACCTAGCCCTTGGCGGTGGGGTGATTCAGATAGTCCTGTGTGTGTATGCAAATGCTGGGCTACATGATTCACTTTGCTATTTCAAAGAATGCTGACCTTGGCTTCCTTGGCATTCTGCCATTCGATTTCAACACCAGCTTGTTACGGCTGATGCAAATTAGAGCTGCCACCATCAGTCACTACGATATTACCCAGGTGTCATCCCTGTATTTCTGGAATCCACTGCATACCAGACAAGCCTGGTAGTATGCTGCACAGGCCAAGCATGCAATGGACAGGGGCTGATTAGGATGATACAGAATTAAATGGAAGCATCCTGCCCTGAGGTCACTGAAGAGACTACTCAAAACCTTCTCCTGGGATCCCATGGTATATTATGGGGTATCAACTAATACTGGAGCAGACAGAGCCAAGTGAATCATTAGAGACAAAATTCATACTTATTTTTCCAAAATAAATTCATTCATCCTTTGAATGCAAAAAATTAAAAAAAATAAATAAGTCCTGGGCCTGGGCCTCTGGGTGCAAACAAAAGAATAATGAATTAAATTAAAGTCTATTGTAGCCTTTAGCTTAAAGCAGGCAGCAAAGCAACAATAATTAAAAACAGCAGTAAGAAAACTTGGCTTTATGGGGGATTGACTTTTTTGTCTAGTTCATTAACATAGATTTTTTTTTAAAGGTATGCCAGGGCCTTTTAGTCACTCCATAGATTTTAACTCACTGGCTTCCTGATATTCATGACACCTTTGTGAGAATTTAGTTCTAATTTGCAGAAGATGAAACAGTAGTCAGGAAAGTTAATGTCATTCATCCAGTGAAGGATTAAAATGTGGGTCCATGGAGTTAGAAACTGGGGAGGAGGATTTACTGCTGTACAGCTAATAAATCCTAACGAATTAACTAATTAAGTGCTACAAAAAAAAAGAAGGAAAAAAAAGTGCGGGTCTGACTTCGCCTTCCTCTGTCTTGTAGCAAAAGTCCAGACCATCAGACAAGAAGCACATGTCGTCAGGTCCAACGTGAGCTCATGGAAACCACATCAGTTACAAGTGAAAAGACACTATTCCAGCCCCACCGCACGACTGCCCTGCTGCCAACCACATGGCTTTGGGCAAGTTATTAATCTTTCTAAGTCTCAATATCGTCATCTTTAAAAGACTGTTTTCGTTCCTCTTATCTTGCAAGGCCTGTGAATATGAAATTACCCATTTATTTAACAAATATTTATTGTGTGTCTACTGTGTAGAAGGCACAGTTCCAGGCTTTGGGATACACAGTACACCCACAGCCAAGTCCCTGCATCAGGAAGCTTCTGTTGTTGGATGCGAAACTGGCAATAAATGATGAAACAAGAAACAAAAATGTATGCTGCCAATGTATTGATAAGTGTGAGAAAGGAAACCAAACAAGAAAAGGGAATAAAGTGACGGGAGAGCTACTCTTTGGGGGGGGGGGGGGGGAGGAGTTAGCGGGGCTTCTCTGTGAAGCTGACATCTGAGAACAGACCAGAATGACAGCAAGCCAGGTAGAGTGTGCACATAGGAAAGTGATGTGAAATGATAAGGAATCCAGTTCCATTTCTATTCTGTCTAGGTGATAAATTGGCATAAGGAGTTTCAACAGGAACTACCCCAGCCAAGATCTTCCAAAGCAGCCCATGGGAATACATATTAAATGAATAAACAGCAATTGGAATCACGCCCCCAAGTACGTGTGCACACATTCAAGTAAACTCAAAGATGAAAATCCCATGTGTTAACCCTATCAATTACAGAAAAGATTAATTTACAAGGGGATGGTCCACATGGTCCATTAAATAATAAGCTCATCTTCTATACTCAATATGAATTTTCAGGGATGCAGTTGTTATGCAAAAAATGTGTGGGGCAGTACAGGGATCCCTGTTCCTCATTGCCTCTCCTGGGAAGAAGGTAGCCTTCGCTAGCCTTAGTTGTAGAGAATGGACCCAAATGTTCTCTTCCCAACATCTCTGTCACCTAAACCAACAACAGAGGTGTCTCTGCCCGCTGCGGCTTTACGCACTGCATGCTGGCCAGCCTTCCAGGAACACTGCCATAGCTCCCAGCAGCCACGGCTCTTCATGCCTCACAGAATGCCTCCCGCCATCTTCCAGACCCAGGACGAGGGGTAGCAGGACGCAGCATGGCTATCAGCTGGTAAGGAGTCACCAGTACAGACTCCAGGGGAGAAGGAATGTCATGCCAGGCATTCCACCAGCTGTGACATCATCACTCCCCTCACCCACGCCACCTCCCCCTCATTCTGCCTCTCCTCCATTTCAGACCTTATTTACATCCACTTGGCCCAGAATACCTACTCGACTTCTTGTCCACATTCCTGCTGTCGTGGGTTCTTCCTGGTATACATGAATATCAAATCCCTTTCATTCAAAAGCCTAATTACAATTCAACCTTTAAAGCTGTTCACACCCAGGTAAAATGGCTGACAATTTTCTACCTGTTTTTTTTTTTAATGGAAAAATAGGTCCTTATAAACTACCGCTAGATACAACAACGTGGATACATCTCACAGGCATAATGTTGAATGAAAGAAGCCAGGCACAAAACACTTCATACAGTGATTCCATTTCTGTGAACTTCAAGAACAGTTAACACTAATCTCTGGTAATAGAAGAATAAGGGTTTCCAGGGCCAAAGAGTAAACTATTTACTGGGAGGGGACATGGGGTGCTTGAAATGCTCTACAGCTTTGTATGTGGCGGCTGCATGGATGTAGGCATATGCAAAAATTCATCAAGCTGTAGACTGACGGTTTGAGCAATTTATTGTATGCATAAGATTAAGAGTTAAAAAAAAAACTGACTTTCTTCTTGATGGTGCTGAGATACTGCTCTGTGTACAATCTTATACAGACCATTTGGGAACTTCTCAACACCCAGGACTGTCAATTCCCTGCCTCTCTGGGATATTTGGCACTTCCAACAGCCTGAATAGGTGTTGCTTTCATCTTCCTTCAACAGGGAATTCTATTGGGCCAGGATAGTGACCAGTCTTGATTGTCAGCTTTAAAACAATTAAGGGCATCTGTCTGCCCTGGGCCAGCAATAAAGAACACTTATTTTCTTTACTTTACGGCCAATGAACTAGAAAAGCCTTTGAACATTCCTCTCAATAGGAGAACAATAAATGTCAAATGAGAGCGGTAGAACGCCTGAAACAAATAAAGTCTCTCTCTAAACCATCTGAAAGATCAGCGACCTCCTCCATCCCAGGAGAAAGTCTTGGAAGAGCAAAACAGCGCACTGCAAAGAGAATCTGCACAGCCGCCTAATTTCCTGAGCAAACACTGTATCTCGAGGAAGTCATTTAACTTCTTTGGGTCTCACAATTCCCTACTAGTAAAATGACCTCCCTTACCCTCCTCTTATCTCGCGAAGAAGAGTCAAATAACAAAAGGCATAACACTGTGGCAAAACATGAACTATGGATAGCAATGAAAAATTTTTGAAAATAAAATAAAAGTAGAAATTTGTGGCATGGCTATGTTGCAAGAACTCTCACATGTGCTTAACGATTGAATCTTCATATTAAGTCTTCAAGATAGCACCTGGACTCCCTCTTCTCAGAGGAGGAACTGAAACACAAACCTTTAGGTGACTGCCCAAGGGCGCAGGAGTGCAAAGTTATCTGATGCGCAGGCAGCCAGCACCTGCTATTCGGCCACAGGAACCTTCAGGGTTTAAATCAGACTATCAAGACACAAAGGCAGCATGCAGCTTCAAGTGCAGGAAACCTGTGACATGCCTCTCTAAATAGCTACCCTTTTCTCAAAGGCACACACACACACACAAAATCAGAAGCCACTGAGCCTGGGAAATCCTAGTTTTCTTGGCACTGCAGTTAGTATTCAGTGATTTGTTCTCATTGCTATAAGGAACCTCACAGGAGACTGTGTATTTTACCCTTAACCCTCCACGTGGTGAGTGAGAGAGAATATTTTGGCCCTGCGGATTTAGCTGATAAATACAGAACTAAATCGTGTTAACGTGAAACTGAGTTTAAATCTGCTGGGTGATTAAGTAGGGAAAAACACACGCACACACACACATACAATAAAACCTCAAAAAGCACTGCCTCACAAATTGCTTTTTGCATGCACGCACTCCAAAAAACAAAACACTCCTCAGCAGATCTTGTTCTGCTTTGCCCTGTAAACTACTTTCTCAGTGACATAAAACCACAAATTGCAGTCTGAAGGCTTTGCAGGCTTGACTTTCCATCTTCCTTGAAAGTTTATGAGGAAAGAGAATTAAATTGGGGCAAGTTTCTCTCAGGTTTTTTGTATTGTGTCTGCCAAATGAAATAGTTTTTCCACTGTATGTTTGGCTGTATGATAGCCACCATCTTTTATAGAAGTCACCATACATGAAATCATTTTATGCTATCAAAATTTAGGTGGTTAAGGCTGAATTTTTAAAACAACATTTTATTAGCCTCCCGACCCCCAGCCATGTTTTGTACTTAGCTATAACAAAACTGCTTACTTACACAGTCTCCAAAAAGATAGTAAATTTAGTATCGGTTTACAAACTAACAATCAACAATACAAAATATCATCTTAAAACATACCTGTGGGAGGAGGAAATTTTGGGGGGGAGATAATGTTTTAAAGCTGGACTGCAGAGAGGGATACAAAACTGTATACATTTACTCAAAAGCATCCGACTGTACAATACAGTGGGTGAATGATATGATATATAAATTATACCACAATAAAGCTGTTTAAAGCATATGTCCAGGATTCACACAGGGAGATTTCTCAGATTGGTAAATGTTATTCAATTTAACATTAAAAGCATTAATTTCTCCTATGCTGTAAGCGTCTTTATGGTTTTATGGGACAATTTTCCTCTAAATGGGGGATTCCCAACCTCAGCATTATTGAATTTGGAGCTGGATGACTTTTTCTTGTTGTTGTTATGGGGGTTAGATGCTTTGCAGCATCCCAGGACTCCAAACAACTAGGTGCCAGTTGTATCCCTTCCCCCAACTGTGACAATCAAAAATGTCCCGAGACATTGGCAAATGTTCTCGAAGAGGCAAAACTGCTCCTGAGTGAGAGCCACTGTTCTAGCTGCTGATGGGATCAAATCCAAAACTGAAAAAGAAATTTGTTCCCTAGAGGCGTGCCTGAAAATACACGCAGCTGCATACGGGGCTCTCCCCACTACAGGCTTGCCTGGTGCTGTATCCCAGCCCGTGGCTAACCTAGCACGCTTTTTCTCTTAAGGTCGCACCTCTGCCTTGGCTCTCTGAGTATTCTAGTCAATGTTACTTCTCCTAGATTATAAATGTGTTTTTAATTGTGACTAATTTTATAGTCCTGTGCCCATGTTACTCTCTAAGTGTGGCACTCAGCCCAGAATCTAAGCAACTGGTTCTCCATAAATGTTTTGTGCCCATTGATTCTGATGCACAATGAGTAAAGCTCCATCACTAACCCAGGAACTCTGGGGGAACTTCTCTCTTTTAAGTTCGAGGGTAAAGTTATGGTCCCCATTTTAACGATGAAGTACTCAAGGCTCAGGGAGAGAATAAGTGGCCTCTGCCCGAGATCACACAAGTGGTAGAGCTGGGATTAAAATCTAAATCCCACGTTCTTAATTTCCAGTTAACAGTGTATCCCCTTCCTAGAGCTGGGTCAGCCACTGTGCTGGGTGCCTCACCGTGATATCATAAAAGGCCTATTATTATTCTTACTTAATAGAAAAGGAAAGGGAGGCTTCAGAGGCAAATCCATGTCTCAGGTCACACAGCTGGATATCTGAAATTTGAAATCAAGTTAATTCAAACTCCAAAGCACATGTTCTTAGTCACTACACCCTACTCTCTCACCTCATCTATGGTAACTTTCATTAGGAAGGGTCAGTCAATAGTCTTTGCCTGTTTGTTTTTTTAATTCAAGGGAGAGGGTATAGATTTGGGCTAGTCATGCATTCACTTGGGGTTTCTTTTATAGCGTTAAAAACCCAGTTTCACTGCCACCTCAACATGTAGAAATCCTCCACACGAAAAATCTCCTCTGCTCACTTGTCAAGAAAATTAAGATTCCACAACTGCTATCCTAATACTGAATCATTTCTTCAGTTTTCTCTTCTCTAATTCATTCAGTCAACAACCATGGCACTTAGAATCTATTTGGAGGGACAACCACATATTAAGTAATTACACTTAATTACAAGTCATGATAAAAGCCCCAGGAAGTAAAAGCACAGAGGAGGTCAGATAATTTATAATGAGAAGGCTGGCTGGGAGTGTAAAGGCAAAGAATCTGAGATCTGCAGGAAGAGCTGGGAGTGAGTGGTGTGGAGAAGAGCTTTCAATCCCAGTGAATGGCATGTGCAAAGGCCCTGAGGTAAAAGTGGACTGTGCACTCAAAGTCCTGAAAAAGGGCCAGAGGTAAAGTGACTAGGCCCTGCAGGGAAATTGAAGGGTCCTAGCTAGGGGCATAACATGGTCAACTCTACATTTTTAATGATCTCTCTGGCTGTGTCAGACATGAACAATGTGACTCTCTGAAATAACCTTTGCCAGGACACAGTTCAAAGAACTCTGCCCTGAATCCTGCCTAACAAGTTTGTTTGTTTCTTTTTTTCCTTCTTACCTGGGTGTGGCACACCACCCTGGCGGTGGATTAGCTCCCTTTTTCTGTTTCAATTGTGAGGTTTAAAGGCCAGACCTTTCTCATTCAACAGTACCGAATAAACTCTTATCTCTTTCCAGGTCCCTCCCCATTCCCTAACTTCTCTACTCCATTTTGCAAAAGAAGCCAGGGGCAAAAGGTAGAGCAATCTGCCCTTCTGGGATTTTTTATACCAAGTGCAGAGACAAGCTGAGAAAAGAACCATAGGTTCTGATGTCTCAAACCAACTCACACCCAACCAAGCCCAGTATTAAAAAAAAGAAAAGAAAGCAAATTTGATGATGCCACTCTCCCCATTCCTCAGTGCCCTCATGACCATAACTTCCCACCCTCGCAGCCAGGTCAATGGAGTGCTAGCTCCTGCTGACCCAGCGCCTACCTTTCAGAACTGTTTTCTACCTTTCAGAACTGTTTTCGGTTGCTCCATTACAAGAAGCTTCACGCTACCTTACTACCCTGAGCAGCCAAGTGTCCTTAGCACCCACTGGCACTTTCTCTAAGCCATCTCCATCCTCTTCAGGCTCTATCTCGTGAACTGCCCAGCTCTGGCTTCCCTCATCAATTTTGTAAAACAGTTTTTCTGAACTTTATTGTAATTGCTTTACAGTCCACCTCCAACACACACTTGCACACATGAGTGACCAGTACCTCAAGAAGGACAGACTCTGAGTATCACAGTCTAGCTTCTAGCATAGTATCTGGCACCCAGTGGGACCTCTCTAAATATTTATTGAATAAATGGGCAAATAAAAGTTGAAGCTTTCAGAGTTTTCCAGGAGCAGGACAAGAAGCCTTTAAGGTTTTAAGGAGAATTGTAGATGTTTTTTCTTCTTGTAAGTGTGGTAGAGGTGAGTGGGAACACGAAATACTCAAACCACAACCTTTAGGTTACATCTCATGCGTGAAAATTTGGATCGATCAAAAATATCAATGCAGGGCACATATGCCCATGGTTTTAGAAAGAACTCAAAATTTCAGGGAATTGTTAGATAATAAGGTGACAGCAGGCAGTGGGGAGAAGTGGTGTTCAAGATGGGAACCCAATACAAAACCAGAACAGAAACACAGAGCTTGACACAGTCCCTACATGAGACAATGCAAAACACAAATTCACCAAGTAATTGAACTTATTCTAGATTCTGTGCACAACACTCCATTCTGCCTACTACACTGAAGGTCTCACTCTGATTGGTCTAATGCCCTTTATAACCAACTCCTAGCCTTTCTCCTTTTTAGAAGGATGTTCCCTACTTTAACATTTTCACATTTCTTCTTCAGAAATATCATGTCACATTACTATTTCATAGTTTTAATTTTCTCAGCTGAATTATAAACGACTAAGATACATTGTCAAGGCTGAACCTGGGTCTTTTCCACTTGCAGTGTGGTCTGTGGACCAGTAAAGGATCACATAGGAGTTCGTTAGAAATGCAGAATCTCAGCTGATTCAGAATCAGTATTTTAATAGATTCTCAGGAGATTCCTATGTACATTAAAGTTTGAGAAGCACTGCACTGGATCCTACATTCATTCAACAAATATTTATTGAACCTGTGTAAGGTTCACAGCAAATGCTCAATATATACACAAAGAGATGAATGGTCTGGGAAAAGGGCAAGCACAGTCATTCCATTGAGGTGGAGAAACTCCTGGAAATACTAAAAACAGCAGGACCAAGACAGTCCAGGAATTCTAGCAGTATTGATAACCTTTACACCAAAACTCAGAAGCGGTCACTGCAGAGTTCTTGTGGCCATCTGAAATCTGGGAACTTGACCCTGTTTACAAGCAGACGGGAAGAATACGTGCACGGGAGGTGATTGAGTGTGTGCAAGAGTCTTCCCCGCCTCAGCCACAGGCCGCAGAGGCTGACAAGGCCAAGTCTCCGCCCCCCTCAGCTGTCACCCTGTCAAAACAAAGCCTCTGCTGACAGTGCAGGGCCAGCCTGCCCCTCGGCCTTGGGCAATCCTCCCACCCTAGGCGCGCAGCACCTACATCTGGGTCTTCAGCTGAGGGCCCAGGGGCCACCGATAGCTGGGATGGAGAACAGGATGGAAAGAAACGTGTATCCTCAAACTGAGTAGCAGTGCCCACAGTGCTGGGCTGTCACCTTGTCAAGTCCTATTTACACCCCGAGCAGTTAGGACAGCGTTTTAACTAAATAAGTAATAATACAATAATGACAAGGTTGTCACGGCGCGCTGCAGTACCTCCGCCCCCAGCCGAGGGCTCCAGGCGCTCCAGGGACCCTCGCCTCGGGCAGTGTCCACCTCCCCACCCTGCGCGTCCTGCCCCTTCTCTCTCTCTCTCTCTCTCTCTCTCTCAGAGCAAGGAATCCGAGAGTCTTTTCCACCCTCACTCTTTGCACCCAACCCCTCCCAGTGGGGCACCGGGCGCAAGCGAGTCACTCAGATCCCAGAGATGTTTTCCTGACC